>NC_135766.1:23834606-23902106 GCF_052425735.1 Oculina patagonica
CGTGATCGCGTTTTCCGGGTTCGAGTCCTGGCCGATGTCATTATGTTGTGTTCTTGGGCAAGACGCTTTACTCTACAGTGCGTCTCTCCCCTCAGATAATGTAATTTGTGATAGTCTTAGATAAGCATAAATTACTGTTTTGCCGGCACGGACCAGAGGGTTGGGCGCGGGTTTGCGGTGTGTAATGTTTAGTGGGATTTGAGTTTGTAATAGGTGGCCGTTAGGAAGGTGAGACATTCTACGGTCAGCCTTCGCCACGTTTTGGTCAATGTTTGGTTTTATTTTTATTTCCTTTGTCATCCGTGGATGCGGGCTTACGCTTCGTTTTGTTTAAATATTTAGTTCTCCTATTATAATTGTATCACTGTGAGTTCATATATTTCGAAAAGTATTTGTTTACAGCATGTTAGATTAGAATACCCTAAAACCCCAAGGGTTGCGCCACTGCCTTGGTCGTGGGCACACGTTCCCCGTTTTCTCCACTTGCTGGTTTTTAGGGGTTTTCGTGTCCGGCTCTAGTGCATTAAGTTTTCTAACGCTATTCATAGTTTGTAATTTCTTGTATTATCCGTTGAGATTGAATAAACGGGACGGGTGGCCAACGCACCCAATTTATAACTGAGATGTGTGTCCGGATGTGTAGTGGAGGCAAAACTATCATTGAGTACGAGTAGAACGGACTTGAACCGTGCAGAACAATCATATAAATTTTATCACTTTCGCGAAAGTTCTTCAGTGAGAGAACATCTCTAGCTCACAAACTCCAACTAAGTTTTCCTAAATGTATAATTATTTTTGGAAAATATGGCTGTTCACTTCGCCTACACTCTATACAAGGTCACTGGTATTTAAAATTTCTTTATGCCGATCTCTTCTCACCTGTGTAGCTCCATTCCAAGCTTCTCCAAAAGAGAACTCCTTCTTATAACATTTGCATCATTTTCCTGTTCAATAGGAGAGCCTTTAGCGAAGACAGTTAACACAATTAAAACCAGTATACCAAGAACAAACGAGCGCTGCATTTTGAAGAGAAATTTTCCCGCTGCAGAGGTGAACGTCTTGGAGTGGTAGTCACCAAATCCAGAAAAGATTTCTTTAATTTCGAACCCCGAACTCCAGCTTATATACACATGTTAACAACTAATATCTGAAAAACAACAGGTTCCGTGACTTTTTGAGTAGGTCAGTCTTTCGGTGTGAAGTGATTAAATAAATATCTCGTTTTAATCACAGGACTAACACAAGTAGCCATTAATTACAATATATAAACGTTTATTTTCGTGAAAGCAAAAATTAACTTTAAATATCAGTTTAGTTAAATAGAAAAATGCCAGAAGAATGACAACTTGTGATTAAAAAGACTCAAACGGTTTTCCAAATTAGGAGAAAATTCCAGATTGAAATAGTTGCTGGCAAACTCTCGTTAACTATCGCAGCTATAGGATTCAAGAAAACGTTTGTGCTTTCAAACTAATTTTAGGAATTATAAAGCTAAGTATATTTGCTTTAATTGTTTTGCAATCCTATAGAAATCGATATTGAAGAGGATAAATAAAGCAGGTCAATTACATGGCGAAAAAAATAGGAAAAAGTATGCTCCTCAATCAAGCGTACGAATTTTTAAAGCTTGAATATTTTGGAGGTAGAATCGAAGCTGAATGTGAACTATTAACCGATATTACTTTATCATTATTGTACTTTACCACGATGAACAACAACAATTTTTTTACGACATTGAAATATTGTCGTAACATTTCTCTTTTATCTCATAAAATGTGCATAAATTCAATATCGAAAGTACAAAGGTCAGGATACAAGGTTGTGTTTTGAACAGTTAAAGGTTATCTCTGATCATAAAACTCGATTGATCGTGACTTAAAAGTGATAAGATTCTGAGGAGAATTCTTGGTATTTCAGGGATATTTTATTGCGTTAGTACGTTAGTGTAGCCTTTTTATTTTCTTTGATGTTTTAAAAATACGTTTTTTAATATATATTTTTATGCTATTTTTATTATAAACATTATTATTGCCACATTTTATTTATTTTGTTATTTTGATATGCCCAATACTCGTATCGTAGTTACCTTATTGTTACCATATATGTAATAAGTAATAGTAGTAAAAATTTATTTTGACACGGTATTTCCATTCAGTTAAAAAATTCCAATTATTATTAAAAAAGATAAAAACACTAACTGCACTAACTAAGAAAAGCTTACCACTAGTTAAAACATAAAATAAATCTGCTTTACAAGGATGTCTTTTAACGTATGTTTATATTACACGTTCAAATTGTAAGAACCGTTAGATTATATATCACTTTAGGTCTGGCAATGTGGAAAACTGTTTTTACTAGTCGAGATATTGCCCATTATATCTGCCCTAGCATATTTCCGTTACACTAGCTACGCATTTCGAATTGCTTTATTTACATTTCGAGTGGGTCCTAGAGCGTGTATATCCTGACTTTATAGAGAGATTTTTTTCTCAATTGTACCTTTTTAGCTTGCTTCGGTGGCGAGCCATTGTTTGTATTTTGGCGAGAACCAGTCGAACCAAAATACCCATGGCGAGACCAAACGAGCCTGAGTACACCGCCGAAGCGAACCAAAAAAGTACGATTAAGTATTTAATAGGGGATCCAAATTCGGGCAAAAATCCTACAATATCAGTTTAGTGATTTGATATCGCAGGAAATAAGGACAGTTGACAAGGCTTCTGATTGGCTAATTGCCAATTTAAGTGCGGCTGAGGATAGAAACGGTGCTCTAGTATTCCGTGTGTCATGTGACCCTGTAATTTTAAGGTTAATATTCTTTGTACGTACGCTTGAGTAGGGTTTAGTGGTTGCTAACTGTCAAGAATATTCTTAGTACTTTAATACGTTAAAACGGCCATTGTTTGCACTTGATTATAAGCGGTTTTTACTGATACGAGTGTCGAAAGCGATCCCCATTTACCTTCGTTTTGCATTAAAAACGCTTAGTGATTGGTGTAAAAAAATCTTGCGCCACTTTTTCAGCCAATCGGAAGTTAAACCAAAACCAATCATTACTCGCTCACGCACGTTTTCCCGCGCTTCGCACCAGCTACATGTACATGCTTCGAGTTTTGATTGGTTCACTGGATTGTCTGAGTCTTTTGTGATTGACCATAGTGATTTCTTTGGTTTTACGTCACTCAATTAAAAACTGCTCTATTCTTAGTACAGAAGTTCGGTTGAACGGCCCAGTATTTGTACCCAAGAATATTCTTAGTACATGTATAGGTAAGTACGTTGGTATGGCCCAATGTTTTTTTCAATCAAGAACTGTCTAAGTATGTCAGTGCGTCCAGAGATTTACTCAGAATACGTTAGATCAGCCCAATGTCTTCAATGATCAGTACTTGATGCTTTAATAATGTTATCAAACGAATGCTCAAAAATTGATGAGCAATCTGTGTTATGTTTTGAATGACATAAAAGGTTACCATAACATAATAGAACTCGTTAAAAACAGCCTTAATTTTATCTTTAAGTTCTAAATCTAACTTGGTGACCCCTATTTTTGTAATTGAATTGTGATTAGCCTGTTACGGATACAACGTTTTGGAGAGTTAAAAAAATCATGGAAGTGGTTTTGAGCCACTTAAATGTTTAAAAAAAATTAAATCTTTGCAAAACGTTGTATATCTTAAAATGCTAATGAAAATTCGATAATAAAAAAATGTGGGTTATCGTACTCAAGCACTTTAAAAAGCTAACTGAAATTAAATGTGTTTTGAACAGGTTATACAGTTGCTATGGTAAAAAATGACCATAACGAGTTCTTCGTCGCTGATTGGACATTCGTTGATTAAAATAGGAATCAGTTTTCTTGGTGTTTTTCTTAGTACGCCGTAATAGAAGAACTTATTAGTACTAGACGTAGTCTGAAATTCAGCCGTCCTCTCGCCCGCGCCCCTTCGTTGGGGGGATGGGTCGAGAGGACGGCTGAATTTCAGACTATACTAGACGCTTCTTTGTAATAAATTATACATATATACATACATTCATTTATTCCACGTCCCGGCCACGGGGCTTTTCAGTGAAATATTTACATAAATAAAATAAAATAAATGAAAAAATTAAAATAAGTGAGTGAATGAATAAATAAATAGGTAAAAAATAAATATTCAAAATTAATTACAAAAGTTAAATTCCTAAGGTTACAAATTAAGCTAATTACAGTTCATTAAACTGAGTGTCTTCCTCAAATTGTTCCTAAATTTCGCTAATGATTGGCATAACTTTAGATTTTGCGACAGGGCGTTCTAGATCGATACTATTCTATAGTAAAAGGTTCTTTGTTAGCTGCAGTTCTAAAAAGAGGAATGTTTAATAACTGCGAGTTTCTGGTTTTGTAATAAATTGTAAATTCACTAGAAAAAGTAATTTAAAGCGGTTACGTCACGGGGGTTTAGCAAATTTTTGTTCTAAACTGTTCTGAAATTAGTGGTAGGTAACTTAGCCTGCGTTGCAGACGAACAACACCGTTGTTCGTTACGTTTGCAACGCAGGCTATAGGCAACTTAACCCATGAAAACATTATCTTTGAACATCTAAAGGAAGATATCAAGCTATGGCTTTGAATATTGATTTTTTGAATACGCGCGGAAATAACTTGAAAAGTTAAGCCTTAATTTTTCAGATTGCAATCCATTTCCATCCGAGCCATTCGCCGCCAAGGACGCTCGTTAACAGTTTCAGTGCTCTAAATAATAAAAATGGACCATTATTTTTTAGGTTTCCAACGACACAAATATAAATTTTTTGCTGGCAAAATCCGCGACAGAGCTCCTTTAACAGGAGACCGTGGTAACGCTAACGCAGCAGGAATATAGTTGAGTATAAACACTTGTAGTTAAGGTACTATACTTGACGACTTACTAAGAATATATTCTTGAAAACAAAACTGACCTTGTTAACATACTGACGCACTAGTCAAGAAGGCTATATGTAGCTTTAACATGTGTGGAAGTGTGTAAAATCCACATATTGCAGAGGCGGCGAAGCGTTTTGAAAGGTGGGGGCTTGTCGTACACTAAGCCAAGCGCCACATCCCCCAGGGGGAAATACCCCTACTTTTATTTCCCAAAATGTCTTGCGAAGTTGACCTCTTTGCAATCTTAACAGCGTCCGGTGTGTCCGTAATTGTTTTGTGACGAAGCATAGCTAAGCAGTTCAGACGACCCTGCTTTATGGTGCTTTCTGGTAGTCGGAGGGCAGAAAATTTACGCTCTGAAGTTGCCGATGGCGGAAGCGTTTTTAGGAGAGGAGTTTCGTTGAAAATCCTTCACCATATTATTTCGTCAAGCACGATCCTGATGAAACGATTTGTGAAAAGAACGCGAGACTGAATATCTTGATAAGAAAAATTTATGCTGCGCTAACGATACTTTCGGCACTTAAATGTGTGTGTGTGGGGGGGGGGGGGGGAGGGAGCTAAGCCCCTCAAAAGTTTTGTTTGGTGGGCCTGTTCCGCCGCCTATGTATTGCGATCGTGTAGTTTTCTCGGTTGAGGAGTCAATTCCGTGTTAACTTGTGTTACCAGTTTTTGAAGTTTCCGCTGATGGTCGGAGAATCCGTAGTTTAGAGTGTGGGGTCTGTGAGGTTATGCGCAGTAAGAGAATTAAAATTAAGCTTTTTATCATTATTGCTTATATCATAAGTCGTATTTTTTGTGAGTCTATATAGCTAGAAGCCTTGTTTGGCATAGCACGCGGAAGAGAGAGTTCAGAGACTGGACTAGGTTTGGGACAGATTTTGCAGTCTTGAAGAGTGCGTGGCGCTGGTTAAAAGAGCGGGTTTTAAGGTTTCGTTTCGTATAAGCTGCACAGGCAGTTTTAGAAATGAAAATATAAGTTCGTGTGCAATCTAAAATGAATCTCCTTTTGGAAATGAAAACAATCGCTATATATATATATTTACGTTTAGGAATATAAACATTGTCACTATTATTATTATATTATTATTATTATTATTATTATTATTATTATTATTATTATTATTAATTAAAATAATTTCAAAGAGAATTTAGGGAAAGTATGAAAAAAATAAACGATATCCGGCGTTGGCATTGCAGCCAGCAAGCAATAAAAAAGCGCGAAAAGTGATCAATTTCAAATAAAGGAATATACTAATAGGCAGAACTTTTGTGGTTATTGAAAAGGTAACATTTGTCATTAATGAGTCGAGTGTGCGCTTTTCTCGCGGTATTTTCGAAGTGATTCAAGGCATAAAATTCTTTACAAACATTTCTACTGAAAGAATTGTTTAATGCATTCTGTTTGAATCGAACATATTTTTCGTGGTTGCGCGGAATAAACTTTAATGAGCGTTAATAAATTGTCGAAGTGATTCAAGGCATAAAATTCTTTACAAACATTTCAAAAGAATTCTTTAATGCATTCTTTTTTATCGAACATCTCAGTTTCTGTTAGATGCGAGGAATAAATTTTAATCGCGTATATAAAGAAGTGTCAAGTGGCGCACCCGTAATTTTGCTGTTGGTCTGTCGAAGTACTGTGCGACGAACTGCGGACATCTTTCTCCATGTGCCTCCTTCAGATAAGTCCACATTTTCTATCTTCTTTGCATCAGTGTTATTTAATTCATTTAGTTACTATCTATAGCTTTAGTTTTTGAATTTCTGCTAGACCTCCAATTCTCATTGGAATAACCACGTCGTGAAGTTCACTTCAAGTTACTCATCGGCCACGCCGCGAAAAACCTTTTAGTTTAACAAGGTTGTTGGAGAAACTGGGTAACCAAACATATTTATTCTTGTGAGTGCATGTTTCTGTTTAATTGGCCAGGCGCAGTTACTTTTTTAAGCACTGTCTCCCTTCCACACTTCAAGTTTCGCTTTGTTAACAGCTTGTTTCATTCCCTTCGGAGCGCTGTCGTGTACACTCAGTGTACATTTTCAATCTGCTAGAAAAAACAAGACTCTACGATTACCACATTCACTTTTTGACATGAGCAATTGTAACAAAACTTTCAATCAGCTTCCATAACCTTGTTTCCGTTCGTTCCAAAATAAATCACAAGGCGGAGAGAGTTTTTACGACTGAGTCAGCAAGTAAAGAATTTGCAAATTGCAGTTGGCTGATGCTGGTGTATAAATAATGTTTGTTGTTTGTTTTTACGCAGGGTATGAGATGTGAATAAATGTTGTACAGCCATTCTCGTTCTTGGCTTCAGGGTCGACTGATAATTCCTTTGTGAATTTTACGCTGTCAAGCCACAACGCCACAGTCCTCGTTTCAACAGTTGAGGTTTGTTTGATAACTGTTTATCTGCTTAAGTTAAAATCTAAGAGAAGTCTGCATTCAATTCTTAAAAGGTTGTTAATCGTTTATTGTTCGGTAAATAAAGTTTGGTGTAGATACAAGCAATTCACAACATCTACTTTCGCTTGTTTAGAGAATGTTTGTGCTTAAACTTTACTTTGCCAACGCTTTCAAAGTCGCTGCAAAAATTCTATCGGTAATTCTTGCAAATGCCTCGACTGAAAAATATGCCAGTAACTAATGGCGTTCCTTTTGTTTTCTCCAGGTTGAACATAGATTAGCGCGGCAACAAAGTGCTTGGATTCTTGAGTACAACTACTGTTTGGATCGATTGAAGCTCTTCGCATCTGGCTCCAGTTGACTATTGGAAGTGACCTTCTTCAGGTAACTCCATAATTTTCGTGTTGTTGTTTTTTATCTATCTTTTTTGTTTACACTCTGCAATTTCAGTTTAAGAGTGTGCAAGGTCGATACATTGTCGAGTGTCTTTCAGTACAGCAAATTATTATTGTCTTGAATGATTCAGCAAAGTCTCGGAACTAACATTACACATAATGTGTGATGCTGATCAGTGATCGAGGAGAATTATTCGTTTGAGCTGCTTTATGAAAACGTGATTAAGACTTTACCTCGATTCTCCACATAGAGTTCTTTTTCAAGATTACTACAACTTGAAAACAAATTTATAGTGATAAGATGTGCTGAAAGAAAGAATAAGAAAGTTAACGCTAGTTATATTTATATTTTATCCGTTACTTTCCTGCAGGTTAAACAGTGCTAAAACAAGTCGCGGAATTTTCGCTCGCGATCGAAGTGTGTAGCTCCTGGACTCAGACGCAAGTTGACAAATAAAATCATCTTATTTCAGGTAATTACATCAAAGTTTTCTTAGTGATCTTGCAAAAACTCTGAAGTTAGCAAATCAAGAGTAAAAAACGCATCAAATGTGCTTCATCTATTGTAGACCTGAATATATAAATCGCAAATTCTTGAGAAAGAACAGTTTAGCTGTAACAGAAAAGTGATCCTGCCAACATATGAATTAGACTTATTAGAAAAAAAGACGCAAATACAAAGAAATTTTTCAACTGAAGATAGAAGATGAATAAAACAAAGAAAGAAAAGCTCAAGTTATGTTAACGTTTTCTTTGTTTACTCTAGGTTGGACAGAGATGTATCAAAGAAAATGTATGGTTACCTGAGTAAAACCATTTTGGATGGAAGTGACAAAGTGTGTAGCTCTTGGACTCTGGAGCAAGCTGGGGACTGGAGACATCTTATTCGAGATAAGTATATCGTTTTTTTCTTATTTAGAGTGATCAAATTGAAATTTTGTCTTTCCAATATTGATAAATTGTCAAATATCTTGTTAAGAAAATCATCAAATTGTCTTTGTCTCATCAAATTATCCGAATTGACGTTGTAATAATCGTGTACCGTTTAGAGAATTAAAACTGATTTCAAACTATTGTGAAAAGTGCTAAAATCTAATTCGTTTTTAACCTGGAGGTGAAAGTAAACCTGTGGAAATTTTTTGTGTTAAATTTTCAGTGGTAATTTTGAGTCTCGCTCGAAAACAAAACACTTGTTTGAATAAGTTACGAAAAAATATGTTTTTCAACCAATCAAGAAATTTAGAAATAGCAGTGATGGTCTTTCAGTGTCGATTCTGATCAAAGCATCAAATGTCAGATATTGCTGTCGTTTCTTGAAAATTAAAAGCGTAGTGAGAATATGTCAACAAGTACGTTAATTTCGATTAATTTTTCTACTCAGTATTCAGGTGATGTGGTAAAAAATAGTCACACATTTTCAAAGATTTTTTGAACAGCCAAAATATATATTTGAATCGTAAGAAGCCTGAAAATAGTGGTCCGTATTTAAAAAAAAAGCAATTGCTATATTATAGAGCACTGAATATTTTAACAAGCGTCTTTGGCTGCGGATGGAAATGGATTACAACTTGAAGAATTAAGGCTAAACTTTTTAATTTGTTTTTTCGCATGTCTTCAAAACAATCGATATTTATAGCCGTGGTTTGATTTCTCTCTGCAAATTAAGGTTATATCTTCTTTACATGTTTAAAGATAATGTTTTTCATGGGTTAAGTTGCCTACCACTAATTTCAGAACAGTTTAGACAAAAAAACTGCAAAATTCCTGTGACGTAGCTCCTTTGAAAAAATTGAATAATTACTAATTCGAGCTTGTAATCGGAAACTTAAAAATCCACCTCGTTATTTTGTAATGTTTTTTTTTTAACAAAATAAAAGTTAAGGAAAGTTCTGTTCTTTCATTTTAAAGATCAGTGCAGTTAAAATAGGCAACAGATGGACAATAAAACATGCACGCGCTTGTTTCGTTTTTTTGTTTTTTTGTAAAACATTGATACAGCGGATTGAACGTATATTACAAGACGAGTTGCGTTAGGAATGAAAATAAAGTTTATTATTAATATTTCATTAACTATAAACTGAAAGCTCCTGTTCAAACAACGTCATAAGCTACTTGAGTGTTAAAAATTCCAAAGAAGGCCGTAAAACACCTCGCTCTAATACCAGAACTAGATTTTTAAGGATTGACATGGAAACTTTGCTAATTCGAAAAAAACAAATTAAGTCCAGAAACTTCAAATTACTATGAAATGAATTGTTTTACAACTATGTGTTTTATATCATATTGAAACATAGCTTAGAAATTCAGCCATTCAGTGGGCTTTTGACATTAAAAGACTTATCATCATCATCACGTCTCTTTGCGCCAGAAGGCGCATAAAAGACTTAAGATACTTCAAAATTGCGTGATGTAACATTTTGCGAATTTTCTAGTTTAGAGTCAGCGTTCAGCCAACACTCAATATTAAAAAAATACATGACAATGTTTGAAAATCAAAGATTTTGACGTCAGAAGGCCTGCATGACAAAATTACTTATGACCTAGTCAAGGCGTTTTTCACTTTTTTGATTCACATTGAACAGGAAAACCGTCGACCAGCTGATATAAAAGACGACACCTCAAATTTAACTTGTAGAAATTCTTCTTCTATAGAGATCTACTTACGTAGATTTAAAGAGTACTCAGAGAAGGACACAACTTTTTACCAAAAAGAATATATGATTCGCGGAGAATTTAAGATTAAAAAACCTCCTGACAAAAAGGAATTGGTGTATTTTTATTCAAAACTCATCTGAACATACAGAACGACATATATGCAGAAATCATTTAGTGTTAATTGTTCTCTTGGAGCTAAATTTGAAATCCATGCATAACCGTCTGTTCTTGGAGAAGAGGAAGAAACTTTAGAATTGCTTATAATCGGAATTATACTTCGATCTGTGATTTCGGGGACTTATATATATTTTTGGGGGGAGGGTAGGGGCGTCTTTATGGAAGTCCTTATATGGGGATCTTTCTATACATTTACGTAACACGAGTTTTCACCGGGAGTGCATGACATGTTGGAATCCAGTGATCAGGCCAGAATGTCTTCTCCGAACTTCATTGTTGAAAACCTTCTGAGGTCACATATAGGCCAATTCGCCACCAGTTAAAGAAAATGGTGTTTTTTCACAACTTTGAAGGTGGAGAAAAATCTTTCAATTTTGTTGAAAAGAAGTTTAATTAATCGGGCGTGGCCGATTTAAGGTTTACCCTTTGGTCGTCCTAGAGCGTAGTCTCCTGGCGCGGCCAAAAAGACGGGGATAGCTCGGGGTTGCTACAAAACCGCTACGGGTGACGCATACCGCAATGGTTTTCATTTTAGTTTTGACAGGAAATCGTTGCAGGCACACTTGGTCGACTTTTGGGTTAATGTGTAATCAGGTTGTGTTTTTTTGCTTCGGCGGAAGGACAGAGAAAAAAGCTTACGGTGCAAAGTACAGTATGGGGCCCAGTTCTCGGCCACTTTTGACGTAAACTTGTATTTCTTACCTCAGAAGAACCGCAGGAACTTGAAATTTCTCCCAGAGCTAGCTACATTATTCAGCTTTTTGGTGTAAAGCTATCGACCGGTCAAAAATTAATTTGCCCGAGCAATAATAAAAATAAAAGCTCCATTTGTGGGCCCAGTTCTCGGCCACCTTGGCCCAGTTCTCGGCCACTTTTGACGTAAACTTGTATTTCTTACCTCAGAAGAACCGCAGGAACTTGAAATTTCTCCCAGAGCTAGCTACATTATTCAGCTTTTTGGTGTAAAGCTATCGACCGGTCAAAAATTAATTTGCCCGAGCAATAATAAAAATAAAAGCTCCATTTGTGGGCCCAGTTCTCGGCCACTAAAAAGCTTGTGCGTAATTATCTGTAAAAAAATGCTCAATTAATTTTCACAGTCATAAAATCACTCTGTAAACCTATTTATACTATATCGATCCCAAATTATTTTTACGATGCTTTGTTTTACTTTAGAAAAGAAGGATTTTAACGCGCCTAGTTGCTTATGTGCAGGTTCTGGCAAAACCGCATTGTGCGACCCGTGCATTTAGATGGTTTATTGCAGTGAAAAGGTCTTGAAAGATTTAGGTGTTGTAGAAATAATAGACAAGACAAGAGTCAGCTCAAAACTTAGAGATAAGATTGAACTTTATTCTTAAAACATTTATTTCTTTCATTCTGGCAGCAGCAGATGAAATTATATTAAAAACCAAGCGCTAAGCTGTGATAGCGAGCAGGGTGGCCGAGAACTGGCAAATACGCAAACGTCGCAAGAAAAATTTCGAAGTAAATTAAGACCAAAAAATACAACGGTTCAACGAAAAGTTAACTAAAGCAGAAAGCTGAATTATTCTACGTTTCACATGCCAAAAATTAGCTCGTATGGTGGGGGCTTTTGGATAAAATACGAGTTTAACTACATCCATGAATTTTAAGGAGCCGTAAACAAACAAATTTTTCGGGAATGCAATTCACCTACCTCCGCGTAAACTCGACGTGTGAGCTTTCTATATCGAATTGAACGATCAAACTCAAGATACTTAAAGCACACGAATCAGTCTATCGTTTGAAGGAAATACCTTTTTCTTTTGATTCAACTGGAGTGTGAAAAAACGCGTTAAACACAAAGTGGCCGAGAACTGGGCCCCATACTGTACAATTGCACTTACTTTGACGAGTTAAAGTTATTTTTGTCAATGAAAAAGGTAACGTCATTGATGTCACGCAGTGGTTTTTTTTTAGCAAACTAGTTGGTTTGCTGGTTTCTGACTATGAATGGGGGTGTGATCTTGCGGTATATTTTTTGAGCCTGACTCCGCCGTAAAACTTTTTTTTATTTAGCAAGAACTGTGTCGATTTTCATTTCTGAACAATTGGTCGTCAAGTCGTTTGTCACAAAGAGTAGAATGTTTGTACAGCATGTTTTGGAATTATTTTAGATTTGGTTAGTAAGACGCTTCTGAAGACCTGAGCAAAACATTGGGTATGTACAGTATTAATAGGAACTTGAATGGAATTTTTCACAAGTTGGATAAACGTATCAACTGAAAAAAATGGAATTCAAAATGAGAACTTGGATTTTGTTGTAATTAAATTTTATCGCGGATTGGATGCATAATATCACGGCTTTGAAAGTCTTCAAATAATTAGAAAGGTTCCTTTCTTCCTTTTGATCTTATTGTTATTTTCATGTATTGATTATTCGAAAGTGGTTTTCGTTGATACGAAAAAAAAAACGGGTTTTCACTGAATTGCTTGAAGTATTTTTAGACGTGATAATATTGGCTTAATCAAATTACATTGTGCACGAAATTTGTCTTGAAACTTTGAGGAAATTGAAATTTTTGTTTGACAGTAGTGTATGAAAGGCATTTTATAGAACTGAATAAAAAATAAGAAACATTGATAAAGGTTATTTCAAAGATTTATTTTGCCTGATTTTGAAGGGTTTCAGGAGTTTTAAAGAGTGCTGGTAAACGGCTGTATGTTGTTTGTGATTACGGATCTTATTTAGTTTCGAACGCTCTAATTTTTGAAAGGTTAAAACAGGTTAAAACCGGGCGGTTTCATGAGTTTTTTGGGTAGAAAGGTACGGTGGTGGTCAAAAAAAAAAAATGTTTAGAAAGGAATGACTGTAGTAGCACGTAAGTCGGAGGTTTGCGTGAGTCACGGGGTATAGTATGCGTGAGCTGGATTTCCGGCGTCATAACGGCATGTTTTGTTTACTGAAAGATACACTCGACGTTTAGTTAGCTTAGTCGGCTTGGGAAACTATTTTAAAAATGAATGTTGTAATAGTTAATTAATAGTAGTCTAGAATTAACCCACTCTCGATTGGAGTCTGTTCTGGATTCGCGCTACCTTTTCGCCGCGGAGGAATTTTGTAAAATTTCGCTAGTGGAAAGAGGTACTGTAAGAACAGTATCAATAACTCAAAAGGAGGAACTTCTTTGTAGCTCTGAATTAGGACGTATGATAAAATTTTAGAATAAGAAACTTTCGATATATGGTTTTCATATTGTTTTTGTCAATTTCCTTTTGTGGCAGATTTTTTGAGAATCAGCTTTTCTTTCGTGTGATGACAGACACAGGACAGAACGAGAGGTGGATGAGAAAGATGCCGAAGATGAATAGGCACCGAAAAACGACAAGAACCGTCAAGGACTTATCTTTAGAGGGCGGGGAGTTTTGGCATACTGTATTTCGAGGACTGGACTGGACTAGTAAAACGCGGACTAGTAAAACGCGGACTTGTAAAACGTGGACTAGTATAACGCGGACTAGTAAAACGCGGACTTGTAAAACGCGGACTAGTAAAACGCGGACTCAGGTAAAACGCGGACTTGTAAAAGGCGGACTAGTAAAACGTGGACTAGTAAAACGCGGACTTGTAAAACGAGGACTAGTAAAACGCGGACTTGTAAAACGCGGACTTGTAAAACGAGGGCTTGTTAAGCACGGACTTGTAGAACGCGGACTTGTAAAACAAGCGCTTGTAAATCGGATAAAACTAAACGGTTTAGCGAGCGAAATAATTTGTGTTTGAAGCTCTTGTGTGTTTCTTCGACGGCATATTTCTAGCTTTTTTGAGCACTCTATGGTCTGTTTTAGCGTGGAGATGTTTTTGCAGTATAGCACATGTTCGTTCTGCAAACCCCTACTAAAACAACGGGATTGATGCTATGAGTTGTGTGCATATGTTTCTTTCTTTCCACCACTTGACGTCTGTTGAGTGCAGTCGTTTGTATTGCTCGCACGAGGTAGAACGGGGCCCGTCCAGAAATCAACAGTCAATCGTAAATAAAGGTGACGGGCCTACACGACTCCTACGTTCGTGACATTAGAATATTTGCCGTTAAATGTTTAAATTCGGTCTTTCGACCTTATTTGCTTCTGACTTCTTTCTGAGGGTACTGTTTTAATTTGGGGGCAATATGTGGTAAATAAAGGTGACGGGCCTACACGACTCCTACGTTCGTGACATTAGAACATTTGCCGTTATATGTTCAAATTCGGTCTTTCGACCTTATTTGCTTCTGACTTCTTTCTGAGGTTACTGTTTTTTGAGACATTATGTATTGAAGAGAGCCGTAAGATGATTGTGGCCAAGGAATTCGAAGTGTCTAGAGGCGTTTTACAAGTCCGCGTTTTACTAGTCCGCGTTTTACTAGTCCAGTCCAGTCTACAAGTTAAAGACACATCAAGACCACCCCACTGTGAATTGCCATAGCACAGACAAAATTATAGTCAATATCTTATGTGTTTTTAAGAGAATTACATAAGCACCAAGGCATGTCTTGTCTTGCCTTACATTGACATGCAATAATTTGGAAATACTAAGCTCGTAACAGTTTAAGACAGAATCCATCAGGAATTTGAGTAACATTAATTTTAGTTACGCAACAATTGAGCACCAGAATAATTTAAATCCTTGTGTTCTTTCATACCTTGTTAAAGGCTTGACATGTGATAACACCAACATAACACCAACAACAGTTCTTTATCAGTGGGGTTTGAAGAAAAAATGGAAACATCATCACACAGTTGACCCCCATGCAAAAACACTCCAGGATGTCACGGGACTGTTTGGTGTCCGTCTGCCAATTTCTAACTTCAAATTCCAATGTTAAATTCACATTAAATTTTTTCAATATTTCTTAGTTGTCTAAATTTTACTAATTCTTTTAAAAAAACTATCACCTGCCAAACATCCCCAAAAATCACTCAAAAAATTACAAAATACCACAATACATAGATACATGGGATGAGTGAAGTTTCCTTGGATTCCTTGAAACACCAACAAGATATTTCCGTTTAAGGTGGCTGATAATGGGTTTCAGTATTTCCCAGTCCTTATACTTTGGTTCAGGACTAAAAGCCTTCATCAATTGCTATTACAGTAATGGTATGAAACAAATGTTCAATCATTCATCAACAAGTTGTGATCATTTTCTTGACAATAGTAGTTCCCCGGTAAACAGTTGTAGTACTGTCCCATCAAAGTGCAATGCCTGGAAAATACCGAAAAGCACACGACCTTCAGGTGAAACCGCACCTTACAGTATTACCAATACACTGCACTTTGCTAAGTCTTAAAACTTTACATTGTCTAGTCGTCTACTTCAATCGTTTATTTGTATTGTGTGAGATACATTTATAAATTGAAACCATCATGTCATTAAGTAATAATGCAATCTCGACAACGTTCTAGATATTATATTATGCACACTAATACAGCTCATGCAAGCCCTGTGACTTACACAAACACAGTCGGACTGAGTGCTACTTAAGTAACTGCTTCGTGGTTTCTGCTGTACTGAACCCTGCCTTTCAAGGCAAAGCGCCCGATTTTAAGCTTCTCAGGCTTCTCGATGTTCTTGTTTAAGATTTATTCATCAAGCAACATGTTTATTAAGTCAAGTCAAACGCTCTCGCTTTCGGATAGTAAACTTATAGAAACCAGATTAGGAACGAAAGTGAATAAATACAACATTGGCCAGTTAGCAATGCAATTTTTAATTCTCAAGATTGATGATCAACTTACAATTTCTCCTTACTGTATCAATTCATTGTCAAACAGGAAAGTTTTGAGAATATAGAAACTCATCAAATGGTCTTGATGTTCTATTACGCTCTCTGAATTGCCAGTTAGAAATTGGACAATCAGCAAAAGCCATAAATATCAGAGGATTGATACTAAAAAAGGATTCCGAAGGATGCTTAGTTACTTTAATATATTTTGATTGGTGAGAAATGACGCTATAAAACACTAGTAATTGCTTGTTAAGTCATGTGACTAATAAAATTTGACGAAAGCTGTTAAGTAACATTATAACACTGGAGAACCTGTATAACTTTCCCAAATTGGGACTCTATAACGTTCTTCAGGAAAAGAATAGCTTCATGATTTAAGTTCACTTTGTTCACCTTAAAATATAGTCGATAGTTCTAAAATGAGGATTAATTTCAATTTTATAAATAATCGATCTACATGCTGGACAAACTGTTTTTGTTAAACATCCTGCAAATTTAATGTGAATACAGTGTTAAAGATGGGATGGCGTATTCAAACATGCCTAGCGCGCGCTAATATTATAACGAACTCATTTTCAATACTCTGATGAAGGTGGACAGAGGCCACCGAAAATTTAGTGCTTAAAAAATCTCAGATCGGATGAATCATTCTACTGAAATTACATCTACCGATCGCCACAGACCAAGTATATTTACAGTGTTAGTTGTTGCGTTTAAATTAAAGAGTTTCAAATTTGTGAAAGCCTGGCTCGCTTCTCAAATGCCACAGAAATGCTCAGTGACCGTGATGCAGGATCAGGTTACTCAAAAGCAGATAAACGCCGGAATTACAAGTTTTTATTCATGCTGTTTAAATTAAAGCGTTTGTCGTTGCTAATTTTTAGTTCCAGTTTTAAACTGCTTCAAGTAAAAAATGTAGAACAGAAAAAGTCTTCCGATAAATGATTCCTCATAAATGATCTCACTGAATTCAAAGTTTATTACTAATCGATATAAGTGATAAAAATTCTAGAGTACAATCAATGTTGCGAATTGTTGTAGTGACACAATCTTCCTGTTAAGCTGAGATCACAACGATACATGAATACGTATACAGGATTGTTTTACATATCTTGTTTATCGAATCGAAGTTGACAAAAGTGGTGGATTTGTAATAATTAACTAGCTATTACTGAAAATCGGTTACAGTAGTTTATTAGTTTATCGAAGTGCGAGCAAATCCACAAAACAATCTTGACAGAATGACTGAAGTTTCCTACTTAACCGTGCATGTAGCTTTCATTGATTTTAGCTATGATGTAATTTTTTTTCTTTTAAAAAGTCACTTAACTTTGATTAAAAATCAAAACGAAAAAGAAGCACACATCCATATGCTACTTTATCAAAAACAAATTCCATATTAATTCACTAATGCAAGGCAATTCATTTGTATGTATCTTTCACTTGACAGTTGCAAGCTATAAATATAAGAATCTGTTTTTTTCAAAAAGTGCATACCTCAACCTTGCCGTCAAAAAACGTCCATCATATATGGCAGAGTTTTAGATTGAAGTTAAATAAAGTAGGACAAATAATTAACCTCCTGAACACACCTTTCAATGTATTTCTTTTGTTGAATCTTGTCAACAGGCACAAGCTTGAAAGGAGAAGAAATATGCAAGAACAGTAACAGTGAAGCAACACTACAGAAAAGTCAACATGACACAACGAATCTGAAAATCAACATAACGCAAACACGTTTTCAGCATTAGCGTTCACTTTTTCTGACGAAAATTTCAACCATACCTTTCAAAATTTACTTAAAATTTGTAGCATATCACGACATTTTGATTAAAACATTCATGTTAGGCATCAAGTTCCAACCACATTGATAAAACTTGACCTGGTATTAAAACAGATGCTCCTAAACAATGTTTCTTATCTTTATCTTAGATTTCGAAAACGTAACTCCTGTAAAGAAGGTTAAGAGAGCAAAATAAAGAATCACCAATGAAAAACTCTTGTTAACCTTCCACCAAAAACATGACCAACTGCAAATAGAAGAATAAACTAGCTGGACGACCTAAAAGGTACGTTCGGCAAAAACCCTGTGTCCTTAGTACTTACTTAAACATTTTAATACAGCGGGCGTGACAAAAAGAGGTAAGAAACGGCAGAAAAGGTACTCCCACTCACCCTTCTCCCCCTCCACTCGGAGAAGGAGAGAGCGAGGGGGAGGTACTCCCACTCACCCTTCTCCCCCTCCACTCGGAGAAGGAGAGAGCGAGGGGGAGGTACTCCCACTCACCCTTCTCCCCCTCCACTCGGAGAAGGAGAGAGCGAGGGGGGAGGTACTCCCACTCACCCTTCTCCCCCCTCCACTCGGAGAAGGAGAGAGCGAGGGGGGAGGTACTCCCACTCACCCTTCTCCCCCTCCACTCGGAGAAGGAGAGAGCGAGGGGGAGGTACTCCCACTCACCCTTCTCCCCCTCCACTCGGAGAAGGAGAGAGCGAGGGGGAGGTACTCCCACTCACCCTTCTCCCCCTCCACTCGGAGAAGGAGAGAGCGAGGGGGAGGTACTCCCACTCACCCTTCTCCCCCTCCACTCGGAGAAGGAGAGAGCGAGGGGGGAGGTACTCCCACTCACCCTTCTCCCCCCTCCACTCGGAGAAGGAGAGAGCGAGGGGGAGGTACTCCCACTCACCCTTCTCCCCCCTCCACTCGGAGAAGGAGAGAGCGAGGGGGAGGTACTCCCACTCACCCTTCTCCCCCTCCACTCGGAGAAGGAGAGAGCGAGGGGGAGGTACTCCCACTCACCCTTCTCCCCCTCCACTCGGAGAAGGAGAGAGCGAGGGGGAGGTACTCCCACTCACCCTTCTCCCCCTCCACTCGGAGAAGGAGAGAGCGAGGGGGAGGTACTCCCACTCACCCTTCTCCCCCTCCACTCGGAGAAGGAGAGAGCGAGGGGGAGGTACTCCCACTCACCCTTCTCCCCCTCCACTCGGAGAAGGAGAGAGCGAGGGGGAGGTACTCCCACTCACCCTTCTCCCCCTCCACTCGGAGAAGGAGAGAGCGAGGGGGAGGTACTCCCACTCACCCTTCTCCCCCTCCACTCGGAGAAGGAGAGAGCGAGGGGGAGGTACTCCCACTCACCCTTCTCCCCCTCCACTCGGAGAAGGAGAGAGCGAGGGGGAGGTACTCCCACTCACCCTTCTCCCCCTCCACTCGGAGAAGGAGAGAGCGAGGGGGAGGTACTCCCACTCACCCTTCTCCCCCTCCACTCGGAGAAGGAGAGAGCGAGGGGGAGGTACTCCCACTCACCCTTCTCCCCCTCCACTCGGAGAAGGAGAGAGCGAGGGGGAGGTACTCCCACTCACCCTTCTCCCCCTCCACTCGGAGAAGGAGAGAGCGAGGGGGAGGTACTCCCACTCACCCTTCTCCCCCCTCCACTCGGAGAAGGAGAGAGCGAGGGGGAGGTACTCCCACTCACCCTTCTCCCCCTCCACTCGGAGAAGGAGAGAGCGAGGGGGAGGTACTCCCACTCACCCTTCTCCCCCTCCACTCGGAGAAGGAGAGAGCGAGGGGGAGGTACTCCCACTCACCCTTCTCCCCCCTCCACTCGGAGAAGGAGAGAGCGAGGGGGAGGTACTCCCACTCACCCTTCTCCCCCTCCACTCGGAGAAGGAGAGAGCGAGGGGGAGGTACTCCCCACTCACCCTTCTCCCCCTCCACTCGGAGAAGGAGAGAGCGAGGGGGAGGTACTCCCACTCACCCTTCTCCCCCTCCACTCGGAGAAGGAGAGAGCGAGGGGGAGGTACTCCCACTCACCCTTCTCCCCCTCCACTCGGAGAAGGAGAGAGCGAGGGGGAGGTACTCCCACTCACCCTTCCACGGGTTAATTTATTCATATAAATTCACTCAACCTGAACAGAACAATTTTCCGCACAATCTGATGTGTGTAGTATTGCGTTTGTACTTTTACATTTAAATTTAATTTATTCTCTTTTGGAATTCCGCCTTCCAAAGAAAGGTTATTTGACAGAGACATTCACTACCACTGTTGGGACGTTTTAATTCCATCCCAAATTCTCAACATTTTTAGAGCCGGAAGGTTGTGGGAGGGAGTTCATTTTTCATCCACAATCCTCCAACCACACGAGGACTCTATTGTAGGATGCAGTTTTTCTCCAAAACACAATCATCCCACCACCTCGAAGCGAAGATTACTGAAGAAAGTTTACACCTCTGCACAATCCTCCACTTGTTTGGAGAAGAATGACGGAGGAAGTTATTTTCCATGTATAATCCTTTACTCTTCTGGATGAAAATACTGACGGAAAGACATCTATTCCCAACCAGCCTCCTGCACTTGTCTCAGAGGAGAAGAATGTAGACTCTTATTAAACTTCTTTCCACACACTTTTCCGCTGGGAGAGTGGAGGATTATGGATGGTAGTAAGACGTCTCCCCAGAACACTTTCCTTCCGGGAGAATGAAGATTGTTCATAGTATTTAACCTTTCCCCTATAGTCTTCTCCTCTGGGAGAGTGAAGGATTGTGGACGGGAGAAAAACTCCACTTATTATCTTCACTTTTTAGAGGATGGAGGATTGCAGGCGAGAGTTTAACTTAAACTCACAATCTTTTCTTCTAGGAGGTTGACGATTTATGGATCATAGTTAAATTCCCTTCCATTATCTTTCCCAAGGAAAGTGGAGAATTTGAGATGGGATAAAGACTTCTCCCATTGAGGCCGTAAATATCTCTAACAGTATCCCTTTCTTTAGGTAGGGGGGAAATTGCTCATAGGAATAAACTAAATTTAAATGTAAAAGTAAAGGACAACCACACAGGGCTCACCGCATTCACTTTTCAAGTGGTGCGGCTTATTTATGTTTCTCCTTAATCAATAAGTAATGTTATGTTATAGAGAGTTTTTAAGAGCATTTGGGTCTAGCCTTTAATCTGCTCTTAGCATTTTGTTTTACATCAGTTAAGTAAACTCTGTTACTGTATGCAAACAACCGTGAGAATCGATTTAATGACTCAGTGTACAATAAAACTTTTTTCCTTTAATATATTAAGCTAAATACATCAGTTGTCTACACAAAAATTCTATTTTGACACTTTCCTAAACGACATTCGACCAAAAATAAATATTTACGTGAAACAACTGTTGCGAAGAACAACTTGGTTAATTTTTATCAAAAACTTGTTTATTGCACTAGTTTGCAAGCTTCTCCTGCGTCGTTTTTCTTGACTCTTCTGTTTGCATCTTTTTGAGCAATCACTGTGTTAAACAAATCAAATGTTTTTGACGTTTCTTCATTTTAAAAATTGTTTTAAAGTGTTCTTGTATTTGTCTTCAATTCACTCAAGCGCTGCTGCGTTGTTCATTTTCTTTCACTCTTCAATCTCTTAGTATCTGCTGAGAAAATCAAACATTGAAAATATATTAGAATATAAAACATGAGATAAACGTTAGTAATGTAAGAATTAATCTTAAATGTATCCGATCAATCGAAAGGGCGACCTGTAGTGTCTTTTTTTTTAATTTATGTCATTTTGTCGCTGTTGGTTCCTCAGTAACATAATTAATTATAATAACGAAGGAAAACGTTAAGGTACTGCCAAGTTGTGAAGGAAAATAAGGATTTCTGTTTAACCCATTAATGCCGAAGTTAGAGTGATCAAAATCTAATTTCTCCTCGAGTTGAGACATTTTTAAGAAGCAAGAAATGAAATTAAGATAAACGTCAGATGGTAAATAAATAGACCTAGATTGCAGTATTTCTCACACTTTTGATCATCATAATTTCATAATTAGTAAACTGCTATTGTATCTACGCTTTGCGTACCTATAAGGTTAGTGCGCATGAGTGGGAGAGCATGTGCTCGACATCATGGCGGAATTAAACATGCCAGTTGTGTTGCTCAAAAGGTTGTTGTTTATTCGTTGAGAATACAATAACTGCGCCATTAGAAGTTTTCACAACATTCTCATGTAGATCGTTTGTAAGAACACCGCTATGTTCATCTTTTAACAAGTTTGACTTTTCTTTAATGCAAGCAATTGTTTTCCTGTACAAAAAGAGTGTTGGCGTGTTTTTCGGTTTACCACTATTTGTATACATTTTCAAAAAAAGAACGACTAGCATTTTGTAAAATTTTTATTCGTGGAAAGTTCATTTAATACAATTAAAGTGGAGCGAGCGGTGGGTGGAAGAGAAATCAAGATGTTGAGGGGGACCCTGAAATATTTTTAGTTGTTTGTGTGTGGAGGGGGGGGGTGGATGTGGAAAAAACAATGACTCAATGAGTCACAAAGGGGTACAGGCTCAGGGTTTTTTCCCTTGATATCAACATTTAAGTTTTAAGGTTTTCTTTTGTTATAAATAACAAATTAAAAATTTCCACTCCCTAACAACAAAGAAAAACTCTTTTTTTAAAACTTGCGTTTTGACGTTTTATTAACTAATTTGCGACACTTGAGAGCTATCTTCCTCGTCAGCTTGACCCTAGTTTCCATCACTGGCATCACCACTGTCATTTTCACAGGAGTCTGCATGGATCAGTCTGACTCTTGACAAGTGACATCGTCTGCTTTGTCTTTTTAGTGCTTTACCAGTTTCCTTGCCCTTGGCAGATTTAAATATACTGTGGTTTGCTCCACGTCATCCATCACATCTCCTTGGATGAGATATTCTAGAACCTTGATGTGAAACCTTGAAAGGAGCTTGTTACGTTCCAGCTTTTGTTGCACAATTTCTTGCTTCTCAAGTTTGCATTTGCTTGCTTTCTTCGCATATCTCTCTGCCATTAACGTGTTTCTTCTTTGTCTTTGCTTGACTGTTTTCCTTTCTTGTTACAGCAGTGTAAACAACTGATTTACCTATTCAGTATTTCAAGCCATTCTAGATACTTAATTTGTTATATAGGCACATCCATTGTTCCCTCAGTTTTTAGGTGTGTGGGTTGAATCATACAAGGAATTCCTTTAACCTCCCTTGATCCCAGATAGAAAACAAAAAACACCTTGATTTTTCTGGCCTTGATTTTTTTCAGGTTAATGATACTGAATCTTTAGCTCCCAACCCCCAGCCCCGCCCCCTGTCCCCACCGCCCCCCTTCGTATTAAATGAACTTTCCTTAATTTGAATTTTGACGAACAAGTTTGGTTCTGTTTAAGCTCTATCTCAGTGACCAAGTACGTCACATTCCAAATTCGATCAAATGTGTCGTACTCTTAATTTGCACAAAAATAGATTAAATTTGTTTGACTAATTTGCACTAGCCTGCGTAGCAGTCCTCTGTGTACGTTTTTTAGCGCATATAAAAGACTGTCCGATCGCGAGAAGGCCTAAAAATAGAACGTACAGTAATACATTTTACATCGATCCTAACAACCTCACATTGATTCTAACCAACATTGAACTGTACTGTTCTCGTTATTTTTTAATGTTGCTGGCGCACAATATTTCTTAGTGAATGATTTTACGGTAAGGAGATATTATATTTGGATCAATCTTGGACTTTTAATGGAAATGTACAACTTTATTTCTTGTGAGCTGCTTGCTTTATGTTGCATGGCGTATCACAGTGAACTAAATGATGCAAGTTTTTAAAATTTCTTTTTCTTCAAATTAATTTTAAGCAATGAATGTTACAACAGTCTCAATTTGATCAATTTGTGTTCTTCCACCAACTCTATAAATAGAATACTGTAAAGAGAAAATAGTTTTTTATCCCAATTTCTTATACAAATTGTTTCCATAGTGATGTTCTTATTTGATAACTTATATTTCTCTTCAATGGAAGTAATCACGAGTTATGTCAAATGAGTCAAATGAAGCGTTCGCACGTTGTTTTGTCATCTGTGCAATTTTTTTTAAAAAAAAAAATCAAAAATTGAGCGACCATTTTTTCTTTATTCTTTTATTCGGCGGAACTTTTACTAACAAGTTTGCTAACAGAATTCGAATTTTACCCTGATATTCAGTAACAACAACATATGACAGTTTCAAATTAACCAACTCGGAATATCTCGTTCCTTACTGATAACATTATAACTTTTTTGCAAGTATATCAAGACAATTTCCTAGTTTTCGATTTTCTTCAAACGATGATTGACAATATATGTGGAAAGGAGATATTAGATTTTGATCACTCTTGACCTGAAATTTTTTATGGTAAACGACATAAAGACAAGATAACTATGATGAACTTATCTTAAATATAAATTTTCAATGTCAGCTTGCGCCAGAGTCGAGCCAATCACTGCAATCTGAAATGGATGCACTTCTTTCCAATCTGTATTCAACCTGGTGAAAAAAGGAAACATTGTTAACTTATAATTTTTTTGTTACTAGTTTATCAAGACAATGTTTCCTAGCTAACGGATTTCTTCATAAGATTCTTGACAAGGTATCGATATGGTAAGGAGATAGTGGATTTTGATCACTTTTGGACTGATACTTATTATGATTAAACGGCAGAACAAAAATACTAAGATAATAACTATGATGAACTTACTCTCAGATTTTTATGTGGTCGAACGTTCAGGAACGATTTTAGTTTAATTCTCTTTAACTAATAAATACGTCATATTTTACTGATCATGTGTATAATATTTGTCAGTTTCGAGTTAACCAACTTGAAATATCAATTCTCGAACCTATAATTGACCTGCTCCAATGATATCAAGGTTTCATATCTCATTTGATGATGCAACGTGCTGGAATCGCAAACGTCATGGGTTCGAGTACCGTTGTAGCGTTAATTTTTTTCAGGCTGTTTAAATTGCTTGTATACTGCGAGGATCATTTAATTCATTTAACGATCCTTACTAATTACTTTATAACTCTTTTGTTCAGTGCTTGTATATAAAGAAAATATTTTCTAGTAAGGTAATGATTTTTATAACTCTTAGACTGATATTTTTTTATGGTAAACGACAGGATAATGACGAACTTACTCCAAGAAGTTTCCATTGTTAACATGCGCCAGAGTCCAAGAGCTAATCACTGCAATCCAAAATGGCATTACTTTCTTTAAAATGTCTTAACCTGGCGGGAAAAAGAAACATTATTAACTAAGGCTATTTCTTTGTCTCGTTTACGGATCATTCATTACTCACATTTTACTGAGTGAAAGAACAATATTGCCATTTTCGTGTCGACCCCTGAAAATGACGAACTCAACTGTCAAGGTTACTCCATACCATCGAGTTTCGGAAAAAAACGTACGCGCGCATTTTTAAGGAAAACTATACAACAAGCTTATTATCAATAGAAATTATATAACACGTAGAATTTGAGAAAAATATAAGATATCTTGGCTATTTCTTTTTTTAGCGGACAGTAGCGGTGAAACGCTAAAATAACCGGTTGTTATTTCAATGAATGTGATTGCTCATATGAAATAGCTGCACAGCCGTTAATTGCGTAGAAAACAACAAAATCTCAAAGGGCCTCAAAGCGTGCCAGAATTCTATTTAACTTCTCTTTTTTGCAGTTGGTACAGCTTTGATTAACTTTCTGAGTCCTAGTACTAAATAACTCTCGAAATATTTTAACAAAACAAATTAGTCACGTTTCCAACACAATTTTATTCCTAATTGCTAAATTGTGAATATTTAATTTTGGCCAAATTTTACAGAAATCTCTCGATTATTAGTTACTCCAATGATGTTATGCAGTTATTTTTCGGTTATAAGGTTCTCACTTCCCCCCACCCCACCCGCTACATGTTTCCCTTGTTTTACTCGCAGATCGTAAACAAGTCAAATTTCTATTTTTCAAGTTTTGTTGTTACTTTTCAAACCGCTCATAAGCCCCACGGATTTATATCTCTCCTTGTATCCCTCCGTTTACCAGCCAAAACCTTTTTCGAAGTCAAGGGCCTATAACCTTAAAGCTCCGTTATGTTTTTAGACGTTTTTTGTTATTTTGTAAGGATTTTTTGAATTTTTTTGAATTTTTTTTAGTTTCCCTCATTTATCAGCCAAAACCTTTTTCCCTTATGTTTTTAGAAATTTCTCGTTATCCTTTACAAAGAAGGTTTAAAGTTATTAACGTCAAAAGACCTAAAGAGAGTATCTTTGGTCCTTTTGACGTTGCCATGGCAACAAATTTTGACGTCATTTTGATTGACTGCGTTCACTGATAAATGGTTTACTGGTTTTCAGTAAACGATTTTCAGCCGCATCATCAGGCTAGCCATAAAATCCCGAAGACGGGATTGTCTAACGTACGTCTTAAGTATTGTAAGCCACCTTAAAAGAGAAGGCTTTCGCTCGAGAAACAACTCAGAGTTTAGTGAAAACGTTTATTGTTAAGGTAAATTGTCATGCAAAGTGGCTACCAAAATTCTCATAAACAAAAAGTTTGAAACTCCGACCGCAGAAAGAAGATTGAGGCAATTGAGTCTGGACGATAGCACAATACGCGCTATCTACGATATTCCTTTTAAAGTAACAAAAGACACTCGACTTGCTATCTTCCAATTCAAAATTATTCACCATATTTTACCAACCAATTCAACCCTTTACAGAGATAAAATCAAGGACCATGATAAATGCCACCTATGCACGCAAACGCAAACCCTGAGACATCTTTTTGTCTCTTGTCCGAATGTACAAACTTTCTGGAATACGTTTGCTACGTGGTGGAACGTCAAAAATGACGATTCCATTGAGCTACACGAGAAAAACATTATCTATGGTTTTACAACTAACTTTCCTTTACGACTTGGCTTAAACCTCTGTGTACTCATTGCTAAATATTATATCTACACTGCCTCGAGAGATGAACAACACTACCACTTCGAAACTTTCCTAGCCCTTCTAAAAGATAAAATATCTATCGAAAAAGGCAGCTCAAAGTCTCAAATTCAACTCTAAGGCTTTTTTTTTTAGGTGAAATTTTGTAAGGCACTTTATTTTATCTATTTATTTTATTTTATTATTTTCTTTCTGCTTCCTTTTGTCCGTAATTAGTCTTTGTACTCGTCACGAAGTTTTTTTGTTTACCTCGCTTTTTCTGTTTTGTCTACTTATTCTTCTTAAATGTATAGCTTTTGCATCTGTAAATAATGTAATGTTTGAAAGGACAGGAATTTTAGCTGATAAAGAATTAACATAAGCAAGCACTGTAAATAAGTACCGTATTGTTTTTAAAGCTCAGACACATTGTACATGTATGTAGCTGTTTTTTTTTTCTTTTTTGTTTGCAATAAACTATTTAAAAAAAAAAAAAAAAAAAAAAAAAAAAAAAAAAAAGAAAACGTTTATTGTTGTTCATGATTGTAAGGTACAATAACAATAAGATATTACAGAAGCCCATCAGATTTGCCTCACGATGTAGTCACTTGGGATGTAGATCGTGACGTTTTGACTGTTTACTGCTAGTCTTCATCAGGCGTTGAGGTCGACTGGTTATGCGTCAACATATGTAGCACGATGGTCGGCTGTGATTGGTGGATTGACGATACCCACTGTTCAGGCGAGTTCTTTCCTCACACGTCCGTTGTCGTATCAGTCTCCTGTTGTTGGGTTTCTTGTCTGTTGGTGGGTATCCTGCTTCTGGAATATGTTAGTTACGCTGTCCAATGTTGGTCTAGCTAGGGTGAAGTCTTTGTGCGGAATAGATTCTTTGTCCCTTCGTGTGTATCAGTCTCGTGTGGCGTCGTTCTGAAAGCGGAACCCATTTTCGTGATTAACCCATTATGTTAAGCTATTGCGTGTGTGTTTTTCTGAAACTGATGATAAAGTGATATAGAAAAATGTCGAATGAGACAAGCTAAGAAGGAAACAGGATGCTAATTATAAAAAAACAAGCGCCTACAACAAGTTGTTTCACAGTAGCACTCGCCTGGCGCAAATAAGATTTCTTGAGTTTGCTGTTGTGTCAGCCACAGAAACAATCAGACATTTTGGGGTTATTAACTTCAGTTATCAAGCTATGTTGCTTTTAATAGCACGCGTGTGTTTGGAGACTTTTAGTTTAGTTTTGACAATGTTCCACCAAATAATTATTCAAAATATCTTTTCGCAATCGTAAATGCAGCCTTACGAAGGTATGGAGTAACCTTAATCCTAGTTTTAGTCCCCGAGTCGAATTCAAAATTCTCTTTACTGATCATCTTACATTTCTTTCAATGCTAGTTATGAGAATCTGGCGATATCGTGTAGAAAGCAGCCTCGAACACCATCTCACGATTTTTAAACGATTCTCATTGCAAGATACTTGACATATCACTTGTCAATATGGTAAGGAGACATAAGATTTTGATCACTCTTGGATTGAAAGGTAAACTTAACAACAGAAGATTAATAAGAAAACTGATGATAAACTTATCTGAAAAAAAGATGTTTCCAAGAGTCAACTTGGGTCAGTCTCCAAGAGCTCACACTGCAATCCAAAATGGCTGCACTTTATTTAAACAACCTGTGGTCAGCCCTCGATAAAAAATAAGTAAAGATTTTTAATTACCGTATTGGTAAGCTGTTTTTTATTTACTTTTTTAGTCAAACTAAACAATAATCTAAATAAAAAATACTACAATATTTACTTTTACGTTGATCACAAAAAATAACGAACTGGATATTAACACTTTTTTTGTTTTGGATATTAACACTATCAGTCCCAGACTGGAAACATAAAATTCTCCTAACTGATCGCCTTGTTGTTCTTTAACATGTAGGTTGTGAGAAATTAGCACTTTATCAAAACAATGCTCCCATAGACAAGGATTTTCACTGCGACACACTTGGCAAGGTATCAATAAATCGTAATTTAATGAGACATAAGATTTTGATCACTCTTGAACTGAAATCGATAAAGAGTGAATGTCAGAAAAAATGTTCGTTGTGAGAAATTGGAACTATCATCAAGGCAATATCGCTTTGAAATCAAATAAAGATTGAACGCAAGAAAAGACTTGAGTAAGAAATCTAGATGGTATTACCTGAAATTCGATGTTTCCAGTTGTAACTTGCACTGGAGTCCAAGATAGAGTTACACACTGTGTTCCAACTGAAAATGCCTGCATGCTTGCTTTCAACCTAGCAAAAAGGAAACATCAATTAGATATTTAAGCCATTTTTTATTTAGTCGAGCTTTTGATATCAAGTTTGTTCGTAAGTTTGCTGATCACTACGTCGTATGGGAAAAAAATCAAGTAAGGTTAAGGGACTTGTGGAGATCTAACAGAGCTCTAACAGTAGCTAACAGTTGACTAAGTTCAGCTTAATTCACCTATTTTGTTCTCTGAGACTATCAATCGTTTATAACGCAATATCATTAAAAACCAAATTAGTAACAGAAATTCTTGAACTTGTCTAATGTAAATATGGAAATGTTGGAACCCAAAACTAACCTCTTTTGTGGACAATGCGCCCTGGCATCAAACTCAGACCGTAACTTGTTTGCTTCAATAGTCGCCGAGTTCCAGAATGGATTGACGGTATCATACAATTTCTCCAACAAACATTCCTAGAACGCTGGAACAAAAATACGCCAGTGAGAATACTGCGTCATCTTAAGCTTCTTTCTCAGACAAAATGAAAAAAATTGAAAAATAAAAAAATAAAAAAAGATTATTTTCAATACTGTAGTCATGAAAATAAAACTTTCTTGATAATTTATCACTGCAAATAATCTCTACCTCAAAACAGTGGAAAATATAGACATTATAAAACATTTCAAGGAAGACTTCTCTCGAGCACAAATTCATGATCGCGTGCAAGATATTTGGGCCCAGGTGTTCAAATCAAAGACTAAACCCTCGAGTTCTATAAAAGTTCTCTTTCGTTGCTAACGTTTTGCAATTTGTGGCGTTTGACATTAGTCAAAGTCAATTGTGAAAGACAAAAACTTAGGTCGTACCTTGAACACAACCAGATGTTGTGCAACAAATTTACAAGCAGAAAAGGAAACGAAAAACTTTGTTTGACTTATCTGTAATTGGAGTTGTTTCCAGCGTGATGAGGCCGTGCAGGATGGAATAACAACGTCACACTAGCTTTGAATTGGTGATAACTGGCACCAAAACCTGAACAAGACCGCTCCAAAATGGCTGCGACTGAATTTCTCTTGGACATACACCTGGTGTTGTGAGAAAAGAACAAGAAAAACATTTACAATGTAGTAGCATTGTAAGCCTTCTCATGAAGTGGGTCAATAAACTTTGGATTGGTATCTCATACCTAAACCACAGCAATCGCTGATATGCGAACTTGAGGTAAGCTAGCTTGTTTTGTTCAAGTCCATATTTAACGTTTGTTAGTAAACGGGCTTTATTCCTGACTACATTACGTTTCTAATTTAAACGGAACAGTTAATTAACAATTATCAAATGAAAGATGACTAAATGGACAGCACAAAGTGTTTTGTAGTAACATTTAAGCGCAAATCACGGAAAATTTTTCTAATTTCACTCTTTTATATTTTTCAGTTGATCTAACAAACTTTACCTGTTGTTCAACCAAACGAGATGTTGTAGGGTCTTGTTGTTTGTCTTGCTCTCCAGGGTCAACAAAATGAACCTATCGGTAATTCAAACCAGCGTCAAGTCTCTCTCAGCCAATGCAAAATAAACTTCGAAAATGTTATGAAAACTCTACTCATCCTGCATATTAAAACTTTCAAGCTTAGAGAAAATGTGGACACTACTGAACGTTACAGTTACAAATTACGAGCTGTTGCGGCTAGGATTAAACATTTTAGTAACATTCTTTTCCGTGCTTGGCCAAACGAACGAAGATAAAAAAAACTTGTTTGGTTAAATAATACTTCAAAGACTTGACTTGGACAACGGATTTATTTATGGCGTCACCGATGTGCACGACTGAAACTTTCTTAATGGCTCAGTTAAGCCGCTAAACGGCCAAAATGGAAACGAAAGCTAAACGAAACGAAAAGCTATAATAAGCTATAACGACAAGACGAATAAACAACAAAGACAGAACAAGACAAGATAGAAAACGTGGACTTACCCGAAGACGGAGCACATCGAGGAAGACAAAGGTTCGCACACAACTGTGACCAACACCAAAATGATCAGCGTGTCCTTTGAGACTTCTTTATGCACGTGATTAAAATTCATTTCAACTGCGATAAATGCGCTTTGCTCGCTAAATCTGAATATTTCAGAAAATAATTTGTGCATTGAATAATGAGTACTCGGCACGAGAAAAGCACGATTTTTTACAATTAGTTTATAAATCGTGTTGATTGTTTTTAATTAGAAATTTTGGATAACAATGGATAACTGCGTCTAAATTTGTTTAAAGGAAAAAATATTGGTGCATTTTTACTAGCGCGTAATTTTGTGGGCCGATATAACGGGCTTGGAGTCTGACCGCTTTTTTTCTTCCATTAATCCAGTCAGGCAATGTTTTGCCGTAACATGTAAGTTTAAAAAAACTCATTTGTAATTATTTATTATAATGGTACGATATTTAACAAAATCTACTTTATACGCGCGCATGGTGTAGTTCAGAGTATTTTTCCTTTAGGTTTTAATTTCTAGTATTTTTAACTTAATTACCCCAGAATTTATACCATGCTATAGAAAATACAGCCAATCAGAATACAGGAAAGCCGTTGTTATTCGCGTTATTTAACCTAACCTTTCCTCGTGCGCTGCGTTTTTCTGTGAAAAGGAAAGGTTTTTTGTGATAAAATAAAATTTTTTTTTTTCTTTTTTTTTTTTTTCCCCCAAGCCCTGTATACCGAAAAAAAAATCGGGATAAATAACCAAATATATTGCTTTTGCAAAAAATGGCGCTAGTAACTAATACATACCGTGATGTGTGTGTATTTTTTTTTTGCGCGGGGCATCTTCCTTTTCATGCTCGGGGTTCGATTATGTCGCTCAGAAAGCCTCAAATGTAGCATGAATTCAGACCTTGTAGCGGGAAAACGGGCATAGTGACCCCCTCATTCTATTAAAATTTTAATTTTTTGATGCACTAGACGCCATTTACAACTGTGCGAAGTTTTAGAAAACTTTTATTAGTACTTCTTTTTAATAATAATAATAATCCATAATCGTTCTTCTCTTTATTGTTTTTTGATTGATTCATGAGCAAGTTTTTACCGAGGCCAATAAATAGATAGTGTTGTTGACGAAATTGTTGAAATCAGTGTAGGTAGATGATAACTACGAAAACAAACTGAAAGCTATCCGACATGGCGTAGAAATTGAAGATAATTTCACCGCAAAAAGGGTACCGGTACTAGTTCTAAATGGAATTTAGACAGATTCGCTGTTGATTTTCGAAAAGGCAACTTTTTGACGAATTTAACAAAGCTGTGTTTTCGGCTTGAAATAGCAGCTGTTCTGGCAACTTAAAGAACGGTTAAGTAGGAAAAAACAAACGCGCATTATTTGAATAACTGTCCAATAACTGTTTTCTAAAGGAAAGGTTCAGCGATCCATTAAAGATCTGTAATGCAATTGGTGATTTTAAATGCTTGACTTAGTAGCCATTTAATAGTTGAATTTGTTCTTATGTATCAACTTTTAATTGCTCAAAAAGTGATGTTCCTACAAAAACAGTTTGATCACAAGCTCCGCTGCCGTTCGAATAACAATAATCATTCCGTGGTTCACGGTTTACAGACATTGCATGTTTTCAGTTTGAAGTTGTTTAAGGTTGCGACCGAAAAAAAAATAAAACCAGCCAACTCGTTTTGCCTGTATTATAGTTGTTCTTGGATAAACACAAAAGATACAGTTTGGTAAAAGCGAAACAATTGTAGGTTTCTTGGTTATTGTTTAAAACGAAAGTGCCGACACCGCTACAGACGGCATCGGAAACTATTCAGTCGATCATTTTTGTTATTGTCAGCTAAATAGTTTTTTCGTCATCTGTAAATCTTATAGTTACAGTAACTAGGCCTAAGCTACCACAGTGGTTGCACGAAAATCGTGGCAAGCGGGTTTGAATGATTAAAGAGAGCAAAATGCATGTACCTTTTTTTTGCTCATTTAACGATAGTTGACAAAAAAAAACAAATAAAAAAACAAAAACAGATAAACCGAACTGAAACTTACTTTTTTAATTTCGTGACGTTCCCAGTGTTTCGTTCTTAATTAGTTGAAAAGACAGAAACTTGCCGACTTTGATTGGCTAAAATAAGTAACACGATTTTTTTTGAGCCAATCAAACGCTGAGCAGACTGCAGCCTTTGAGTTCATCAGTGAGAATATTTTCTCCTAATGCAGGTGAAAAATAACCAGCCTAACTCAATACAAATCATAGCTAACCGTTTTAGCACAGAAGTGAAAAGACGAAAAACCAGCACATCCAGTCGAGAACCAGAATGAACCACTCGTCGATAGAAAATCCTTCTCCTGCACCAGTTTCCCGGGGTGTCATCTTTGCTGACATCTCACTCCTGGCCATTGGATTTTTGGCAGGAACCTTTGGTAACGGACGCGCCTGCCTTCTTCTTCGAAAACGTCGAGACCTGCGCAAAGTTCCGCACTACTTGTTCGCTAGTTTGTCGGTGGTTGGTTTCCTTTCCTCGCTAGTTTCCTTCTTTGGCTGGTTAGTTTTGATCGTAATTAGCAACGTTTTAAATTTTAAAGTACCCGAAGTGTTATGTTTTATTATAACCCCGTTTATCTTCGCCTGCATCAAACTCAACGCCATGACACTTTCACTGATGGCAATCGATCGACAAGACTGTGTTTTGCGTCCCTTTCATCGGCGCATCACTCCACGCAATGTCGAAACAGTTATTCTTGTGACCTGGTGTGTAGCTTTAGTTTTCACCTCGGTTTTTGTTTTCTTTGAGGTATTTGCAAGTGACTCTGTGTGTCGAAATTTTGATCCGTACACTCTTCCTGGGAAACTAACGACCATTAATAGTTTTGCAACCTATGTTGTTGCGAGTGCTATGTTGCAAAACGTGGCTACCTTTCTTACTATTGTGATAACTTTTATTCGCATCTTAAAAAAGCTGCGCTCCTCTCCAATTCCGCATTCAAACTCCGTTCAGGACCGCAGGGAACGCAAAATAACTAACTTTACTTACAGATCATGCGCCATATTCGCTGTCTGTTGGTTACCCGCCTCTATATGCAATCTGTTGGTGCGATTTGGAGGATTTGATTGGGCTAAAATGAAAGCAGCGCAGGTATTGGCAATAACAATTGCCAAGTTTACCTATGTGGTTATTCCATTTTTGCACCATAAGATGCTGAAGGAAAGAACTGCCCCGAATCAGATTTTCGCAATGGCTGCTCTCAACGATGGGAGAACACTTGCCAGAGCCGACCACCTAGCATGCAATGCAGTCGCCCGCCAGCGAGACATCGCTGATGTTGCACGTGCGCGTGGCTCGGAAGTCGAGGAACTAAGAGAATTGCCTGGTGTGTTGACTTGCCAGAATTCGCCCTGAGACTCTGTAGATCAACCAGCAAGCACTGCACACCAAATAGCGAATCTTGCGCCCGTATGCCAAAATTAGCAAACCTAAGTTGCCAGAAACGTCGCGAGGTACAATTGAAACTGATTATTTTGCTTTGCAAAAATAATACTCAGAAGTCCATAATTATAAAAAGTGCGATCTTTGCATATAAACTGTAATAACAGCAGTGTCCAAAGTAGAATTGTCAGAAATCGTTTCTAATTTCATACACGAATAAAAATTCAAACAAATAAATTTGTCTGAGTTCTGAGTAGGTTAGAAGTTGGAAAGTAGAGAAGTAATTCAACTCTTAACTCAGTAATTTCCTTCTGAACTTTGGCCCGAAAAACAGAAGCGGGGACCATCCTATTTATTTCCGTGATTAAGAGCTCTAAACTTAGTCTTTTATTGGCAAAATCACGGCCACATAACAGATATGGATGATTCTCGAGCATTGTAAATGACACTTTACAAATTGAGATAAACTTGAAAAAAGTCGGGCCAACGTTTTTGGAGTTTACCCGAACGCAATCCGTTATAATCTTCTCGAATTTTGCCCATCCATGCCCCTTTTGGCCTTTTAGTATTTCTTTTAAGTTCCTCTTCAGTTTTAAGACGCTACTGTGATATTTCAGTTAATTTTATGAACAGTTGGTCAGTGCCAAAATTGATTAAAATTGCATGACATAGCCCCTTTACTAGAGTCCTTTTTACAGCTTGTGAGCGGTTGTGTTATAATGATGCAAGTGTTGCCCCTACGCCCCACCCACCCCTACCCGGCTCTCACTCCCCTTCAGTTCAGAGAGGTAGAGAGGGTGAGTGGGAGACTAAGTTATTGTAAATTAGGTTCTTTTATGTTGTTTCAAGGTGCCTATCGCGCAGTAATTGAAAGCAAAATATTATAAATTGCATGTATCCACGAAGTTCCTTTGTCTTTAAACGGTATTTACTATTATAAAAGTTCCTTGGTAACGGACATTTCCACCAGTTTATTGGCGTTGCATAACATCACTCATGATCAAAGATGTCAATCGCGCTTTCATTTCCTTCCTGAAATTTGAATTGCTCAAATTTTCATGGGAATCGAGAAATGTTTTCGATGATTTGGCAGACAGATATGTCAGCTCTCGCGTACTGCTTAGTTCATCTGATGATGCGTTAAATAAGATTCAGTTTGCTTGATTTTTTTCAAAGTAGTAAGGATATGAAGACTATGAACGCCAGAGAAGGTTCTGGGAGGAGGAATGTTTTCAAAGGTAATTCTGTCAAACCATTCACCGCGGTCAAACGTCTCAGGCAGGTTTTCTTTCCATTTCACCGTTTTTTGTTCAAATTGAAGTGTTATTACGAGCAAGGATAGATAAAAATAATTGCCGAGTGAAAGCATAATCCCATTCCCTCAGGTAAACCAGTGTTTTTACTTTTTAAATGTTTCGCATCCGAACCAAAGGTGCTTTGACAAATGGCGCCGACAAGTCAGCATATCGCTATTTTCAAACACGTAGAACTTTTTTAGTAAAGCTCCAAAAAACTTAGTAAACCCTTAGGGTACCGGTTATGTATCGAACTTTGAACTGTGAAAATTAAAACCTTATCTTTGCAGTACTTTTCTTATTTTTTTGCATATTTCTGTCGTTTGACCGCGGTGGAGTCAAACCATAGTGCCGCGCCTCAAACTCGTTTCCAGGGTCTCCCTTCTTTTGGCCTCTTTAAGAAAGAAGAGAGATCCTGGGTACGAGATTGCTCGAGTCTTTGAATTCTGCGTTATTGTACAAATATTTGCGAACAGAGGTGGCATGAGTATTTCTTTGTGAACATTTCGCCAAGTAAAATATTAAAAATGTCAGTGAAAAGCTGTTAAAAGTATGAGTTCTGTAGTAAGTTCTGCAGAACTCATACTCTCATGATGATGATCTTAGTTTTAACAGTTTTTACCGACATTTTAATAATTAAGTATTTCTAAGACCTTTTAGTCTAAACGTTTTTCATTTAAATAAATTCCTTATTTTGTCAGACATTTCCGTGCGAGATTGTTTGGGTTGGTTAAATCCTAGGCCTATGCCTATATTTTAATATTATTTTGCAATATTTGCGAATGGATACGACATGAATATCCCTTACCCCCAAACATTTTTCTTTCAAATAAATTCCTTATGCCATCGATCATTTCCGTGTGTGAATGTTTGGTTTATTCAAAGCCCTGGTGCATGCCTATATTTTAAATATTGCTTGAATGTTCATATGAATTTTTCTCTCTATCTAAAATTAAATAATCCCCCCTCCCACCCGAACCATCGAAACCCTCTTTTTTTCTTCATACGAACATTTCTAAACCAAACGTCAAAAATCTTAAGAACAATTATGGGACTTAAAATTCATATTGATACCACTTTACATAAAACAGCTCAATACGTAAAATCAGAACTTTCAATTCTAACCTTTATATTGTACCTTGTTGACTCTGTGAAAGATATTACGACCAGCTATGTAACAGCCAATCAAATTACTGTACTTCGCAGTGCCCAAGAAGGCAGTTAACCTACTCAACGGTTGTAAGATCGATATCATCATGAACATTTAAAGTAATAGCTTCCATTTTCAATTTAACAAAGTTGACACACGCTACGATTTATCACTAAGTAATCCTTGGGAGAGGGGAATTGGGGCTTCTCTGATGGGGGGTTCCAAGGTTGAGTCTGCGACGAGCCAGTTTCCCATCAGGCCGGAGCTTATCCCGGTTTCCGTAGCATTAGGACAGTATTAAGGAACTGTGAGTATTTCTAATCCACCCTGGATAGGATTTTAGTCCTAAATGATTGTTTTATTACTCAAAGTATCGATCGTTTGCGTTTTATTCACAGAAGTACTTTAACTGCTTAAACACACCCTTGTATTCTGATCTGCATCAAAGAAGTTTATTCCTGATATTGAATTCATGCACATTCATGTCAGTCAATGGGAAATGTTCGATTATTTGAGGTCGGGGAAATCACTTCATTATTCAAGCCAATTGCTTTTACTTGCTCCAGTCTCGAATTCTAAACTTTGCAATATTGAGGAATTCGTACGCGTAAATATTTTTTGAGATTTTGTTTCGGCTTTTAATGGGTCATTTTCAAGAATTTGTAAATAGCTTGCTGCATACTGCTTGGACCTAGAAGAAAACTTTTGAGTCGAGTTCCAAAAGACTGATTACAAAACATTTAAAGTGAATGCAATGCTTTTTTATTAAAAATAGTTGAAAAGCTAGCGCTTCTGCCTGTGACCAAGAAACAAAAATGAAATTGTACATTTACTTTATCTTGACCATTTACTTTATCTTGACCATCCGCGCCATTCTAGGAATAAATTATTATTATTATTATTATTATTGTGCCTTACTAAGCCAATATTTTAGGGGGTTTTGCTCTCATGGGAAAAACTTTTTTTTTAATGACTACCCGTATTGCTCGTGTGATTAAAACGATATATTAATCACTTCTCATAAGGGGAACCTAATTTTAAAAACGTCACCACAGAAACTGTTGTTTTCTGATATTAGTCGTTTATATTACTTTTTTGTATATAAGCTGGAATAAGGGTAAAAAAGGAAATCTTTTCTGGATCTCGCGCGACCATTCGAAGACGGACATCACTTTAGCTAGGGACATTTCTCTTCAAAATGGAGCGCTCGTTTTTTCTTGGTATTGTGATTATAATTGTATTAACAACCTTCGCTACAGGTTCTCCTATTCAAGAAGAAAATGATTCAAATGTAATGAGAAGGAACTCTCTTTTGGAAAAGCTTGGAATGGAGTTACACAGGTACGTTGAGAAAAAGATGTATAAAAAAATTAAATACTTTGTGTTGAGCAATCATTTTAACCGAACTAAACAAGCAAATTCCCGAGAAAAACGTAGAAAAATTTAATGTACGTTCTCGCATTAGCTTTCGAAATCCTGGTAAAATTGGGTGTAAGTATTCCCCCTTCAGAGCCGTACAAATTCTAAGGATCGAGTCAGAGCCAAGTCCATCGCAGGTTTACCCTCCACCAGTCAATTCACCAGTACCCATTTATACACCTGGGTGGAGTGAGGCACTGTGAGAGTCAAGTGTCTTGTCTAAGAAAACAACACAGTGACCCCGGCCAGGGCTCGAACCCGGACTGTTCGATCCGGAGACCAGAGCTTTAACCATTAGGCCATCGCGCCTTAATACCGATCATTTATTTCATCCACCAGAGATCCATACTACAGCCCGTACAAACGGCGGTGTTATTGTGGACCACGACGACGTCCTTACAGAAGACGCAAGGGAAGAAAAGGATCAGGATCATCAAGTTCTGGGTCTGACTCCGAGTCTGGATCGCCCAGTAAATACCGGGGATACGGCGGGAAATACGGGAAATATGGATACGGACGTTATCGAGGATTCCAGCGTAGAGGAGGCCGCTCTTCAGACGAGGAGTAAGTGAGTGTCAACCTCGTCCCCAGGGTCTTTTCGGCGATGAGTTTCCGAAAAGAATCTGGGGACGAGGTTCAGTGAGTGTCGCTGTTTTCCTGCTTAATGTCTCGTGCACTTTACTTTATAAAAAAACATGAGCGATTGTTGTTCTACGTTGATGTTTATGGACCAGTTATTATTTACAGGAGAAGGGCTGAACCAAATAGGGGGTCAATGACTTTTATGCAGGGAAAAGGGGGGGCACATACATTTATGCACGCCATCTTAGGAAGCTTCAAGGAAGTGGGCGAGGAGGGAAGGTCAGCAAAAATGTGCTTCAAAAAAAGGGGAGGGTCAGGAGAATTTGAACATGGCCTCCCTCATTTGCACCAGCCTCTCCCCCTTTAAATACTGACTGGTCTCTTATTGCTACTAAGTTTCCCATAAAGGTTCAATTTATGTCGTAAATTAAAAAAATAGTTCTGATTGGTTATAACAAGTTAAACAAGTTTAATTACACGTGCCGTGTGCCCTAGCCAATCGTCTTTTTGTTTTTCAACCAATCAGTACTGAACAAAACCTGCAAAAACCAAAACCAATCGTGACTTCCGTACGAACGTTTTCCCGCGCTTGGCCCGGGCTACTATTTCACATGCAACATGCAACGCGCAGGTCGCATGTATTTCGTGTTCTGATTGGTTAATTGTGTTAGTATTTGCACTAGCTCGTTGTTTTGAAAATGTCTATTAAGACTCTTTTCTTTCTGTAGGTAAAAGGTTTTTGCAATTATTGACTGAAAGGAAACAACACAAGAAATGGACTACGAAAAACTGCTGACGAAACTGCTAAAAGGACAGAGGATCTGCTGAAACCGCCACGACTTTATTTTCCGTTTAAATTTGTTGAAATGTTTATACGCAGTGCAACCCTGAAATAACGAACCTTTTCAAAACACCCTGACCGAAAAACATTAACTGCCAGTTTAAAAGTATGCTAAAGCTAGCCACGATATAATAGACCTTTCTCACCATTTATTATTTTTTGTGTGTGTTCATGCTAATCTGCTCTCCAATCCTGGTCAGTATGTACAAAATACAAAAGAAACTGAACTCCAAAATGAGGTCTGGAGGGCTTAAACATAAAAGAATAATAAGCAGCGTGAAAAAGGTCTAAAAACAAACAGTATGGTACTGGAATAGCGATTGACAAATTAATTTTTTGAAAGAGGGAAAACCGTGGATTTTCTTTTGATTTGCTTTGCTTTTTTATCAGGTGCAACGAAAAAAGTTGAAGAAACGAACACGCTCGCTATATTTGTGTACGCGCACAATTTACACTGAAATAAAGAACATGTTTTGAAACATCTGAGTGAGAAACTGATGTGGTATTCCATAACGTAACCGGTTCAAGCTTGTTTGATCGAGTATAAACCATATCGTTTTTGAAAAACAAAAATTCGTTATTTGTGATTTTTGTGAGTCTAGAAAACAGGAGAAAAGCAGCTGCATGCTCGAGCATCCACTAGCAGCTTTTAATATTAGACCGCAAGCGTGAATGATTTTTTTACAGAACATGGAAAACCATCTTCTATTTGGTAAATAAAATTTCACAGTAACTCCTCCTAGGTGACAAGCTGGAGAACAGGCGCAGGATCGCGCCTTTAGCGTTAAAGAGAATTTTCCCCGGCCTTGAATAGAGAGCCTGCTGCCAGGCTAGAACAAATACTTTCGTTAATACTAGTCTACTACTGCTTTGCATATAAGTCTGAAAGATACAGTATCCTGGCCATGTAACCAAGCTTTGTGCATACACTAGCTGTTTAACAAACACCGCACAACTACGAGAAAAAGAACAACTGCAACAAACGAAAAAATAGTTTTAAAAGCATTTAATTTAACACGAATCTTTGGCGGTTTGCTTGCTTAATGGCTTGCTGGCTTGCTGGTTGGCTGACTGGCTGACTGGCTGACTGGCTGACTGGCTGACTGGCTGACTGGCTGGCTGGCTGGCTGGCTGGCTGGCTGGCTGGCTGGCTTGCTTGCTTCTTTGCTTGTTTGCTTGCCTTTTGCTTGCTGCTTGCTTGCATGATAAAGGGTAACTTAATCCATCAAGTATTCTTCAGTCATAATTCTTATCATCTACAATTTCCCTGAAATAAAAAATACCAGAAGATAAATTAGTTTTTGATCTCGATTTGATCAAAATGAATAGGGAAACAACAAAAAATACAACAAATCACACTTCCAAACTAAGAGCGATTAAGAACAAAATGTTAAAATACATGACTCGACTCTTCATATCCCACTCGCGCAATGTAATGATACGTGTGCTTACGTCAAAGTAAGGTTGATGTTTATCCTCATTTTGATTGGTGAAATAGAAACTTAGGGTTAGTAACCTTACGCTGAAATTAAAATTATTGAAGAAAATCATAACTATCACTTGCAGCTTTGTTTTCAACGTGAAATTTTCAAAAGTTGAAGAAAGAGAAAGGCAATTTACGAAGGCCGTTTCTTATATACCGAATGACTTACAATGTTCCACTGTTACAACGAAGGAGACGGTCTTGAAGACAAAATGTAACGGGCTGTAAAAATGGCGAAGCTGTGCGCCGGTCCATAAATCGCTCTGCAAGACATGAGCTGTGTCGCCAAAATCTTTGTTGTTTAGTTCACTGCAAGCCGCGACGTTTCTCATTGGTTGATTTAGAAATGACGTCAATGAAAGTTCTGGCTAATCATTTTGCGTTTCATTTAAAGGGAGTTTTTCATTGGCTGATTTATAAGTGACGTCAACGGATTTCTTAGTCAATCATTTTGTGTTTAAAGTGAAAAAAAAATCGTAAAATTGCGTTGTCTTCGAAATAGTTTGTTTCACAACTCAGTTGTCAAAACCGCCACCGTGATTTTGCGATCTATCTGTTTTTAGGTTTTTTGACTCGATTCCTTGCTTAATCGGTCGTCGTGCTTGGAGTTAATAAATAGAAAGAAATTTTCCAAAAAAAAAACGTTGGATGTGAGTGTAAGACAAAGTCAACGCTTAATAAAATTATTGAGTTTATCCATTGTAAAATGTCAATATTACTTTGTCAACCCTGAAGGCATTTCAACGCAACTGTGTTTAAATTTTTTGGCGTGGCTAGACTCGTTTTTAAGGATTAAGTTTTTCGCGCGGTGGACCGTGAGGACGTTAGCTTCCATCCTAAAATTTGATTTGAATTTTTTCATCGAAGCAACGTTTTGAAGAGGGAAACCGAATGTTTCGATCTGGATGTTCCGGTGGTATTCTTTTGGCAAAAGACTACAAGTACAGTATTACGACTCATACTACCGCAAAAAAGAGATTTTTTGAAGTGTATTTATCTGCTATTAGATAATGAAAACAGAAGTATTGGCAGGACAGAAAAGCACTGAACAGTTATGTTCTCTCAGTGTTTCGCCTAAACGTTTGAGTAGGCAATTCGCCAAACAAAAATGCTGTGTGTCCGCCGCCAAAGTTTAAACGCGTCAACACCGAAAAAAAAAATTACCCAACCCAGAATTAAGGCTAGTTTTTACATGAAATTGACTGATTTTCATTTCAACACCTCTAAACAGAACATTCGCCAAATAGTTCCATCGTACCTCAAGAGTGTTTCCTGTTTGAATTGCTCCTCGGTCACCATGAAGATGGGGAGAAGTATTCGGCCATGACTTCGGCGACATGAACGAGCTCGGCTGCGCCGTCGTCGGCATTTGGGAGGAGGAGGAATGAAAATGCCTGTGATTTCATAGCTTTCCTGGACAAGAATGGACAAAGTAACGAATAAAAAAAGTGCAACGAGAACTAAACACTTACTCATTGTTCTCTCTGATCGCATTCGAAGGCAAAATGCCGAGGACGAAATTTTGGTCATGTGAGTACTTTTATATTGTATAACGTTCACGTGGCAGTGACGTCCATAACACGTGCTTTTAGCGCCAAAATGTTCCTGATTGGTCACATTTACGAGTTTAGGTGTTTATTGCACGTGCATGTACAAACAACTTTTTTTAAAGAAAACGAAAACTGCGTTGCTTTTCATCGATCGGGTGCCTTGTGAATGGACTGGATGTTCGATTTCACCAGTATTCAAAGCTCGTATTTGACTTCTAGAAAAAGGAATACCAATTAAACATTTTGTTATGTAACTAAGTTGAAATACTACTCTAAAAGGAGATGAAACTTTACGCCTTATATGGTACTCACCACGTGGAAAGCGTTTGATTGGTTGCCTGATTCTTTTTTTATGTACATCATTAGCATTATCGGCCAATCAAGTTCCATAAACCAATTATATACGTCATCAAGGCAATGACTGACGTGTTACTGACGTAATTGGCCTTAATACCCCACGTGATACACATCTTTAGTTCCAGCTTGCTTTGTGAGTTGCAACAGTCCGATTTGTTGTTCACGGAATCTATGGGATACATGCCTTCCTTGAAGGAAGTCTGAGTCATCCTCGCAATACGAACGTAAATTATTTTGATAAATAATAAAGATAGTTAATGTTAAGCTCGGTGATAAATGATTAAGATGTAATGTCTAATATGTCACGAGCATGGGACAAAGGAAAAATCTGTTCCCCGACGGGAATCGAACCCATGGCTTCCCAGAATACCGGTTGGGTGCTCTAACCCCTGAGCCACGAGAGACTCTTGGTGAGCTTGCATTTTGGCCCTAGGTTCATGTGAACGAAAATTGTTCGCCCTAAATTACTCCATATAACTTCGCAAGCCTCCTCATTCTCGACCCAAGAGCCGCTTGACCCTCTTAAGCCGGTGGGGCCTGGAGTACGAGCTCTGGGGACACATGAATTGATTGGCCAGATTTTAACAAAGGGAGTTTAAAATCTAGCCAACCAAATCAACTGTTTTAAAATATCTTTGTTATAAGAGAGTTTAAAACGGTTGATTTGATTGGCTAGTAACTATAAAAATCGAGCCAATCAAATCAAGTGTCCCCAAAGCCACCTGTTCCTTGTGCCCCAGGTCCCGCCGGCTAAGAGGGACAGGCGGTTCTGGGAAAGAGAACTGATATAGCCTCCTCTTCACATCTTCCTCGGCCAGACGCCTCTTTCCCAGATTCCCGCTAGAGTTGCCTGGGTTGAACTAACGAAATTCACAATGCTGAAAGTAAGCCATGCATGCTTGTTTTATATATATATGTACAGTATGCGACCGCATATCAAAAGAAAATTAAACCATTATCGATTTTGTAAACATAGGAAATTTCCAAGGTAAACTTCCTAAGCATACTGTAACAAAATAGTTGAAATACAATTTAAAGCAAGCTCCGCATCAGAAAAAAAAATATGAAAGGATGGCTAGAGCGAGTGTTAAGAGCTTAAGATACCGAAACAAGCTGCGAAGGCATCGATTATTTTCGGGATGCGGGCACTTATTTCTCTTAAATTTTTTGAGGGAAGGAGCTTATATTGTGAGGGAAGGTTTTTTTTTGTTCAAAGGGGCTGGTTTATCGTTGTTTGGATGATTTCGTAAAGTATTTATTTGATTTAATAAAGGGATCATTTCGTGTTTTTCTGCAGCAAAAGTTCCGCTTTCAAAGTAAATACCAGTAAACAATCGATTGAACCACTTACAAACCAATTTAGAAAGCTTGGTTATAAAATATGGCCAGATACAACAAGAAGATTTAGTCATTCTAATTAAAGGTGTTGAATCTCTATAAAACGAATTGATACGTCTTTAAGATAGGATTTGCATAACCTTTTCTATTTATACTTTATTCATAAACTACAAAGGAAAACTAATTTTCTTTTTGTGTATATTCACTAATAGTACTTGCAAACATTCAGCATAACTTACATAGTTTTGAAGCTACGCTGAGAAAAGTGCAAAATAAGTTGCGTTTTAAGACTGCTGAATCATGATGGGTCAAAGTTTTCACGTAGAGTTCATCACGATGAACCGTATTTAGTCATTTAAGAATGTTAAATTTGTTCTCCGCCTCAGTGGTTCGCAGCCATTTAGAATCAAATTAGAGAAAGGTTTTGAAGTGCTAACGTTGGTGACAAAGTCATCTCTTTGAAATTTCATCTTGGCTGAGTTTGTCTGGATTTAAGGCTTTCCCTCCTCTCAAAGGCTCAGTTAGCAGCAAAAAACACTCGCCTAGTTGAGGTGATGTACTCTGTTGTCTCATTCACCTTTAATCACGCATAAGTTGTTAAAAGGCATCCAGCAAAGGTCATTAAACAGCCTCAGAAGCCTTCTCTCGCTCTCCACATACAGTTCGCTTTAGTCCAATGTCAGAAGAGAAATTAAAAGAACAGCAAAATAAATACTCAGCTCGTCGATTATGTCCAGTTCAAAACAGGACGCACTTGCTTCCCGAGTTACGAAACGGGTTATCATGGCCAGCTTTTGGACTCACCAATGGATCGACATTCCCTTGTTGCTCGCAGTATTGTATCAGCTCGTTGGCGCACTGTGACAGCTTCACTCTTTGAACCTTCAGTTCACGACGTAACTGTTCTACAAACGTGCGCTGTGACTGCAAATCCTTGCTGCTTTTTCCGGAGGGTATCACAGTTGACATTTTGATCTGTACTTCGTGCTTCTGGCAGTGTATGGCAACCACGTCTGCTTCGCTCAAATGGCGCGCGTGATTTATGCACAAAAACTCAACGACAGAGCGTTATTGAATTGTCACATCTTTGCGAGTTTATTGGAATTTACTCAGTCTCCTATTGGCTGTCTTAAGTAACTGGTGTGTAAATAGGCCGCCAGTCTTTATTGACAGAAAAGTGTTGTTTATAACGAATAACAAAAGGCAGCAAAACCATAGTTTATAATTTCGACCAAGAAAGAACCTTTATACTTAGCAGTTGAATGTTTAAAAATTAGCCATTAGCTCAGGTATCTCTCTCTGCAACTTTAATGATCTCTGCATCTCGTCTGGCAGCAGAATACATTAAAACTGTACGTCTTTGTCTCTTGATTTGGTCTGATTCTTTTCCGAACACTTCCTTTATAGCGGGGATTAAGAAACTAATGGGGTGGGAAGAGCTTTTGACATGAAATCCAGGACAATAGTAAGTTTGTCGTTACAGACGTTTTGGTTATTAATGTTTAATTTGGTTTCCCGCGTGAGACACTAATGTCGCCTGAACCTCGTTACTTTCGGCGGGCTGTAGGACTTCTTAAGACTTTCGGGCGTGGATGCGGGGGGAGGGGGGGGGGCTCGCCACTTCGTTGGAAAGAATTTAAAAACAATTAAAGCAATACAGGGCCGTCAGGAGCCGGCTCCGAGGGCCGTACATCTGTGGTGGCGGGGGGCAGGGGGGCGGGTAGGCTTTTATAGATTGTGCTAGCATAATTTTTGGCATAATTGGAGCTAAAAAGCATAATTTGTGAAACGAGCACTGCCACGGCATAATTAGCAATTTTTAGCACTTTTTGGAGCATAAATTCATAAAATGTAGTAAATATGGTGTACTTTCTACAGAAATAAATGAAATTTAGGTAGTTTGTTCTTGCAATGCGTGTTTTAGCTATACAATTGTGATTGTTAAGTCGTTGGAGGCATTTTACAAACGGTTTAGAGATGCGAGCAGCTAATTTGGACAGCTGACGGCCGTGATAAACTGCCATAAACACAAATAAATTTACAACAACAGTTTATTTAAAAAACATCATAATTTGGTGTCGTTATTGCGCACCTCTATGTATAGAATCTACGTCATTTTGTGAGCATAATTTCGGAAATCAGAAGCATAATTTGGGAATTCTGGCATAATTTTTGCATAATTTGGCAAAATTTTGAGCACTGCTAGTAGCATAATATGCCACTTTTAGGAGCACAATCTATAAAAGCCTAGGGACGGGCAGTTGCCCCCACCAGGAAAACTAAAACAAAAAACAAAAACTAAAGAGAAAAAATATAAACTAAAAAAAAAAATTAAGAAAACTAAAGGTGTGCGGAGTTTGCCCCAACAGACAAAAAAATCGTAGGTACGACCCTGGCCTTTGGAATAAGTATTATATCAGTTGAAAGCACGGGAAATCTCGCGTAACGCAAAATCACGATTCCCGCGGGGATTCACGTTATTTCCGCGCACACCCATAATGCAGTTCCCTCCCAAATGCTGCCATGTTTTGAGTAAGGATACGATACGGGTTTTTCAAAACGATACGATATCGATACGATATTTGCCTTTTTTCTCGATATCGATATCGATATCGATATTATGACGTCATTTCCGTACTGACGTCATTGGTATGTCACGTGATTTGTCTGACCATACAAAGGACAGTCCTGGCATTATAAATATTAGCCAGGAATGTTGGTTTTTGGTCTTTTTGTTTCATTGTGGACTAGATCAAGTCAAGGCAATAGAAAAAATCAAATATTGACAAGAAAATCAATATTTGTTTGCGCAAAAGTGCATTTTTAAACCTCAGGTGCTGACCAGAAGACCGCAGGCTCAGGTCACGTGTGCAGTATCGAAAACGTATCGAAAGTGCGATATTTTTCGAAAGTATCGATACTTTTCAAAATTGTCAAAATATCGATGTATCGAATATTTGGTATCGAGTATCGGCCCATCCTTAGTTTTGAGGGAGGCCGTGCTTTTCATTTGGACAAAATGAATGGAGGGGAAAAGGGCTGCTTTTTTTGGCTGTTTACGTGTCTTTTGCTTGGTAAGGCAATGATACAATATCTCAATCCTAATGCTTGAAGAATTTGTAACTGAAAGTTTCCTTCTGAATTATTTATGAGGTGACTGCAACGAAATGTTTTGCACGTTTTTATTACACAAGGAAAACAACAAACAATGGCGAGATCTTTTCTGCGTAAATTTCCACATTTATCTATGTTCAGTAATGCATAAATAACGTTAGAAAATCATATCCATCTTGTTAAACTGTAGAATTTCTTTAAGTGATTTGCATCCAACTTTACTGAATATCATTAGAATAGTATCAAAACGAAGGGTTATAATTTTGCTAATAATTTTTATATTTATTGATTTATTCCTCGATCCAACTTCAACAACTTATCTGAAACAAGCAAATACTAAAGGAAGTCAGAGATCGCGTGGTATATTCTGTAAACATTTTGCTTTGCTCTATTCCCCAGGTAGCAGGGGGGGGGGGGGGGGGACTCCCATACCAAATTGAAGGGGACGGAGATGCTCGTCGTCTCACTTAGGGGTATAAATTATGGATTTTTATTTCCCTTAGGGTGCAGTGTTCAGGACAGAACGTCAATATTTTTAGCCATCCAGGTCTCATTATGCGTTATACGGAATTCCCAAACCTCTAAGGTTTTCTTTCTTTTTTTGATGTAAAGAAGCTGTCGCAACAGTCACAGTTTTGCCCTACCCTTTTTTAACAATTAGACTACGAGCCCTCGTTTTCTATGAGCAAATAGACAACGAGGCGCAGCCGAGTTGACTATCGCTCATAGAAAACGAGGGCGAGTAGTCGAATTGTTTTAGTAGAAATTCTAAAGGACTGCAGTCCAAAACCAACAATATTGTGCACTTTGAAGACAAAAATCAAGAAAATTTACCGCTTAAGGAGGCTCACAATAGTTTTAAGGTTTTCTAGCACTTTTACATTTAAGGGATTCAATAAAACAAAATAACATTTCTTTTTACAATTTCTTGGGAATAGCTTCTAGCTCGATCGCCAGTGAACCGAAAAATAATCATATGACGTCATCACCTGTTACCATAGCAACAGTATATGGGTGTAAATAAGAGCCATCATGGAGCTTTTAACGGTAATAGTGCAAAAATTAACTCGGTGACCCCTATTTTTCTGAATCTTATCCAATTCTTCATAAAAAAGAAGCAATTATAAAGAGTTTAAAAAAAATTCTCTGGAGCAGATTTTATGTAATTACTCAAAACCATAATTTTTGACTAGCTAAAAATCCGGTCCAGAGAATTTTTTTAAATTTCACCTGTAGTTTTCTCTAAGGCCACACTACCTAATTTTGAAATAAAAAAGTGGGGTCACCGGACTTGTTTTTCAGTTAAATTACTTCGCATTTCAAGAAAAGCCACGCGTGATCCACGCGCGTTCCAAAATCTGGCCTTTACAAGATCCCGTCTTTCGCATGCGTAAACGTTGTCCGCTGGTCAATGCCCTCAATTTGCTTAGAAGAGTCGCTTGCTCGCTTTCATCAGCATATTTATAAGTCATTAACTTGACCTGTAAATCGAAGTGCCGTTAATAAATGAAGTAAACTAAAGCCACAGACAAAGCCGCCCAAGGAAAGATAGAGAAGTAAACTTGTATTGCATGCTTCAGTTTCGGGAATTTCGTAGGTTTGGTTGGAAGTCCACTCCGGGGTCTACATGATCGATCGCAGTGCGTACATAAAATTTTCTCCTCGGCACCATGTATGCTGATCGGCAAACATTTTTTTCTTCAGCTAATGGTAACAATTAAGACTTTGTGCGGCTAAAAATGTCGTGAAAACGCAATTTTCTCTGAAAACTAGACAAAAATAGACTTAGACAAAAAATTTACGCACCGCCATGTTTGTTTTTCTTCTTCATGGCTGAAAAATCCCGCGAGTGACGCGCGTGATTCGTGAGGTTTGGACCCAGGCCTCAGGCAACCGTAAAACTATTGTGAGCCTCCTTAAAGAGCTACTCGCGTGCGCGACTGTTTTCTATCGGCGAATAGAAAACAGTGGGAGAACCAATCAGATTCGCGGATTTCCAATAGAACACAGCTGAGTTTCTACTAATATCAATTAGAACACAGTTGCAATAGGGCGATTTTCAATTGAGTGTTTTAAAACCAAAACCAGAGTAATAACTCTGGCCCACCACTAAGCACAAAGGCAATAAAGTGAACCAGTCAAAACTTGAAGTATTAAAACATGTATAGCCGACGTGAAGCATGGGAAAACGTGCGCAAAGTGAGTCACGATTGGTTTAAGTTTTAATTCTTATTGGATGAGAAAGTGGTGAGAGTCTTTTAAACTAATCGCTAAGCGCAGTTGTGCAAAACCAAAGCAAACGGAAATTAGTGAAAATCACTCTAAGACAAAAAACAGGGTTGCCAATACTGTGTGTATATCTTGTTTGATTCTTCCAGGCAAGCAGTGCTCAGCAGTCACAAAGCAATGGCTCCCTAACACTAATTACAATAATCCTGCCAACTGGAATAAAGGACGAGTACCTTGTGATGGGGATAATGTGCAACTTGACAAAGTAAGGGTAGTAAAATAATTATCCTACGATTTAGCACCCGGGGCGCTTATTTAGTTTTGGCACCTCAAGGGAGGGCGCTTATTCGAGACAGGGCGCTTATTCGGGACAGGGCGCTTATTTAATTTTTTTGAGAAACAACCAAATGCTCAAAACTAAATTTAAATAAATATTAAAATACCGGTAACTAGTCGATGTCGATGGCTTCAGTAGGGGCAGTTATCCACAATAGTGGCGCTTATTACAAAAGTGGCACCAATAAGAATGGGGCACTTATTAGAATGGGGACGCTTATTGGAATAGGGGCGCTTATTGACAAAAACACATTCGAAGGGGGGCACTTATTTGGAAGGGCCGGGCTTTTATTGGAAGGACGGTGCTAAATCGAATCGTTACGGTAATTTGATATTTGTTAAAACTGTTCTAGTTTTCATGCAGAAAAGTAAATGGTTTGAGTGGTTCAGGTTCAAGTCCTGGCCAGGGTTATTATATTGTGAGTTGTTTTTTTTTTTGGGGGGGGGGAGGCATGGAGGGGCAAGACTCACACTAAATTCTCATAGTGCCTGACTCTCTCCACCCAGGTGTGTAAATGGGTAACAGCACATTTAATGCTTGAGAGTAACTGTGTAATGGACTAAGATTTTATCCAGAGAAGAGTAGAAATACTTCTAGTTATATGCAGCTTTGGAAACCAGGATAAGCTCCAGCCTGGTGTGAGACACTGGTCCAATACAAATGTTACCTAACTTACATTTTCTTTTCATATAGCAGGACAAGCCACTAGCTGTTTCTTTAAGGAACAGTCATACTGTTAAGTCCCTGGTGAGTGGCATTAAATTATTAGAACTTTTAATGATAACACCCCCAAAAAACCATTAAGCACCTAGAGTGCTAATTAAATTTTAAGAGCCCAAGATAGAGAACTTATTCAGAGGACATTCAGGATGGAGCATTTCTCTTAAGGTCATTGCCCTGTATTGCATTGCACATCCTTACTGCGCAGAATTTTATGCATAATAAGCGCGCGCGAAGCGCGCACATAAACAAAATGGCAGCTTTTTTCTATGTGGCTTAGTCCGCGAGAGAAGTAAATCGTCGCTTTCTTGTAAAAAAGTCTGGTGACCAATCAATTTTTTCTCATATTTTGGGTGTAGCGATCAAATTCTTTCTGTAAAATGAAAACAGATTAATTCCTATGTTTGAAAAATAAATTATGGCTAAAAACATGTACTTTGGCAGTACTCGCAGAAGAATTTTAAAGGAATTATATGGAATATTCAAGGTCTTCCTGCTCCTAAACGAATCTGGTGACCCCCCTTATTTATTTCAAAACTTAAGTTCCCTTACAGTAATAAACCAGTAGGCGAAGTTTGGTTAAAAATCTGTGTCCTTATAATTTCACCTTTACATTTCAGATGTGCATTTCATAGTACTATTGGAATGGAAGTTAAATCTGCTATATATCAGTTCTGTGCATTGATATTGGAAGAGATGAACAATTTTTTTAGAAAGTGTCCTCAGTAATCAAAATTGGGAGTCTTCTTTCTTAGAATATAATAAGGGATCGTATTGGAATAAGGGTGCTTACTAGAAAGAACAAACAGCTTGCAATAAATCTAGACATGGGGTGTTTTTGGAGGGGGTGCTTACTGGAAAAAGGGCATTATGAAGTGTCTCACTCACTCACTCACTGCCCATTGTGCCCAATGGCAGGTAGGGCAGCAACAAAGTTCTTCCACTGCTCAATGTCTGTCTTTGGCCAGCTGTTGGATGGTGTTCCAGCTTTGTCAAGTGTCTGATAACCACATACTTGATCAGTGAGAGAAGGAACATTATTTAACTGTGCATACATGTGTATTTGTTACATAGCACTAGACTTAATGATTTTGTTAACATCTGTTGCAGAGTTTGCCAATGAATGGTGAAGTTATCTTTTATGATGGTGCTGAGCTGAGCTTCAGTGGCACTGATCAGGATTTAAATGCCTGCCAAGGTGAATACCAATTAGTAAAATTGACAGTTTTGGCATAAAATAAACAATGGTATAATAATTATTATTCCACAAGCATGGGTTGGATATGAAAATTTTGGTGGCCTAAGGTTTAGTGTGCAGGACTCCAGATGAAGCGGTCCGGGTTCAAGCCCGCATAGTGCCTCTCTCCACCCAGGTGTATAAATGGTTACCGACAAATTAATATTGACTGCTGGGGATAACCCTGTGATGGACTAGCATCCCATTCATGCTACAGAAACCGGAATACAGAAGTTTTTTTATGGGTTTCTGCAATCATTTGAATTTTTATGGGGGGCGAGTGATCTGTCCCATGGCCAACCTACCAACCTGGATGGCCAGGGGCTTTCCTTTGTCTGATCTCTCCCCAAGTAGGCCAGACTGGCATGGTTAAACCTATTAGAGGCCTTAGCTCTTGGGATCATACAAACACGCAAGCCTCACCACCACGACAAGTTGGCATGCCAAGTATAAAGAAAACGTGCAATTTAAGCTAACTAAAGATGATTTTTGTATCTCTGTAGATTCTGGAGACATTCATTTTGTGGCCTCTGTTCAAAACTGGTACAACCCGTATAACTGGCAGGAGGTCACATACGCCAAGCAAGCACTAACAGCATCTTCTGTCTCCATCCTTCATGCAGACAATGTACCTTGTGACCACGACACAGTGATTTTTCCACTGGTAAATCTCAAAAAAAGAAATTTTTTTAACCAAGTCTGAAGTCGAGACCTGGGGGAAGGGGGGAAGGGGGTACCCAACAAAGTTTTATACAGGTAGGTTCTGCCCAAGATCCAAACCCTTGACCTTTTATGGGCGTGTTTAAAACATGAAATGGCGAAACGGCGAAATGGCGAAATGACGAAATGGCAAAATGATAAGATAAATACCCATATATAATATAGTTTGGTTTCCCTTTGAACTTCAAGGCAGTTCTGTTTACATGTCTAGACTGAATTATTTCTAGGGAACATTTCAATGTTCTGGCCCAGGAATATAATGAATACTTGTCACAACGCCAAATTGAACGTATTACTGAAATGTCTCAGCAAACCAGGATATCTTTTTTTCATTTAGTACTTGCCAAGTTGCCTATCAGTATCTGCACTGCACTACAAAGCTTGCCTTGTATTTAAGAACTGATATAGACATCAAACGTCACTCCGTTTCTGTGCAAAGTACGTTTGCCACTTGTATTGTGTATAAACTTCATCGCGAAGTAGGTTCGGTTTTGATAATCTATTTCATGTGAATGTTGGAGCTCAAAGCCTTACTTCATAGCCGCTGCTTGGTGGTAAATACGAGATAAACAAATCATTTTTGTCCGATGTTGAAACGAAACGCCGACATTTCGATCAAGAATGTCCTAGGCGTATCAAACAGCGCCTTGTTAACAAAGAGACACTGGAATCCAAATTACCCATAGGTTCGTGACGGGACTCCGTGACCATAGTTAGTATGCCGTGACGGAGAATTTGTGATTGCAGTTTCTTTTATTTTTCGGGACTTATCTATATAAGAATAAATTTAGCAACATATGAAGATTCCAGTAGAACGGTAATATCGTATAACTTTGACTTTTATCTTCAGTATCATTTTGCCATTTCGCCATTTCGCTGTTCACCATTTCGTGTTTTAAACACGCCCACTTTTTATATACCATTTTAACAGAAAGGGTGACCCTTTTATGTACCTTCCACAGAAAATTATACCCCTTCCACTTGACAACAGTAGAAATATTTCTTAACTTTTCACTTGAGTTAACTCCTTAAAATACTAAGATGAATCAGCTGTATGGTGCATCTTTTACACATATTTTGAAAGGTCATTTCAATACCTAAAGGACACTTTTCCTTACCCATTCCTATACCTCAACTCGTGAAATTTCACCCTTTTCATTATTATACCCCCAGCCTGAAAAAGTACCCCTTTTGGGCGGATCGGAGCCTCTCCCATTTAGTCCAATATAGAGAGTGCTCCCTTAGAGTTGGAAGTGGGGTACAGATGAAGAAAGATTAACCCAGTATGTTTTAGCTTTTTGATAAAAAAAAGTTTTTTATTACTTTTGTTATTAACTTCAATCTCAATTACACAGGACAGCTCCTTTCTAGTCAAGTCTGAGTTACCTATCAAAGTGGCAGAAGTTCAACTTTTTGGGAAGGTATGTGACTGGTTCAGTTTTCAGTCTTCAGTCTATAATTTTCTTTTCTATAAATCAATGATTGATTCTAACTGTGCTTTTAAATTGTTTGATAGGTACAAAGCTCAGCAAGTTTCAAATATTTTTATTCCAGTAATTCAGGAAGCTTGCAGTTCAACTTCACTGGTTCAACAGCTGATATCACAGCTGCCCAGTGTGGTGATCCCACCGGCTGCCCGTGTGGTAACTGGAAGGTAAAAATTTTATTTAGTGAAACCTTAGTAAAAGCGGCAGGGGTATTTTGCAGAAATTATGCTGCCGGAATGCAGAATGATGGAATGGCGGAAAAATTATGATGGAAGGGCGATAGTATAATGCCCTAACCAACAAATTTAAGCTAACTGCAAGCAAACCAGAGTGAAAGCTAACTGCAAGCAAACTGCTGACCAGCAATCTGCATTCTGCGTTCTGCAAAATACCCCTGCCGCATTCAAAGAGATCTTGTTATAATAAGAATTTGTTTAGTTTTTACCACAATAATAAGCAGTGTCAAAGAAAATGTGAAAAGAAAAAAATTTAGCCTTCAGCAGGATTTTAAACCATAATAATTTATTACCTACATCACAAAAGTCATGGGTTTGAATCCCATTGAATTGATTTTTTTTTTCAGACTTCCAGTGTACCTGCATGCTTAGGTCTCAGCCAAGGATCTCTTTCTCATAAATAATTTACTAGCAGTTGACTTTTATTTGATTTAATTTCATGCGTCAATCACAAAAGTAACATGTGTTTCCATTAGTACCATATCAACTATTGTCAGGTAAACTTGTGTCATTTTGTTGGCCCTTTTTATCAACTTGTAACTTTTGTTTCAATAAACAGTTTGCGAACACCATATGTAGTCATGTGAACTGTAAGAAACCAGCATGCCCAGATCCTTTCAAACCCGAGGGAAGCTGTTGTCATGTGTGTGGTAAGTTAATTTTTAATTGTTCTAACTAAACACATGTTATGTATTTATAAAGGAATAATTTGTTGCCTTACAAATAAATTCTAATTTCATGCAGAAAACTGAGGGCTTTCAATAAGACCTGCCAGTACATGACAGAGCTCTAGTAGACTGTTATTTTGTTGTGAATTGCCTGCTAAAATTCATGCAGCTCTCTATTAAATAAGAGATGTTTTCAGCTTTTTATAAATTGCTTCAGTTGATACACGCTGCACAAGGGTAGCCACCTACTACTAACAAGGCAGTGAATACAATATTGTTTTTTTTTTAAGTGAAATTGAGCATACTGTTGAGCCAGGTAGATGATTTTAAGCGCTTACTTTTAATCTAGCTCAGCAGTTCATAGAAAAGAAATATTAATTTAAAAAACAGTCCCATTTAACTCAGGCCTTCATTCGGTGATCAGAATGGGAGAACTGTCTGTCTGAGATACATTTGTGTGTGAACAGCTTTCACATTTTCAAATGCTGCAGCCTACATAGAATCATTTTGTTACACTCAGGATTTTTTTTGTCACGTGAAATCTAGCAAAGAATATTCACAAATCCAGGGCTTTAAATAATTTTTTTCCCTTGAAAGGACATAAAGTATTGCTCCATATGTGAACCTGGTGTTTGCACTGGAAAGCAAAAAAAAGTTGTTCAAACATTCTTTCCGACCACAGTTGGAATTTCGTCTGACATTGGCAAATTGTGGTCGGCCAGTGTCCGACAGCCCTGCAATCTGTACACGTTTCTTTTCTTCTAATAGGCACTTTACTTAAACTGAGTCTTGGAAAAGACTTTAAAATGGATGATTACAGAGCTCTGCTTTTGAATATCTCTCAGAAGGTAAGTCACATTTATTTTAGTACTCACGTAAGTCACATTTATTTTAGTACTATTTTAGTACTTTATTATATTATAAACTGCAGTGGTAGCAAATCGATAAAAATGGTATCACACATGTGTGGATAAAAATGATATCCACACTTGTGTGATATCATTTTTGACCAATCAGCTCATAGAGTTTGCATGTTTCAATGCTGAATGAGCCAAAGTAAATCGATATTAAGTCGAAACATCTTCGGATCTCCCTCGGCGGCAATCTTGGTTGATCTTCGGAAATCTTCAGGAATTTTCAAAAAACTTCGGAAAATGTTCGGAAACATTCATACAACCTTCGCACAACATTTTGAAAATTTTTCGGAAATCTTCAGAAAATGGTCAGAACTCTTCAGAAAATCATCAAAAACATCGTAATTAGTAGGTTTATAGTATAAACAAAATAATAAATATGGTCTAGGGTTCAAAACCGATATCTCACAAGTGAGCACAGCGAATGAGTGAGATATCGATTTGAACACTCGAAGATAAATTTCGTATCTCCGCACAACCATGTATTATCCTCTACATAATATCAATACATTGTCAGGCAGACAGGTGTTAAAAATTTAAAAAAAGTCAACTTTGTGACTGTTTAAAGAATGGAACTCATTGTGAGGAGCTGTAAATTCAGTTGTCGCAATCATGGGACAAAGAAAAAATCTGAAGGAAGGATCACAGAAGTTCATTGGAAATCCCAAGGGGGTGGGGCAGGTCTCAAAAGCCAAAATTTTAAAGGAAAGTGTGAAAAGTCTAAACTAGTCAGTGGTGAGGTATTCAAACCAAAAGAGTATTTTATTGGGGAGGGATGGATGTTTTCTGTAACAACACATAATTAAAATAATTCTAAAAGTAGTTTAATACAAATGTATCACTGACAGTTAACATTTTTAGATGTGTTAATCACAAAGCAATTTTAGTGAGGTTGTGTTGCAAGTAAGATGGAGGTGAAAATAGTTATGTTGTACAAAGGCTTAACTTTACGTTTAACTTACCGGCCAAAGGCAAAAATGAGCTACTGATTACAAATTACTATTTAAGTGAACATCTTGATATTTTGTACAATGCATGTTGCACTAGTTTAGCATTTTTGTTCCACTTTGTTTGCACAGGAGTATGAAGGAGTTACTGTCGCCACTTCCAAGACACAGGATGGTTTTGTACAAGTGGTGTTAACTGACCAGGAAAATGGTATTTGACATAAATTTTTCAGTAGTGCTACAAACATAGCCAGCTCCCTTTGCTTTCTGCCACAGACTATGCATGTCAAACTTGAGGGTGATAAAGGAGGAGAGTATAGCTTACGTTTCAAAGAAAAATAAATAGCCGTTTCATAATTCACAAAAAATATAATATTGGCATTTCACACTTCTCGGAAAATAAAAGAGAACATTTTGGAAAATCACGGTTCATGGCTACTATGGAAATCATGATTCACAATGAAAAAATAGCCATTTCACTGGAAATAAAAAGGGCTGATCGCGGGTCATGAAAATACCGTTTACTCCCCTCAAATTTAGATTCGTAGATATTTCTTGTGAAATGCCCTACAGTATCAATGAGTGATACTTAAGATTAAGGTGCATTTACAGGATGGGAAAAGTCAGTTACATGATTACCCATACACATCTATAGGGTCTGTAAGTAGCAACAGCTCTCACAAGATTCGAGGTCTCACATGAATGGCTCTATTGCCACACTTTGAGAGAACAATAAACAACAGGAACATTGAATTACAAGTTACAAGAGCTGCTATGCACATTACCCACCAAATCCAGTGCCATGTTATCGTAAAGATTCAGTGACAAAATGCATCTTGTTTGGTCAAGAGAAGATAATTCATCCCCATGTACTGTTTCCTCATTAGTTTAATATATCAGTCCATATAAAACCAGCAAAGTCAAAGGGCAAACAGGGCTAATTTCACCAAATAAATGGCCAAATTTTTTTCACTGTAAAGCATACCAAGTATGAATTGACTGAGGATTCATTGTGCAAGATCTTAAACATTTTAGGAAACAACGTTGAAGAAGTTGTCATTTATCGCAGTCAATTCAATTTGTTTATTAATTTTTTTATTTCCCTTTAATTTTGTCTTTATTTTTTTAATATGTGAAGTTTGCTGTATGGAAATTTCTACAGACTGTTAACTGAACAGATGACATTTAGAGGATTTTACTGAGTTCATGAAAACAAAAAAAAGAGCTGTGCTCTAGCAGAGCCCGGGTGCCTCAGGCGACTTACTTTTGCCTTCAAGCGACTTGTATTACTTTACTATCATGAAAGCTTTAAATTAAGAGCTGGGCACCCAAGATTTCTTATAGAAGAGCCCCCGGGCACCCTGCAATAATTATTATTCTAAGAGCACAGCTTTGTCAAGGATCAAGTCTGCTGCTAAATGATGGCGGCACTGGATAATTTTAATGTGATGCTGAATATTTTTTACAGGCAAAGATGCACAGATAGCAGCTGAACACTTGAAGGAAGTGATGACTTCTGGTGAAGTTGATTAATTAAAATTGGATTAATTTTATTTTAAAGAATTACAGCAGTTGTTAACTGCCAGTTGACAACAGTAATTTAACCTGTTATTATAATAGTACATTAACGTACTGGTACTTTGAAATCTTATAACCCTTTTTTACCACACTGATATTCTAAAAGAGAGAAACATTTGGGCTTGCAGTATTGCAGTATCAGCCAATTTTTCATAATTCACTAGCCTGATTTCTATTTTATTAGATAAATTTGCTTGTGAAGGATTTTGCTTTAATAGTGACGATTCACACTCCCTAATCCCGCAATGCTTTCATAGAAGGGTAACTTAAATTGTTTGTAGATGTTGTAGTTTAATTTTTAGATCTGGTTTCAATTTTTTTTAACCAGTTTGAAATTTTTAAACTGGTTTCTTTTTTTTTCCTCAGAAAAGGCATTTAATGTTGTTGGTACTGAAGTTCTTGAACAATCAGGCTTCAAGGCTGTTCCTGGAAAGAAAACAGGTGCTATACTGCATCATTCATCTGCTTTTGCGAAGTTTATAAGTAATGTTTAATAAATGAGCAGCAGTGTTTTATCAAGTTTAAAACACGAGGCGCAGCCGAGTGTTTTAGACTTCATAAAACACGACATGCGAATTTATTGAACGGCTTAAAAATCTTCTGATGTAGATCAACTCATTCTTGCACTAATATTTAGGTTTGGGGTTATTTTGGCCTAGAAAATTGGACGTATAGTTTAGCCATGTCTTTATCAGATATAAAGACACTCATTAAACATTAATTTCTTTTGTATTTTCTTTATGAATTATTAATGTGTTTTTTAAGTGAATATAAAACAAAAATTAATGAAAGCCCTGGCACATAAAACCTTAACAACCCGTGTATTCAACTCACACAGCCCTTTGCATGTAAATTGTGTCTACGTGATGCTAGATGATAATAATTTATTACTGAACAGAAAAAATAATTGAATTCACTATAAAAAGTGGTGGTGGCCTGTCTAAATTACAGACTAGCATACTGTAACTTAGTGGGAGGCGCGGTGGCCTAATGGTTAGCGCGCTCGGCTCCGAGTCGAACGGCCCGGGGTCGAGACCTGGCCGGGGCGCTCCGTTGTGTTCTTGGGCAAGACACTTTACTCTCACAGTGCCTCTCTCCACCCAGGTGTACAAATGGGTACCGGCGAACTTACTGCTGGGGGGTAACCCTGCGATGGACTAGCATCCCATCCAGGGGGGAGTAGCAATACTCCTAGTCGCTTAATGCTACAGAAACCGGGATAAGCTCCGGCTGTATGGGCCACTTAGGCTCGGACACAGACTTTACCTTTTATACTGTAACTTAGTCAGCATTATTGCACAATGTACTCACTGCATGTACATGTATCGCTGTAGGTACATATATGTAAGTTCCACATATACTTTAATCATTACTTCCCCGGTAGCCACTAGTAAAAGTAGTAACAATCACACTCTCTAATGTATCAAATATGCTTAAGCCTTTTGGTTCGCTCACTTTATGCAGTAGCCAGCTCTTGCAAGCACTCTTGGCATTTGGGGGAAAAGTTATTGTAGCTAAATATTTTTAATGTAGAATTCCATAATCATTTGGTTTTTGTTGAAAGATAAAAACTAATTAATTAATATTATGTTCATTCAGGGAAGCCTAAGAACAGTATGATAATCCCTTTGGCTGTAGGACTTACTCTGCTTTTTCTGTTTCTTGTTGTGGTGATATTCCTGATCTTCAGACGCACACAAAGGTAAGATGAGCAATCTTCAGAACAGAGAAAAGGCCTTTGCTAAGCTATTGTTAACGTCTAAATGCAACCTGGTGTTCTTGGGCAAGACACTAAATTCTTGACTCATAGATCCTCTCTCTACCCAACTTTATATACGACTCCAAACCCCAGATTATAAGATATCACCTACATGCTGTTCACCTTGAACGCTTTGTTTTTCTATTTTGGAGAAAAGAGATGCTCCTCATCCATAAAAGCTCTGAATAAATAATAATTATTGTAATGGTCTTTTTTTTAGTCCTGACGTGTATTTAGTTAATCTATAGACAGGCGTAGGATTAAATTCACGCTGGGAATTTATTGCTCTGAAATCGGCCAAATGTATATGTGGGGGCGTGATAGGAGGGCCGAATTCTCCAGGTTATAACTCTGGTTATATTTGAGTTTTCGAACTGAAACTTACACATACAATAAAGCTCCGTTAAACACATTTTTTGCACTTGTAATTGCCATGGTTACTGGTCACGTGACTGTCAACTGGCGAAACTAAAATTTGAAAACTCTCAGAGTTTATACCAGATTCATTATTAAACCAACAATAAAGATATCTTACATGAATGTAGTACACAAAAATCGGGAAAACTTGTCCGATTTAGAATCTCAAATTTCACTACTGTGACGTCACAATTAGATACACTTAAAATGGAATGCATGGAATGTTGTCAATATCTCTAAGACTATGAGTGATAACGAAGTACAGCTTTCAGTAATTTACTTTGCTCAATGAGATAATCAATTTTATCTGTCTTTTAGATCAGTACGGTGAAAAACGGAAAAACTCAATTTTATGACGTCATTTATTGTGACGTCACAAAATTGAAATTCGAGATTCTAGATCGGACAATTTTTTTGCGATTTTTGTGTATTAAATTCATGCAAAATATCTTTTTTGTAGGGTCAATATTGAATGAGGAGAAACGTTTTTAAGTTTCATTTTCGCCATTACATAGTCACGTGACCAGTAACCATGGCGACTACAAGTGCAAAATATTTTTCTAACATAGCTGTCCTTCATGTGTCAATTTCAATTTGATATGTTTAATATAAGCAGAGTTATGACCTAAGTGAATTCACCCATCCTATCACTTAGCTACAAAAGCATTGGCCGCTTTCAGAGCAAAAAATTCCCGGCGTGATTGTGACCTGTTTTCCTTTTAGAAATCAAGAGAAGGAAAGAAAAAGGTTATGCCAGTTTCGTGTTTATCCACTGATCACAAATAAATAATTTAATTTTTTTTAAATAAATTTGAATTACAGTAAACTGCTGCATAAAAAACAATATCAGCATAAAATAACTGTATGGCTTCTTTAAACTCTTACTAATCTTCTTTATTAGTGCAAGTTAAAAACAAAACTAAAATGAAGGGCAAACCTCACTATAAGTTATGTCACTCTTTTTTTCACCTCTTTCCAACCTCATCGTGCTGTTTGGTATCTATGGCTTAATTTACAAACAATAACTTTTTGTACTTTTTCGTTCACAGATTTAGTTCTTCCTAAGTCATCAGCTTCCATTGTGAAATAGATTATTTAATCTACAGTACAAATAATTTAGTCAGTAATTACCAATCATTCTTGCTGTTCTAGGATGCGGAGTCACTCCTTTCCCCTCGTTATGATGGAAGATGATCTGGAGCTTGCTGAAATAGATAACAACCAAGGTACAGGCAAAGGAGCTGAAGAGTTAGAAGAGAAGCAGTTTGATCAAGTTGATCCAGGCCAGGTCAGTTGCCGTCAAGCTCTAATAACTGATTCTCGTAGTCAATTACTGTCAAGGGGGGGGGGGTAGGGTAGTACCCCCTATTGTGGACTATATGGGGATGTTCCACCTAAGAGGGGTAGGGATTTCACAAGTTGGAGTATGGAAAAGGGCAGGAAAAACTGTCATTTAGGTATTTATATGGTCCCCTCAAATTGTCTCAAACAGACCCACAGACCTTGGGGTGGGGCCCCTATACAACATATTTTTGGTCCCCTCTCCCTTTTACTAAGGTCGAGCTTTTTTTAAGTTCTTTTTCGGCGGGGGAGGGGATGGGCGCATATTCGAGGTTGGGCGCTTAATCAAATAAAATTAATTTGGTATTTGAAACAGTAACACAGAAGTTTTCAATTAGATGTAAACAATCTTATTCCATAGCACAAAACCATGATTATTTAATTTTATTTTTTCTCTCCCTCTCTCTCTCTGAAGATGTCAATGGAGAACCCACTGTATGAAAGTTCAACAAATGTTGCCGAGTAGCAGATGATGAATTTAAAGGAAGATTTGGTGATAACCCATACCTGCAGAATGAAATGCTGCATAAAATAATTTTTATAAGTGAGTGATATCACTAAATGAGAAAAGTCACAAAATTTTATGAAAATCAAATTTTATATTACAAAAATATTAAGTTTTGATATAAAAAGATTTTTTACCAGAATGTTTTGCAATACTTTTATATGATAGGTAATTAAATAGAGTTAAAATATTAACAGTAATTGTACAATTTTGAATAAAAATAAAAAAGTGAAAATTGCAGAAGGTCTTCATATTTTGACTCTCGGGTAGAGTTCCTGAAGAATTATTTTACGTCTTGATTTCTGTAAGAAATTTCATTTCCTTATGAGAAAATTTTCATGCTAAATTTCACTTTAAAAAAACAGCGGCCATAATTTAAAGTGAAATTTAGCATAAATTAACGAAGTCGAATAATGACCATTATTATGGCAAAAAAGCCTAAAATTTTCAAGTAAAGAATGAAGCTTTATAAAAACTGGTTTTTCCAGAGGGGTGGGTTCAAATGAAAAAAGGGGTAAATGTGGGAGGGCTATGGCTAGTTTTTGGAACAAACACATCACCCTTGGCCAGTCAAGACTTGAAGTAAAATGAAATTCAAAACTGTCATTTTATTTTAAACTCCAATCAAATTTTTAAACATCCATCAGCAGTGTTTGTAAAGCACTTTTGTATAGGTACATCACTGGAGTAATAAGAAGATTAGAACCGCCACACAAAACCAAAGCAAAACACAGTTGTGGCTTCTCTCTTCTCAGTCAGAGTCCTCGTCCAGCTTCTCCATCCCTTTCTTGTGATGTTTCATTGCTTCCTTGTGACGTCGAATAGCTTCTTCGTGGTGCTTAATCTCCCGTTCGTGATGTTCTACCTGCTCTTTTAAATGCTCCTTCATGGCCTTTAGCTGCTCTTGCTCCTATGTTGGACAAGAGATTTGTCATAATATTTAAAATAACCTAGACTACGAGCAGGCCCTATTTTTCGCAGAGTCCGTCGAGCTTGAAGCGAAATTTTTTTTTTTTTGATTTTAGCTTCACGCTTGACGGACTCTGCGAAAAAATAAAGCCTGCTCTTAGTCTAAAAATAACCTGTAAAACACCACAAGGTCACCATAGAAATTTGTGTTTCTGGCAATCGTATTAATACTAGCTAAGAGAATTTGTTAATAAACAAGACAATTCTTCTGATTTCTATTTTTGCTTTGTGAGTTCTTGCATCCAGTTTACTTGATAATGTATGTTACTAGAAAAATTAAAGTGCTGATTACGATTGAAACTTGAAGGTTTGAGGTTGGATCACTGATTTGAATAGTACCGGTACATTAATTTAGTAATCACAGTTCTGGATTCTATAGAGAAACGAAGGAAAACTGCTGTGCCTTGATCTGTGGGAGTGTGGTTGGCCACATGTTAATAATATTACCGGTAAGTACAAATTGGACTCCCAAGAATGAGGCCAGCCAAGTTTCTTATGTAGGAGAAAAAAAACATTTCTTTAGTAAGACACTTTCCTTCCAGCCAGATAGCTTATTAAGATGGTTTCCGCACAATTTTCGAGCAATACAAGCAAAAATAAAGTTACCAAAGAGACCTCTTAGCATGGCAACAGTTTTAGTACAGCTAACAAAAACCTGCCAAAAATTTAGCACTCAAGCTGACCCCGTGAGAGAAAAATGGATTTGAAGTTGTCTTTATTTCAGTTAAAACGGACATCTTGCGCCAGTTCAAAACAAAATTGCGCGCGTTTAATACATTTTTTCGAGGCTTGACTTTAATTTTCTCGAGAATGCTTTAGAATTTAATTGCGGGGTCACTAAGGCAAATGAATTCCAGTAAGATCTTTTAAATAGTATACAAAATGATGCCGTGCTATAAGCAGACTTTTGGTAATTAATTTTTGCACTCATTGCTCGAGCTTCCAGCGGAATCCGTCTTAACCTCACTACCTCTATACTGGTGCTTGTAATGAGGTTACCTACATTTTACATGTACCTTCAGCTACTGCCCTTCCTCAGAGACCCAGAGGCAGTTAGTGGGGGCGAGGGAAAGTCTTTACAGGCGAAAAAAAATGGGGAACTGTTTTACGCCAATTTTTTTTTTCAGCCTTATAGATTATCCCTCGCCCCTACTAACTGCCCCTGGGTCTCTGACGATAGTTACTACCCAGATTTGCAAGAGCAACATTTCAAGGACATGACAACCCACCTGCTTTCTGAAGAACTGTTCTTCATGGGCATGTTGCATCTTTCCAAATGCCCCTCCAGCACTCCTGAAATGTTAATAGCATATTAGAGATACAGTCAAACCTCTTTGTGGTTTTCAAAGACATGCGAATTCTGAAATTCAAACCTCAAAAACGGGTTTACGCTTTTTGCTGCCGCCAATCATCTTAGCAGAACTCTTGGGAAAAAGAAATTCACTTCAACTGGGTCAAAAGGTCACGTCTCTCGACTGATTAATAGATTCCGATCCATTTTGTTTGGTTCTGTTTTTTCAACGTTTGTTGGCCGTTGCCATAATTGTGATTGGCGGCAGGGGGGGAATGCAATCGTGCCTGTTATTGAAAACCGCAATACAAACACCAAAGGAACATGGAAGAGTGCCCATTTTATGGAGGTGTCTGTATTTCAAAGGTAGAGTTTGTGTGAATTTTGGTTTCTTTTGGACCGAGTCAACTGATCTTATTAGGGAGGTGTCCAAGTTATAAAGGTGTCTGTAAGGAGAGGCTTGACTGTAACACTTAGAGCCTCAACGGACTGAAAAGTTAGTTGTCAATAGTGCAAAGTTAATTAAGAAAAAAGATGCAGGATCCCTTTCTGTAGGTATATGTGAAGTCGTGCCATTTTCTATTGGAGGTATCGGAAAGGGTTACCTTTTCTCTCGTAACTGGTTTATGAAAGAGTAAGGGTTTGGACCTCAGGGTCAGTGGAGCCTCCACATATAAAAAAAATAAATGGCACGCAATGCATGCAGAAGCGATGACGTTTTACAAAGGGTTTTAAATATTTTTAGGAAATTTGTCAAAAATTAACGTAAATTAAAGTTCAGTGGAACACCGCTTTAGGGCACCTGCTTAACACGAACAGTTTTGTTTGTCCATACATTTTCTCTAACATTAATTTAATAACGGACAACAGACACTTTCTACTGTGACCCAAGTGAAACGCTCTCGTACAAAGTTTACCTTGCTTTACGGATACTTTTCGGTCACTGCTTATATTATCTTTGCACCATACATTTTTCCATTTGTATTGATTTTGTCCTTTTTGCACCTCGTTAGAAAAATGAAAACTTTCTTCAAGCTATGCGTTTAATTCTAGTTGCGTTACCTTATAGCGTGACATCTAATCTACGATACACGATACCTTTCGCGAACGACCGGATATGCAAGGTCAAGTTCTGTCTCTGACCGGACCACACAGACCCATTGTATGATTTCGGGCGACTGCGTAGCGTATATAAACAGTGATTTTATATGCTGATTTTAAATGGTGAACATGGCGACAGATAAAAGAAATATGTTCCATACGTTTCGGGGTTTCTGTCCCTTCTTCGGTGGAGAAAAATCAACTGGCATTTCAATTTATTCCACAGAAGAAGGGGCAGTAACCCCGAAACAAAAGCAACATATTTCTTCTATCTGGCGCATTATTCTCGTTTACACAGGTCAATTGTACATATGTCTGTTTACTGAATCTAATAGAATTTGTCAAATATAATTTGTCTCTTTCGTTCATATCTTTTATTAGTCCTTTCTAACTCCCCAGGAGTATTTTGCTTTGTGTTTTTCACGGCGCATTTCTTGTTGTGCTAAACTTGATCTTTGTTCTTCCTGTAGTTAGTTTCCAGTCCTATTCGGTCGTTCGATCGGCCCGGACAGAACCAATCGAAGGGCTCCAGCATAAAGCGATGTAACGCCATCGCTTAAAAATTGAGTACCCCTCTCCCTCCCACGACCAGGGTGATAACAAAATGTAAGGAAAACGAATAACCAACTTATGCACCTATCAATGTTAAGCCCGAGGGGGGGGGGGTCGGGCTAACCACGGGAATTTGATCGTGAGGTCGGTCCCCAGGGTAGGGATTTTGGTCGTATATGATGCCCTGCAACAAGGTTTGAAGGACATCTGACCACCTTTCATTGCTCCCGGGTGGGGATTTTGACCAATTATTTTGTCCCGGGGGTGGGGAATTTGACTTTTTTTTATAGAAAATGTCAAAATCCCCACCCCTTGCCCGACCGCCCCCCCCCCCTCGGGCTTAACATTGATAGGTGCATAATTTGGACAAGTTTTCTTTTTCAAAAGAGAAACTACTTCATTTATTAGATGTTGATAAGAGCAAGGAAAGAGAACGTTTTATAATTTATTACCAAATGAATTATCTTACCTAATGTCTCCCCCACCTCCACCACCCTGAAAAGCAAAAAATAAATTGAACACTTGTAACTCATGCACTAAGATTCGTATCAAACCCACACAGGAAATCAGTTATCTGCATAACACATTTTCAGAGAGAAAAACCAAACCAATCATTATTTTAGCATACCAGTAATGTTTTTGTTAAGGCCTGTCAGTATACCAA
>NC_135766.1:23909606-23926152 GCF_052425735.1 Oculina patagonica
TCGCCGTCTTTGAATTTGTACAATAATTTGGTAGCATTTGTACGCCCCCCGTAGAAAGCATCTCTAGGGTTTAGTTGCCCAACCACTTCTCTATACCAATCATTTTTATAATATTTCTGAAAACTTTTATCCTTTTTTAATTTACATTCCCACATTTCAATAAGATTGTAACCAGCAGTTGTTATTTTGTTGTTTTTATCTTGTGTTTTATTATACAAAGTACCCATATCACTTTGATTCTTATTATTGATAACATCAGCCTTGTAGCAATCTGGGCATCCATGCCAGAAGCAACCTTGAAATTCATAAATAGTATTTGTAGATGCACAAAAACCATCTACTTTTAATTTGTTATTGTTGCATTTGATAACTTTTTCACCACCTTCCAAGGCATGTTGAATTTTAATTTTATTTTTCTTACTTATGTAATCAAGCCATGCAATACTGACTGCACTATGGTTTTCTGTTTGAACAACATTATCAACCACAGCTATGGTATTTTTTGGCATATAATTCCCTCTATAAATAGCCATACAAACACCAGCTATTGTGATGTATTTTAATGGATCGATATTTTTTTGATTCATGAAATCTTGCCTGAATTTTAACATACATCTTCTTAATATATCAACATCTGACCTACAGTATTCAATTATTTCTTTTTTGAAATCGAAAACATAATTTTCATTAACACGCTCATTATACCATTGTAAAAATTTCTCTCTATCTTGTGTTTTCATTTGATTAAACCCATAATGTTTTTTTGCAGGCATATTACCAATATAGTTTTGATTACACAGTTTGTTAAAATAATGTGGAAAGTAACCTTTTTTAAGCTGGCTTAAACCAAAAGTTTTAGGAAACGATGATAAGGGTTGCTGAATAAAATTTAAGCTGTCAATTATTTTGATTCTTAATTGTGGAATTTCCATCATCATAATTTTTGCACCATTGTAAATACAGTAAGGTTTAAAACCATTATCAATACACCATTTAAGAATAAAATGAGAATCGTACCCTTTGGAATTGTGAGCCAGAAGTGTGTATCCTTTATATTTTTCATTAAGAATACAATTACAAAAACTATTAATATCATTGAAGATTGATTCATTACCATTGAAATCATGACAGATAGCTAAATTGACTTCGTGTATTTCAGTGTTTTGTGTACATTCGAAATCAAAAAATAAATATTTTTCATTATACGTTTTACATGAGTAGCAATAATCTTTTTTGGGAATGTTTTTATTTAATTGGCATGGTTTTTTGCTATTTTTGATGCAATTTCCACCCATAACTTTAATCTTTTTCATGAAACATTCATGTTTGCTTTCACAATATTTATTACAATTATTACACATTTTGAAACCGCATTTATGTATTTTAATATATGGTTTTAGTATGATTTGATTGCATTTTAAACATTTTGCTACACTGCTACATACTGAATCATCACTATCTTTTTTCGATCGGTTACTAGTATGGTTTTTGAAGCAAGTATTACCATGAAAAACACGATTGCATTGATTACATGTAACGTCTTTACCATTACATTTATTTCCATCTGGAAAATATTTGAAACAAGATAGACATTTTTGGGGGCATTTGTGTTTATCACGTCTCGTATAAGCTTTTTTACAAGAATGGCAGTAATATGCTACATCTAAAAAAGCTGTCATTGATTTTATGACATCAAAATGATTCCGTGTTTTGTATAAATAAATTTTGTCTGTTTTACCATTATTGGCTGTATATATGATTTCATTGAACTGTTCAGAATCTATGATATTAATCTCTACATCTAAATGTGATGCAAAGCTATTTACATCTTCTAAAGAATTTCCATAATCGTTAATTTCAACATTAGCATTATTATGAAGTTCTTTGGCTTGAATTTGTTGTAGTTTTCGACTTTTATTGAATCCATCTTTCAACTGAGTTGTGGTGTAATTCTCAGGGTGTAAATTAGCATAAGCTGTTACAATGGCTCTTGCTAAGCATAATGTATCATTATTTTTTATCGTAATAATACATTGCTTTCTATTCACTGTTTGTTTTGATAAATATAACCGCCCTTTTCCTGCAGGTATTTTAACAGATTGAATAATTATTTTGCAATTTTCTAAATCTATTTCTTTATACTCCAACGTATTGATTATATCTGAAAGTTGATTTAACTTGAAATCAGAAACTTTTAACAATTTTGTTGAGATAGGGTGATCTAATTCATCATTTGAAATTACCAATCTGAATCTATCATTACCTTTTAACTGCCTTTTCTTTATTGTCATTTCAACCATTTTTTCAAATACACTGAAAACATCATTTTTATCACCAATGAAATTTTTGCGTACATTTATTTTAAATTCGTTAGTGAAAGCATTGAATTTTTTATTAACCGTATTCCCAATTTCAGTTATTTTGAATAGAGGTTGGTCATTGGATGTTGAATCAAAAATGCTGTCATCGAAATTAAATTCATTTGAGACATTAGTTCTAGGTGTTGGAATTGGTTTTATTTTCTTTGTCCTTGGCAATGGTACTGGTTTGTAATCATCCCTGAATTCAGGGGGTGGAAGAATGATATTTTCCTCATATGATTGAACCATATCGCGGACGCTACGTCTGGGAGTAGGCTTCGGAGGGCGTGCTTTGTATATCCTTGGTTGGTTTGCTTTTAGTGATAATATGAGTTGTATAAGCTCGATTTTAGATAGTTTGTTGAGATCAAATTCGTCCATATTAATATTGGTTGAGATATTTTTTTGTGTCATTTTTTGTATTATATAAAATAAATATTTCTTTAAGCCAATTATGAAAAAATATTTTTGGAAAAATTGGCTTAAAGATTTGTTATTATATATATATTAATAAAAAATGCTAATGTCAGTTAGATTCAATGATGTTGAATATTACATTCACCAAATATATGATTTATATGGTGTAGATAGTGATGGAAATATTATTAATATCATTAAAAAGGTCCCCCATAAAGGTACTAAATCAAAAAATGGGTATATGATGTGCATGGTTAGAAAGCATGGTCAAGCTGGTTATAGATGCATGCTTTTACATCGTTTTGTATGGGAGTGTTTTAACGGTCTTATCCCCGATGGTAAAGTAATTGACCATATTAATAATATCAAAGATGATAATCGTTTATGCAATCTTCAACTGATTACACAGAAAGAAAATTGTAAAAAATCAGCTAAAGAAAGAGATTACTCATTTGTAGGTGATAATCATAAAAACAGAAAATTTATCAAAGCTATCAAGATTGATACTAATCAGGTTACATTTTTTAATAGTATGTATTCCTGTTCAAAACACCTTGGTATCAACGTCGGAATCATTAAAATGGTTTCTGAAGGCTTGAATAATTGCAAATCGGGATATTCAAAAATAGATAATAATCGGTATAAATTCGAATATGTGAACCAAGAAGATATGCCTAATAATTTTATAAAAATGCCAAATAGACCCAAAAGAAGTATCAAAAAGAGTGAAAAACACTAATAAAGTATATCATATATATTAATAACCAGTAATAAAATATTATTGGTTGTTATACAACAAAAGTCAGTACTGAATACTGCGAAAATCGATATGCCATCTACATATCTACTCAATATATGTTAGATAATTTTACCTTTATATCATTTACGGTCTTTGTCATTATCGTATTTTAATATTACTATATATTATTTCTTTATCCCCCAGCCGTGTAGTGACATGATTAATATTTAATAATGCATGAATTCTTGCCCATAATTAAACCATTTGGTTGAAAAGTTGGTTCGTTTTTTGGTTTTGGTTGAAAAGTTGGTTCGTTTTTTGGTTTTGGCTTAGGTTGACATATGCAAATCAGGGCTGGAACCCCAACGGTTTTGAAATGATTAATATTTAAAATGCTTCTTCATGAGTAAGAATTTTTTTTATTCTTATGTAGTTTTATAGTGCGTTTAAGTGATAGATATAAACAGATAATTATTTTCTTTATTAATATATATAGAATGTGTGATATAACATTAAATATCAAACACCTACTAGAAGCTGATAAAAGCTCGAATGATATAGCCTTCATTAATAAAATGTATTGTATTCAGAGCATCCTTAAAACAAATATTTGTATTATTAAAATGCTATCTTCAGACCTGAATAGCAGATCTGAAATATCAAATGAAGACAAAAATCATGTACGTTTAAAGTGTATACCTGAAGACCAGAAAAGACGACGTGGAAGACCTCGTAAGGATCAACATTAAATACATATTTATTCAGTTTACGGTTTTAGCCATGACTAAACCATTGACCGAAAAAACCTGCTGACGCGTCAGCAGGTATTTTAATCTGGTTTGATTTCTATTGACCAATCATATTTCAACAAGTAAAAAGTTTTTTATATATAAACTTTTTGAGTAAAATTTACTCAAAAAGTTTACTCAAAAAGTTTACTCAAAAAGTTTACTCAAAAAGTTTACTCAAAAAGTTTACTCAAAAAGTTTACTCAAAAAGTTTACTCTAAAATTTACTGCCAAAACAGCTGTGCCGTGAAGTTATGTGTGTTATATATATAATGGTTTGTAATTCTGAAATCCACGATGAATTAAAAATTTTAAAAGAAACTATATGCCCTTTATGCGATCAACTATTGATAGAAGGTAACAAGGATGCTGAGCCATGCTGTAGTAAGCAGGATATGTCAAATCAAAACGGTATAAATGTTTGTATTAATTGCGGTTTGGTTCATGGTTCTATTTATTACAATGAGTTCATTGATTTTTATGCAAATATGGATAAAATACGCCGAAAATCGGTATATCATCGGAAGTATCACGTTGAGAATGTTTTAAACGATTTATGTATTAAAAATAGGGTACAATTGACTAGTGATCAAAGGAATCGAATTTATAAAGTGTTTGATATTATCGAATCCGGCGCTATTCCTGTTGTAAACAAAGGTAGAAAAAGACTTATATCAACCAAATTCATAATTAAACAGCTTTTTTTGATGATGAATCTACCTTGTGAATTTATCAAAATTAGCAAAAGCAAGAAAACGTTAGCCTATTATCGATTGTATTGGAATGAGATTTTGTCATTAAATTTTGGCGAAATAAATCGGATCATCCAATAAATTTCTTATCATATTTTCGTAGGTACTTGTCGATTATCGGACAGGTATCCGTCACATAATCGTCAATGTTCTTCATTGAAATTATGACGCTAGACGGATTGTAATCACCGCATCTCATCGTGTTTTTAATTGAGTTGAGTAAATGCTGGTAGCTCTGATATGCATATGTACTATTTTGAATTTTTAAATCGAGATTTTGATGATGCATCCAGCCTTGTATTAAAAGCGCTATTGTACTAATTGCAACCAAACTAACACCTCCTGTAGCAATACTTGATGAAATGGAGCCGGATGCAAAGAGAATAGACAATGAATTCCCTAATAATTTCCATTTTTTGAAACGTTTAACAGCCTGCTTATAAGCCCAACATTTTCGATGATATGTTTGATAATAAGCTTTCAATTCTATAATTTGTTCTTCAGTCAGTTCGCTTGATATATGGTTCCATGTAAATATGCATTTTCGATGTTTAGTCATATATATTAGTTATATATGATTTTTTTGCTTTATCATTTTGTTATTTTACCATTGCGCTTGTTCTTTATTGTGTAATACAGCTTCCTTATGTTTTGAATTAATCTATCAATAGAATCAATAATATTGCTAACCAATTTCACTGTTTTCATATAAGTGAATTAGATAAAATCGTTGGAGTTAGATAATTTATTCAAAGAATACATCGTATGTTTTATCTAAAAATTGAATTTTATGATAGATGGGCCCATTTATCGGGTATGTATTTTTACTAAAACCGATTCTTTGTATATAGTAACCTGAAGAAATTTGAAGGCTAGATGCATTCAGCGTATACCCCGAGAAAATTTTATCGAGACTAATGCCGTTATTACAAATACCTATTCTAAATTGATTACCTATTTTAGTATACCAGAGATTCAAATATTTACCTATATAACCAGCTCTAATTTGCTCATAAGATACATCTAAATCATAATCGAGTGATAACTTATTAGACTCTACTTTCACCCATGGATAGGAAAAACTACTAACATTGTCGAAGTTAATTTTAATTCTTTCAGCGGATTTATAGTCATATTTAAATACCATATATATAGTCCAGTCATCGGATTCAGTGACATTTTCATTTAAATTAATTTCGAAACCACTCATAAAGCCCTTTTTTGGATCAAAATCTGATAACAATTTTGTGGGATTAAAGACAAGATTGCCATTTAATCCAGACACTACAGCACCGTTACTATCTGACATGATGAATTCAGATGGATCTGTTAGATCATAAAAATACTCGAAAATTTTATGGTAATAGCTGATGTTTCTTTTTTTATCCATTTTTAATTCAAGATCAGACTTCAAATTGTCCCGAAAATTTTTTAACTGTTCAAAATTAACAGCTTGGTCATTAGTAGTAGCTGGTTTAATACCATAAATAGCCTTTGTTTTCATATCAATCGATGCATTGAAAGCTATTCTATCATTTTCAACATAATATAGCTGATCGTATATCCTAGGATCAACGTTACTCTGATAACCTTTTATTCCATAAATCACGATATATGTTTGTAATTTTGGGACATATGCGTTCCCTGATTTCATCTTTAAAACGATATCAACATAGAGATAATTATTAGGATGTTGCTGATATTTATTAATTTGTGCTATTGTTCGACTATATCCATCATAAACTCGCGTAGTTGATTTGTCGATGTTGTCGATTGATGATACAATATCGATATCTAGACTATCATGATCTATTTCAGCTGGAAAAAATAGCTCGAAAACCATTGTGTATCGATTGATTGGTAAACTATATACATTGATACCTAATCTGCTTGAGTAGTATCCTTTATTGCTGTCAAGTACCAGCTTACTGTCTACAACTTTCGTATTGATCTTATGGTATGAATTCGGATGATCGATTAAACTGCCTAACTTTATATCATCTTCCTCGCTTAATTGATTGATACTATCGGCCATTATATGGGCAAACGTGTTTTCTTGGCCAACGGAAGTTATATGACTGCTATCAACATGATCAAGCATATATTTTTTGTTTACAGCGTCTGTATCATTGGTTGGGTTTTTTAGATGGGTTATATTATACCCACCCATATGGAGATTTGCCTGCATCATGTTACTACCGTGAATATCAAGCTTGCTTTGAATTTTTTGAGTCAAAACGCGTCCTACGACCTTCTTTAAAAAACTGTTATCAACGTACGATTTGTCTGCTTTGTTTTGAAGGCTTTGAGCTAAGACACCTCCTGATTTCTTCGTTAAATATGTATTATCAGCGTACGATTTGTCAGCCTTAGTAGCAAGTTTGGTATCAATTTCAGTCCTTACTTTGTTATCCTCAACACTAACATAGCCTACGTTTGGTACAGATCGATCGTTATATAAACTTGGATAATACACTTCGGTATTTTGCAATGAAAGGCCGGCACAATCAAACACTGTTTCATTTCTGTTCTTTTTAAGGAAGAATTGGTTAAGATATCGTTTATTTACGGCCGTCTCGAGATCCCTTGAATAATTTTCAATTGAATCATCAATCGCAACGTCATCAGGCGTTTTTAGCCCTATTACTCTCTTTTTATTCAAATTGAAATTACCTTCAGGCGTAACATCAAAGCCGACTCCTGGGTCACCCTTTTCACCTCGAGGGCCTTTAATTGGTGTAATATTAGTGTTATTTGATTGTAATAAACCGTTTGAGTAACTCATATTATATCAATCAGTTATATTATATTATATTTTTTCATTGAAATTCTTAGTTACGAATTTTCGTGGCTTATCAATATATAAAAAGCTAAATGGGTCTGCAGTTGCTTTGAGATAGTCGTTTTTACTGATTCCAAGTTCTCTGCAAATCATTCCTTGTTCATTATTAGATGGGAATTCGAAAATACAGTGATGAGTACAATTTAATCTGATTGTTTTATCGGTATTATAATAGCTTTGAGATAAATAAATGCAACTGCAATTTTTATTTCTTGAATTTGTAAAATAGTTGCGTATTTCGCTATCATTTTTTGATCCCGTATTGAGATAATCGTCAAAGATGACTAGTTTTTGGCCTTCATCTGATATTTTATCAAGCGGTATTATTTTATCATTACTTGCTTCAATAACAGAATAACCAGCCTCTTGTCTAATGGGTTCAAAGGTATTGAAAAGATGTTGATATTTCGATTGCTGAAGATTTTTCCCATAAAGATATATTTTATCATAAAACAAAAGCCGGTATATCATATCAAGTAAAAGGTTGGTTTTACCCCCACCCGAGGGAGAAGAAATCAACATCCGGAAACATTGATTTGGCATGAAATCGTATAGTTGTCTAAAGTTTGAGGCCATATCGTCTTCAGTGTCATAATTCGGTATTCTCATTATATTATATGGGTATATTATTTTCAGTTCAACAAGGTGTTAAACACGGTGTTCAACAAGGTGTTAAACGCTATGTTAAATGTTGATTTTTATATTCAATTTTCATTTTTTATGTAACGTAATAATATAAAATAAAATGAGTTTACTTAGATGGAAAGAGCTTGCAAAGAGTAAATCTGATTTGGGCGATAAAATCAATTATGTTAAAAATGCAATCACACAAAATAATATCGGTCAGCAGACAAGCCAAGAGTCATTTTCGAAGGTATTCAAACCAGTGACAAGTAAATTAGATGATGTAATTAAAAGTAATTTGCAGATAGCAAAAGTACCCAAAAATCGTGTCAAAAAGGGGATGAGAGGTGAAATGGAAGCTCCAGATTACTATCCTGAAGTTGATCCTTTTGAGGATATGGACGTAGATAATTTATTTGATGAGCCTGTAATGCCACAAAATGAAAAACAGATTGTACCGAAACCACCAACATATGAAGAATCTTTAAAAGATCTTTTAGAAGGAAATAAGGAGATTTATGTTGATCCCCAATATTTTCCTGAATATGAAGATGAATTACCTCCTGAATACGATGAGGATGAAATTGATTATGCTTTAGATGCTGATGATGAAGTAAGTGAAATACTAGAAGACGTTGGTATCGACGATTATGATGTAGTGCAAATGAAATTAGATCAGCCTGAAATGACACCAAAGAAAACCAAGAACTATCTTAATAAGATTTTAGAGAAAGCCAAATATAAACGGAGACAATTGAAAGGTTTCAAGGCGAATGTTACTAAAGAATATAATAGGGGAACTATATCTGAAGCGGAAAGACAGATTAAAAATAAGAGAATAAGCAATGCAAGAGTTGCATTAAATGACTACATCAATCATTACGAAAGTAAAGCCAAAACGATAAAAGGTTCTGGTATTCGAAAAAATCAGAAAGGTGGAAATGTTATATTTTTTAACGATGTAAAACAGCTTCTCAAAAAATTGGAATTGATCATCGGTTCAATAAACGCAGGAAACACATCAGTTAAAATGCGAAATATGGGAGTCGCTATATTAGACACACTTTTAAAAAGGTCTACTATAAATAAACAACAATATAAACAGATATATAATCTGTACTTTAAAGTCTAATTTATGTAACTGTATTATATATATGGATCGTGAGTTAGTATTATCATCATATAGTGTTAAAAATCAAGGGAATAACACTCCTCAAAATTTTACAACTAAATTCAACAGGCCTATAACATTGGATAGCAATTACCAATATATGATAGGTCTCAATCGTATTATTAACATGTCATTTACATGGTTTAATGTAAATCCCTCATATGGTAATCAGCTGATTAAATATAGTTCAGATAATGGGAATAAATTTGAAGACATAACTTTCCCTGCAGGTGTTTGGAATTATTCTGAATTTGATGAATATATTAAAGAGATTACTAAGACGGGGGATGATGATAACCCTATATATCCCATCTCTATTGATTTTGATTCAACAACATTCCGAGTCACAATCACTTTATCTCAAAATTATCAACTTGATTTGACGCATAGCAATTTCAACGACCTTATAGGGTTTGATAAAAAGGTATTAAAGGATGCGGTTAATATTGGTCCAAGAGTCCCAAATCTAAGCCAAGATACCGATATATTAAATGTACATTGCGATCTAGTCAATACTTCTTTAGTCGATGGCGAAGAGTCGGATATCATTTATACTTTTTCGACCAGCGTACTACAGCCGAGTTATTCGTTTACAATCGAGCCTCGTAGGGTCACATATAACCCGGTTAATAAGCAACAGATAAGTAGCATTCGAATATACATCACAGATGGGAAGAGACGGTTAATTAACCTGAATGGAGCGGATACGTCTTTTTCATTAATTTTGAAAAGGATAGAATAATATAACATAATAGTATATAATGAAACCATATGAATTCAAGAGGTTTTACCATCCAAAATTTGGTAAATTTGTATATAAGCACAAAGGGTCAGGGATTATCGTTGATAACATTTTCAAACCGATGAAGAGTGTTATGTCGTCTGTTGTTAAAAAAATTGTCAAGCCCTTAGGTAAGAAGGCAATAAAATCAGGTATTTCTCATGCAGGTGATAAACTGGGTAAAAGGGCATCAGAAAAAGCCGGAGACCTTATAATGGAAAGGCTAAGGAATATGAGGAAGGGAAATGCTGGGCAAAAGTCACTATCCCCAATCTTACAGAAAGTAAATGCCTCACCTGTCAGACACCAACAGAAAAATGAAAGTACTGATATGATCATTAATAGATTAATATCAGGATCAGGTGTAAAAAGAAGGCGTTGAGTAAAATGAATAAAATGATTAAAAAAATTGGTACATAATTGCAAAATTATGTAACATAATAATATATGTCTTTTAGAACAAGCGAATACTTACAGAGATATGAGTTGGTTCGATTTCAACTCGATGATGTAATTCGAGTCCCAGCTAACGGTCAGCACCAACTTAAAAACGGCTATAAGTTCACGATTAACGATAGAAGTTCATTCTACGATTGGTATAATGCGTATTTCGAGGTGCAATTTCAGGTGCAAATGTTAGCTGATGGAGCAACCACGGGGGCGAATCGTATCACAGTTATTAATGGAGCACATTCATTGATTGCCCACATGATGATTAAATCAGCAGGAAAAATCGTTTATGATACCGATAATCTCCATAAAGTTACTTTCGTTAAGAATCTCCTCGAATATAGTGACGATTTTAGTCGTTCAGTAGCAAAAAATAGTCTTTGGTATCTAGATACCGACCATAGGATAGCAAATGCTAATCAGAATGCAGGGTTTGAGGCTAGGCGACTTTTGACGACAGGTCTCAATGATGTCAATGTTGTTATACCTCTAAATCGTTACAGTTTCTTTGAAGAGCTGGAAGGTCGAATGTTACTCCCAATGCAACTCCAATTCAATATACAGTTACAGAATGACGCCGAATTACTTAAAAAGGCCGATGATGTAGCTGATGGACGAGTGGTCCTTAATAGATTCCTTCTATGGGTCCCAAAATTGACTCCAAAGGACAGCCTATATGATAAGTTTGTTAGTTCCTTCTTGGTAAAGAACACTTGGACGTATATGCGCGAAATGTATGAGGTTTCCGCACCAACGAATAGCAGTGGATTCTTCCAGATCTCATCCAGTATTGATAATGTTAAGGCTATCTTTGTATATCTACAACGAGCTAAATCAAACAATGCAGATGAAAATCCCTATGAATTTGATACCTTCAATATCAATCTTGACCGTGGGAATGGTAGTTATTTGACAACATGCCGATTGGAATACGGCAACGGAGTGTTTTATCCTGAGACCGAATATGATAGTGAGTCCAAAGTTAGGATCTTCAATGATTTGATGTCTTATGGTATGAGAAAGAATGATTACAACAGCGGTACACAACTCAACTTGGCAAATTACAACTCTCTCTATCCTATTATCTTTTTTGATTTATCATATCAAGCAGAGCGAGTAACTAGAGACCCAAAGCAGTTGATCTTCAGATATAAACTAAACGCTAATAGTGCGGGAGATAGTCCTTTCAACGTCCATGCCATCGTTCTTTATGATGAGACAATCGTCATTGACAAGGTGGGGAATGAGCTGGTTATTGTATAAATCAATCAATTGAATATTATGTATAAACCATTCTATTTTGTATACGTTTTATAAACAAGAAATTATATAACATATAATATATATACAAGTAATGACAACTTATCACTCTCATAAAGTGAATCTGTCAGAAGGACAGCGAAGGAAGCTTTTGACTGCTTATAGAAATAAAAGTGAGATCACTATTCGCTTAAGCAATTCAGATATGACTGGCAATGACAGTTTAATGCTAACACAACGACAAATCAATAAATTGAATAAGGCTAAGAAGTTAGGTGTTGGATCTTATTTAAACATCTCAAAGGCACAAATTCGAAAGGTCATTAGGGTCGGTCATGGGGCACCGCGGATTGGTTTTCCAATGATTGGAATAAGTGCTATGAAAACGAAAACAAGATCAAGAAGGTCAACAACTAACAAATCAACAACTGATAACACTTCAAAGAAGGATGGTGGAAATATTAGACTACCAAGTAAGAAAGATGTATTAGCTTACACACCGCCACCATTCATTGGTTCTTGGGATGAATATGATAAATTTCTTAGAACAGGTGGATTGGTGCTTCCAAAAAAAAAGATCTTAAAACCGAAAAGAAAGTAAGAAAGCCAACATTCCATAAGAATATACCAATGAGTAATTTTGATTTAATAAACTGGTGTTTATATTTGAATATACCGATAAAAAATGTACTAATGAGAGACGAGACTGTGCCACATAATCACAAATTAGGAATATTCATTTACAATCTCCAACCGTCATATCTGAGTGGTAGTCATTGGGTTGCAACTTATGTAAAAGATAAGGTAATCAATTATTTTGATAGTTTTGGTATGCCTTCATTTCAAAAAATAGTCGATCACGCAAAAAAGAAGAATTTAACATTGCTACATCAAAACAATCAGATACAGAATATAAATACAACCACATGCGGATACTTCTGTTTATACTTTTTGAATGAGATGAACCATGGGAATACGTATTCTAATTTGTTGGAAGTGTTTGACATATATGACACAATGAAGAATGAGAAATTCATTCAACATTATTTCAGAAATATATAACTTATATATATAATGGTTAAATCGTATTGTGTACGTGAAAAAATAAAAACTAATTCAGTTCCTAATTCTGAAAAATATATGAGAACAAAAAACAATCGTTTAATACTCAAATCGAAATGCGTTTCTTGTGGTATTACTAAAACCCGTTTTGTTAGTGAGAAAAAAGGGCGTGGAGTAGGTGAAACGATTAACAAAAAGGTCGGCGAAAAGATTCCAGGGTTTCAACAGGCTCAAGACTTAGCATCGGCTATCATGGCAGTTACCGGAGGTGATAAAGATCTATTTAAAAAATATTGGCGCGGTGACTTTGCTAAAGGTATATTTAATAAAAAAAGCGGAATTCAGACATCTAATTTTTGGAAGCCTGCTGGTGCATATACAAATGAAAAATTTAATCCATCATGTAATTACACAGAATATAAAAACGGCAAATGGGTTAATCATTATTGTGATTAATATCTAACATATAATATATATGTGCCTGTCATACTGCGTTTCATGTAATAAAAAAACAAATTCAATCAATACTAAAAAAGTAAAAGCAAAGAATGGCCGACTTATGGAAAAATCAATTTGCTCAATCTGTAAAAACAAAAAGAGTAAATTCATCAAAGGTGAAGGTATCGATATCCATAAAGCTATTTTAAAAGTAGCACCAAAAAAGGGTTTTGTAATGCCTGGTCATCGTTATACAGGTCCTGGTAATCCTTTAGAGAAACAGGTAAAGTGGGATCAAAAAACAGGTAAAATACTGGAGATATATGAAAAACCAACAGGAAAAACGGACGCCGTGAGCATGCAACATGACGTGGATTACTCAGTATGTGCAAACAAACCATCAAAAAATCAGGTTAAATGCAAAAACGAAGCTGATAAAAAGATGGTAAAAGCCCTTGATGCTATCCCATGGAAAGACAGACAATGGGGTCATGCTATTGCAAGGAACACTATTGCTACCAAGGCTAAAGTAGGTATGGGTGTAAAACAAAAGAAGACAAAAAACGGAAAACGGCGTTGAGTAAAAATGATTGGTCTCAACAATTAGCCGATGAGTTACATAAACCAATCAGACGAAAATTTAAAACTAGAAGAGTAATATCAAATGGAATTGACGACATATGGTCTGCTGATTTAGTTTTTATGGATAAACTTTCAAAATGGAATAAAGGTTATAAATATCTATTGACTATAATTGACGTATTCAGTAAATTCGCTTGGGCTATACAATTGAAAGATAAGAAAGGTACATCAATAACTAACGCATTCAACAATATTGTCATTAATGACAAACGTAAACCTGAATTTCTCTGGGTCGATCAGGGATCTGAATTTTATAACAAAACATTCAAGGAATGGCTAAAGCAAAATGATATTAACATGTATTCCACTTTTAATGAAGGTAAAGCTGTTGTTATTGAGAGATTTAATAGAACTTTGAAAAATAAAATGTACAAACAGTTTACTATTCAAGGTAACACACAGTATCTTGAAATGCTACCCATACTGGTAAAAGAATACAATAATACAAAACACAGTTCAATAAAGATGACACCAACAGAAGCTTCAAAGGAAAAGAATCAAGGAATTGTATATCTTAACCTATACGGTGATATGGAGCCATTATCAGCAAAACCCAAATTTAAGGTTGGTGATAAGGTCCGAATATCTAAGTATAAACGAATTGTTTTCGATAAGGGTTATACACCAAATTGGAGTGAAGAAATGTTCGTAATTACTAAGATCCAACATACTAATCCCATTACATACAAAATAAAAGATTTGAATGATGAAGAAATAAAAGGTAGCTTTTATGAACCTGAATTATTAAAAGCAAAACAGGATGTATTCAGAATTGATAAAGTGATCCGTAGAGATTATAAGAAGAAACAAGCTTTAGTTAAGTGGAAAGGATACAGTGATGACTTCAACAGTTGGATTCCAATCAAGGATTTGAAAGATATATAAACAATTTTTAATTTTATTTATGGAGTATATGTTAAGAGTGCCTTAAAATCAATTATCAAGTATTACACATGCAAATAAAAATATTAAGTATAATATTTTTATAAATCAGTATTTGATTACAAAAAATATTTTAGGACATACATTCATTTTAAAAAAACATTGAATTTATCAACAACTAATTTTTCATCTAATTGATTTTCATTATAAAAAAAGGTATCAATATTTATAATACTACAGCCGTTATCAAAAAGCATTTCGACAATATCTAAATTAAACAAATTTGATATTACGTAATTAGTATCTTTATAATTATCAAAATATGCTTCAATATAATCGGCCCATGGGTTAGCCCCGCCATCCATAACAATTACACTGTTTGGCTGATTAAATACCATGTGCTTGAAATTAAATTCATCTTCTAAGATTTTAGCAATTATTTTAATATCATTCGATCTATTATTTTTATCCGAGGTTAAACCGATTATAAATCTTTTATTATTCATATATATATTACAAAGAGATTTTATTTTTATATGTGTTTTTCCCTTAAACGCACTATTAATGATATAAGAAATTAATATATTGTGTCATTAATATATAACAATTGATGTTTTGGAATGATAATATTGTTAATGGCCGATACCAGAGATGGTTTACCAAAGAAGACAAAATGAAAGCTATAAGGCGCACAAAAGCCCGTTATATGCGAAATACACGATGGTTTTGTGAGCAATGTAAAAAAGAGTACAGTCTGGGTAGCAAGTGGACCCATATAAGACAATCCCATTCAAAGGCACTATAAAAAAAGTTTGAAAAAGAGTATAAGAGATTCATGAAAAAACGCATAAAAATAAAAACATACACTATATATATAGATAAATGACCAACATGAAAATAAACATGGAAAATTTAAAGAAAATATGTTTCAAAGCAAATACATTCAAAAATATGTCTGATGACGCAATAAACACACTGAAGTATATCGTAACATTAAAAGAATTATCAAAACTCGGAGATTTGGTATATGAAAATCTAGACACTTTAGTATATTTAGAAAAAAACTAAAACAAGATGGACATTGCAAGCCATTAACAAAATTATTAAATGAAGAAAATGAAACAAGTAAATACATATGTAACATTTACAATGATTTAAACAGTGTATTATCCAACCTTGAAAAAGAAAAAATGAATTCAAAAATAACAAAAATCATAATCGTTTTAGAAGATAATTCACAACAGATATTCAGTACAAGAGATTTACCATGATAATAACAACAGCATAAAAACTCGGCTTGTTTAAAAGCACTGTATCCAAAATTTTGAAAAAGAGTAT
>NC_135766.1:23926652-24038409 GCF_052425735.1 Oculina patagonica
AGAGTATAAGAGATTCATGAAAAAACGCATAAAAATAAAAACATACACTATATATATAGATAAATGACCAACATGAAAATAAACATGGAAAATTTAAAGAAAATATGTTTCAAAGCAAATACATTCAAAAATATGTCTGATGACGCAATAAACACACTGAAGTATATCGTAACATTAAAAGAATTATCAAAACTCGGAGATTTGGTATATGAAAATCTAGACACTTTAGTATATTTAGAAAAAAACTAAAACAAGATGGACATTGCAAGCCATTAACAAAATTATTAAATGAAGAAAATGAAACAAGTAAATACATATGTAACATTTACAATGATTTAAACAGTGTATTATCCAACCTTGAAAAAGAAAAAATGAATTCAAAAATAACAAAAATCATAATCGTTTTAGAAGATAATTCACAACAGATATTCAGTACAAGAGATTTACCATGATAATAACAACAGCATAAAAACTCGGCTTGTTTAAAAGCACTGTATCCAAAATTTTGAAAAAGAGTATAAAAAGTTTTTTTTAAATATTGTCAAAAATAATCAAAGATTATTTTTATCATTTAATCAAGGTTTAGTTTATAGATTTGGCTTCAAGGTTTGGTTTCCATTTTTTGACCTTGGGTTGACCTTGGGTTGACCTAGGGTTGATTCTGAGATTTGATTTCAGTTTAGGTTTTTCACTTTGGCTTCAGATTTAGTTTTTCAGATTTAGTTTTTCAGATTTGGCTTCAGTTTTTGGAATCCAGTGCTGATAGTAGTTATGTACTAAATCTCTAAGGCAAAAAATTTTTTGCCTCAGAGTGTAGTACATTACTACTGAACATGTTGCCTTTGCAATGACATCTTGAAATGGTTAGATGTTTTAGTCTTCTCAGATAAGGAAGATAAACCGTAGGTCCCATTTCCTGCATCTTCAGTGTTATATGGTCAGCAGGGGACATTAAAGAACCCACACTTTTATCGCAAAGATTAGGGCACGGTAGTTCCCGGTGTCATGGTCTGGCCTTGGTATTTCAGGGGTTGGTGCTTCACATAGGGTTAACCTCATTGCACCTTTTCCCCTTGGACAGAATTGTCCAAGAAAAATTGCTATGGCTATGGCCATGTCTAATTAAAAATACTTTGGCAACCACTAATTACTAATTATACTACTTCTCACATGCTATCAGCCCATCAGCTGTTTTCTTCAAGGTGCAGCAATTTGTGCCACACCCATTTTTCAACCTGGAGAATTAGGCACTGTCCATCAATGGCCAGGCCTCTCCCCTTTGACATTATCATTAAAATTAAGCAACATATGACATAAAATGCTAACGACATCCATCCTTTAAACAACGGACGGATGTCGTGGTTGCATTGCTGATTATGTTGTGGTTCAGTTACTGATTTCATGGACTGTTACTTTTTTGTAGAGTTTGTTACAAGCTAAGTCATCAAAGAATGGTTCACGTTCAAGTATTGACATAAACTGCAAAGGTATTTTAATTTTGTATCCTATTCAAACAGCAAAAGACTTGACCAGCTTTAAGAAAATTGTGTAGAAGGTGATAACTCCAATGTTAGTGATTTTTCAAAAAAAAATTACATAACCTAACTGTATAGATAATAGGCTTTAAGAAACTGTATATCCGAGGTGTCAATTTTCACACCTTAGGTGTGAATTCCTTTGTTTATCGCAGGCTCAAAAACACCAAGAGATAAGAGATAAAAAAAAAATTTAAATTGGAGCTGATTAAGGGTTAAAAAGTGCACATACCTAGAAATACCTGGGGTATGGTGGCATTTACTTCTGGAGATAGAGCGTCCTAATTATTTTTATATGTGCCTCAACTTTAAAAAGCCATAATTTTGTCAAAAATGTCTTGTCTGCGATGGGTATTTATACACAGTTTCCTCAACATTACACAAATAAACAGTGCAATTTTCACTGAGATCTGACAATTCTATACCTTAAAATTGCAAGTACCTTTTGAGACAGTCGATTACGGCAGCAAAATTAGCGAATGAAAATAGCAAAATATGCGTTGGACGCTTTGTTTTTTGCGATGCCATATTGAATTGTCAATTCAATGTGTTCAAGGCCATATCGTTACAATTGCTCCACAAAAAAGCATGAAAAAATATGGATATTTCCGACTACTGTCGGAGAAAACACATAGCAATGGCAGATTTTGCAGGTTTATACAAATAATAATCATGGTAACCCTGCAGTGGACTAGCATTCCATCGGGGGAGTGGCTAGCATTCCATCGGAAGGGGGGTGGGGATGGGGTAGTTGCTTAATGGTACGGACCAAAATAGGGATAAGCTCTGTCCTGATTGCCCACTTGGCTTAAGCACAGACTTACCTTACCTTCACAGTTACATGTTTTAATTGAACTGTAGGGAAATCTAAGGCCAACCAAGGATGGACCCCTCTTCATCTCGCTGCTTACTTTGGCCACATGAATGTTGTGAAAGCATTGCTAGAGGTGAGTAATCAAAAACAACTTTTTTATTTATCTTGCAAGTGCATTGAGTTTAAGATGCCCACTTGTGGCACCAGACCTTGGTTTTCCAAGGAACAGATATGTAAAGTCTTCATTTAGTGGCCACATGAATGTTGGAGGCAGCATGGCCGAGTGGTTAAAGCGCCAGACTTGAAATCTGGAGGTCGCGGGTTTAAGTCCTGTTCTGACCACTAGCTGGTGTTGTTCTCGGTAGTCCCGAGTTCCACTCCTCTGTACACTTGTAAATAGCCAACTTGTCTGCCTCCTGCCAGTTGTTGTGGTTACCAAGGTAACCATAATGTTACTACCTGTGTAAGTAAGTAAGACTTTCCAAAGCACTTAGCACGAAGTAAGAATGAGAGCGTACCGAAAGGGCACGAGGATTTCTCAAGTTCTCTAGGTAGCTTTTTACGATTACAATACTATTCTTTAGAAGGATATATGAGTTACGGTGATGAATTGTTAGAATTTAGTTAAATATGAAGATTCCAAATAAAAAAAGCCACTTTCAAAATCATTATGGCGCTTTCGAACGCTCCACGATCGACAATCAACTGCTTTAATGAACCGCTGGCCAAACGTAGTTGGAACATGATGCTTGGCACGTGCATATAAGCGAACGTAGTTGGAAAATGATGATTGCCACGTGCATATGGGTGAACGTAGTTGGAACATGATGCTTGGCACGTGCATATGGGCGAACGTAGTTGGAATATGATGATTGCCACCTCCATGTGGCCGAACGTAGTTGGAACATGATGCTTCGCATGTGGATATTGCTTCGAAGTAATATTTTCCGAAGCATGAAGGAAGAACTAAAGCGTACCTGAAACGGCATGAGGATTTACCCTAATAACTTCTGGCTATGCATAAAACTCTTTCCCATACTGCCCTTTACACAATATCGTTTCTTCAGGAACGATGGCTAAAAAAATTACCAAAAATTTATTCTTCGTCCGATCGCTACAAATTTTGGTAGAATGCGTGACAAGGTTATTACCCAATCCCCCCGCAAATTTGAATGTGGCCTACACTGCAAAAAGGAAGTAATAATAGAATGTCTATTGATCTTGATCGTCAACTGCGAAATACAACCGATGAATCGATCGAAATCGAAGTAAGAGTTGTGTACTTAACGTACAGTACGAACGCACATGGCCTGAAATGCAGTGAAATGTTATTTATATTTATATTGTTTGGAATCAATGAATTTATCTCTGAGTGTAAGGAGATCGTTTCATTTTGCAGAAAAGGGTCAACCTGTTGCCTTTAATATGTTTCCTCCCTTATTAGGACCAGAGGTAAACCAAAAACACATTTAGGCCCGCCAACATCAATATCTGTTATTTGTTTTGCAAGAAAGCCTGCGACAACTACGTTCACCAAAAATCTCTCAGAAAATCTTTAACATATTTTTGTCGCTCTGATTTCTTGTAAAATAATTGATGAAGGCAGGAGCGGGGAGACTACTTTCTTCATTACTACACTATGAACATTCCAGGACCATTTTAGCTATTCACTATTTCCTCAGTTCAACTAAGTCTGTTAAAATATCGGTAACCACATGACCTCTTAGAGGGCTGTTATTTTTACTGATGTTATATTCATTTACAATATTTGTTTCAGTGTTTGTTTACATTGGCCCTGAAAAGCCCAATTCTGGGAGTGGTCAATAATTTATTAAGATATTTATTTTATTTTATTTATTTAATGCATTGTAGGGTTGACGTGAAATTGATTTGTCAATACCTGTCAATCAGTGTTAAAATAATTTTATAATTAAAGAAATTTATTGTTATTAATCTTTTCAGAAAGGAGCTGATGTCAATGCCAGGAATGGAATGGGAGACACACCGTTACACCGCGCTGCTTTTACTGGAAGAGCTGTAAGTGTTACAAGTTTTAAACTCATACTACATGTGGCCTCCTTTTATATAATGTATCTGGAACCCTTTATTTTATTCCTTGTACAAAAAGCAGTAAGCAAAGAGAATTTATTTGTAGAGTTTGGGACTATAGGTAGCATCTTTCTCTTGGTCAAAACACAAAATGTGCAGTTCCAGAAAATAAAATTATTCATTGGAAATTCTGAAGAGGTGAAGAGGTATCAACAGCCAAAATTTTTAAAGGAAAGTATGGAGCTGAACTGGAATTTCCAAAGGGGTGGGGGATTCAATCCAAAAAACCTTCAGTGGGAGGGGTATGGATATTTCCTGTAACAACACAACCTATAAGGGCCAATTTAGACAGTGTGATTTCAGCTTATCAGTGACAGTGCATGCTGCAGGCTTATAACACCACTTGCATGTCAATTACAGGCATACAACATTCCCAAGACAGTCATAGGCATCATGATTGTAGGCATGTTGTAAGCATATCACTTGAGACTGATGTTAACAAAAATAATGTTTGGTTAAATTATTTATACTTTTTTAATCCATTCTTAAAATCATCCATCCTTTTCATGCCACAGTGTTGCATAGGGTGCTAAGCAGTCCTTAAACAAACCATATTAATTTATTATTATCTTTACCTTTAATCTAATTTTCCCGTTAGGATGTTGTGACGTTACTGATTCAGTACAATGCTGATGTGACAATCATCAATGGAGAAGGACGAAAACCAAGCCAAGTTACCAACAGTACAGAAGTGAAACAACTTATTAAAGGTTAGTTCTCTTGTATTTGTCTGCTCTGTACTTGAGAGGTAAAAAACGTGATTTTAAGAACATTTCCCTGAAGTATGACAATCAAGAAAAAATCAGCTTAATAGTTCAGTACAGTGATCAAAAGTAACCTGGCTGTCTTAAGCTGTTATTGTAATAGGGTCTTAAAATAACCTGTTAGTCTTGGCATCTCATTCACACACAAGCTTAGCATGATCGTATTGATTTCATCCTTTTCCAGCCGCTGAAAGGAGTCTCCAGCTCAAGTTAGAAGATCGTTTGCTTACAGCAGCAAGAGAAGGTGATACATCTGAGTTAAAGAAACTGGTAAGTCAAGTTCTGTTGATTATCATAAAGCTTATTTTTCCTTAAGTACTAGCACTTACATTTTTAACTCCATGATACACTTTCATAAGCGTGAAGTGACCAAGAACCTTGCTACTCCTTTTTAATGGATTATTACAGAACAGGTTACTGCTGCCAGGGCTTGAGACTAACTTTTTAACTCACTGGTTTATTGGCTAGTGACATGTCAGATTTTACTAGCCAAAAGTAATTTTTCACTAGTCAGATACCTTATTGTTACTTATTTTCGCGGGACTTAATTTTCGCGATTTGAAAATCGCAAAATTTAAGACTCGCGAAAATTTATTTCAGGCTTTTTCTATTGTATTTTTATGTTAATTACATATTTTTGGCCAAATCGCGAAAATAAAGTTCTGCGAAATATGGCCGTTCCATTTTCGCGAAAATAAGTAACAATAGCCAAATGGCTAGTAGGAATGCTAAACCTGGTAGCCAAAACCTAAATTTTAGTAGCCTTTGGCTAGTTGGCTACCGTTAGTCTCGAGCCCTGGCTGCAGCATTCTGTCAGGTTGCCCCAGCAATTTGCTGGAACCCATTTTTTAACTCCTGGGTAGGAAGAGGCACTGTGAGAATAAGGTGTCTTGCCCAGGATTGCAACATGAGAACAAAGACCACAGCTTAATCTTAAGACTTGTGTATTTGGAGACCAATGCAATAAAGGCCACTGTGCCTTCCCTCTTGATTATTTTCTTAATCAAATGGTTATATGTGGCTTACCCTTCCCCCCTTTAAAACACCTTGGTGATGAAGGCTTTGGGAGGTTGCTGTCCTCGGTGTTGCCATGGATACCTATGTGCCCTGCTCAAAGCTTGTGTTTCGCCTGGAACCAGCACCCCCTTTTATAGGCACCTTCCCCAAGCTCATCTATTAATTGGCGATGAGTTTAAAGAATCATTAGCAAGAGTCAATTTTTTTTGTTTGCCTTTCAGATTAACGGTACTCATCCCCCTAATATCAACTGCCAAGACATGGTGGGAAACACTCCGTTACACTGTGCCGCATACAGGTAAGATGTCAAGTAAAAAAATCGAACATAATTAAACATGATGGCCGTAGATTATGTCCAAATTTAGTACACAGCAAGTTTCGACAATTTGGCTGAAGTTCCTTTTTCAGTTGAAATCTTAATTATTTCCAAGAATGAACAGGAAGTTACTAGTTGCTTAGTAACATGCAGTGCCAAGCTTAGGTTCCAAATTACTGGATAATGAGATCATTATATTACAGAGTGGACTACTTTGATCACTGTTAGACTTATAAGATGGGGCAGGGGGATGTATTGGCATTGTGTAGAACAAGTCCAGTATTTTCTACATTACTATCTACCGTATTTATTCGATTAAGCCCCCAACCTCGAATAAGCGCCCACCTGGAATAAGCGCCCACCCTCTTGATAGGAAAAGTTTATAAGCGCCCAGCCTCGAATAAGCGTCCACTCCCCACCCCCTTCAAAAATATTGAAGTGATAGAAAAAGTTAATAAGCGCCCAGCCTCGAATAAGCGTTCACTCCCCACCCCCTTCAAAAAATGTTGAAGTGCACAAGAGGAGTACTTTGATTCTTATTGAAATTGACTAAGTACTACTAAGAGACTTCCCCGAAGACCGAGTATTTTACAGACTCTTTCAATTAACAGTTTAAAATTTTGCCTTGGTACATCTTCACGTTTTGTTATTACGGTATTCATTGTTTTGTTGTAAAATAAACTTTCTACTTGCGAGAAATTTAAAAATTTAATAAGCACCCAGCCTCGAATAAGCGCTCATCTTATACAAGCGCCCACTCTCATGGTCCAAAAATTTAATAAGCGCCCAGGGCGCTTAATCGAATAAATATGGTACTTCAATCTATATTTTGTATTACAAAGACACACACTAACACTCTATGCAATGGACACTCCCCATCACACACAAACACTGTATTTTTAGCCTTCCATAAGGAGATACCCCCTCAAGTGAAGCATTATTCTTGTCCCAATGGGGCATCATCTTACAGGGGTCAGACTGTGATTAGTTTTTCTATTTTGTTCCAGGGGACACAAAGTGATTGCCGTCACACTTTTACAGCATGGGGCAGACACAACCATTAAGAACAACAGTGGTAAGAATTAAATGCTAACATAACTTAAGTACAAAGGTATACCTGCCAACTTTTTCTGGGTCAAAGGCGTGAGATTTTTATCCTGAGAGTGCAAGGATTTCCGAAGACGATACGACCATGTCTGAAGTTTTCCGAAGACATCTGAAGTATTCTGAAGACCTTCCAAACATATTCCGATCCCTGGACATATTTTGCTAAACACGACCTTGTTCCCAATGCCTTTTTAGTGCAGAATGCACTTTTGTGATGGTTTGGTGGGCTGTCATCTGCTAAACCCCTAACGCGCTAATGTGTAAACTTTTAATCACCAATTAATTAATTAATATCAATTAATTAATATTATTCCTTGTGGAGGGGGTGGGGGTGGGGAGCACCTGACCGTACCCCTAGGTAAAACCTGGAGCACATCTACGTTACTATCATATGAAGATCTCAAACGTATATATTTGTTTCAGAAAACCCTTTGCTCTCCTTGTGGTACTACTCGACGTTCTAGGGCAACGTTCTTTACGCCAAACGCATGCGCAGTTTAGTCTACGTTTTTTGCTGGAACTCTCATGAACATCACTTGTATTGCATGTTTGTGGTAAGATTCCTGCAGACTTCGTGGCGCCAAGTGAAAACCGCAAATTACTTAAATTAGATTTTTAGACTTTCATAGCACTTTCGTAATTAGGAAGGCAAAAACTTGCACCGGGATTTTCGGCGTGAAACTCCTCATAACCAGGAAACAGATATCCTAGCTGTACTGCGTTTTAAAAACCCTTTCGAAAAAGATGTTTTTTGATTAGATTTGTTCTTTAGTTTTTGAGAATCGTCTTTCGTGCAGTTTAAACCGTAACTTAATTAAATTAAACAAATGTCATCGATGTCGCCGTAAAACAAACAAAAAACAAGAGTTTCATGTTACGGCATTTTCAAGGAAAACAAAAGTATTTTGTTACAAACGAACAAAAGTGTCGTGTTACGTTTGCAAAGATTAACGTAAGGAACACCTGGGAAAGAATACAAGTAGCCTATGAACAGTTTTCTCCGAAAGTAAAATAAAGCAAATAAACACGAACATATATAAAACATCATACTTTCAATTGTTCCATATTGCATTCTGCACTTACCAAATCATCGAGATTTTTTTCAAACACTGAGATTTCAGGAAAAGTATCATCATTTACTCATTTTACATGGAGTTTTCGTTTCTCGCATTGGTTCGAGTTTACATATTTTTGTAAAGTGTGTTAGTTATGGTTGTAATAACTCACATTTTTCGACTAGGCGTGAGAAATTGGTTCGTAGGCGTGAGTTGGCGTGAGATCGAAGTTTTCAACTTGTAGGCGTGAGACTCACGCCCAAGGCATGAGAGTTGGCAGGTATACAAAGGGTTAGGTCTGTCTTCAAGCCAGTAAGCTTACCAGGCCTGAACTTTACTTTGGTTTATGTAGAGTGAGGTGACTAGGATTAGTGATTATTTTCCTCTGGATGACCCCTCCAGCAACTTTATCTGGGAGTAAATATTAATTGTCTTACCCAACCACATAACACAAAAATTTCAGTCAGGAATCAACCTTAAATTTTTAATCTGGAACTACAATTATATCCTTTCCAAAGATACAGACTGACAACAAAAGGACATTTATCAAATATTCTTTTTTGGCAATAAAGCCACAGTTTGCAGTAACTTCAAATATTTTTAACCGAACTACAAAGTGTGTGTGCAACTGGCCAAAAGAGCCCTTGGTTAGCACGCCTACAAAGGTAGCGTTAAGTTAATGACTGTTTGATCTGTTGATTCAGGACGGGCTTTTCTCATTTTATGTGCATCGCTTCTTTTAGTTTAACTTGGTCCTTAGTTGATGCAGAGTCTAAAACCTCATTTGAAGCAGTCTAGAACAGAAGGCAAGACAAGTCTCTGAACCCTGCAGATGTTTGAATACATTTGAAAGATTTGTCCAATGATAAGTGCTTGCGCACATGCATAAAAAATGCCAGCTTGTTTCACCAATGTAACAAGCATTACAACTTACACATAAAAATTTGTATACAACATGCATGCAGAGAATATCAGGGACAGAATCTTTTACATTGAAAAGGTTCTTAATTTTAAAAGTTGAATAAACAAAGCCGTGAAACAAGCCAGTATTTTTCTTAAAAATATTGAAGGACCATAGCCAGAGTTAAGCACAATAAAAATTTAAGAACGATCTCTGGCTAAAAATGTTTAAAAATATATGAGCTTTCGACTGTTAGATCTGCAGTCTTCATCGGCTAAAAATATGAATAACCAAATTGTGAATATAAATGTGTAAGAATAAGAAAGAATGGACTATGTAAATTTATTATGGATGTCTTTAAAAAAAATGTTCTTACTACATGTGTGCACGAGATCTTATCATACTACAGTAACTGCAACTGTAGTTGGCATTGAATGACACTATAAATTTCTATCATAGGCCAGATAGCACTGGACTTAGCTTATAACAAGAAAATGAAACAGCTGTTGGATGTTCAGCCATTGCAGGTTTGTTTTCACAAATTAATATTAATATTTTTTTAAGTTAATTGTGCTCAAGCCCACACTAACAACAAGGCCACCGTGCCACCCCTGTAATTCCTAAGCGATTGATGTCTATTATCTCATTGCAATATTAAAACAAGATCAAGCAAACAGTGATGAGAATAAAGAAAATCATCAGCTAGGGTATTTTGCCTTGATGATCATAGCAACAAATTTTCTAAAACAATGGTAGAAATAAGTAAGAAAAATATTGAATGAGTCTTTCAAACTTGTTATTGAAAATGACAGCAACTCCTTTCTTTGTAGCCCATTGTAGTTTTTGATTATCTATTTTATTTTACTGCAGAAACTTCACAAGGTTGTTTCAAGACATGAAGGTGCTCTACTTAAGGTGAAAAATACAGTTTCTATCTTTTTGCACGCGTTGCGGACCTTTGACTCTAGATATTGCCAGTTGTAGTAAAAGGCGAGTTAACAGGAGTTACACCGTGGTTGGAAAGCCCATCTTGAAACAATTGGCCAATTTTTGTTCAAGTTAGTTGTTCATCCTACCATCCTTGTTTATTTTTTGTGCCTTAAAAACTATTTTTTTGAGAGTTTTCCTTCAACTTAGAAGTAAACGAAAATATTATAACATAGTTAGCAGAGCCATGCAATCAAATCTAGTAGTGTGCGAGTTTTTGGCTCGGGTTTAGATCTATCGATGTTATAAAACAATTGGTTTATGCTTTTAGCTTTTGCACTATTGAGGTATGGTGCACTTGGGAAGTTTGGAGAGCACTCAAGAAGCTAGAGTTGCTTGAGGCAAAAACGCTTCTTTCGTGCTCTCCAAACTTCTCATGTGCACCATAACTTGAAAGTGCACACTAAAGCATGAACCAATTGGTAATCAGTGACTTAAATGATCGTGACGTAGCTCCTTTAAACCATAGCTAACATAAATTAACATTCACTTGAATGACCATTAGTACGTGGTAGTATTTAAAGCTAGAAGTTTGTGGGGCTGTGTAATTCCAATCGAACTGGAATTTGGAAGTGTTGGTTTTTGTGGAAGTCGGAGGTCAAAACCAGAGAACTTGGAGAAAAACCCTTGGAGCAAGGACAAGAACCAAGTCCTCACTCAACCCACATATGATGCCGGGTCTGAATTTCAAACCCTGGCCACATTGGTGGGAGGCGAGTGCCTTCACCGCTGCACAATCCCTGCTCCCAAACATAATTCAACAGCTGCTTTTAACGAAAATGTATGTTTCAGTCTCATAGTATCACTATTTCTGTAATGTTTTGTGTTTGTCCCTTTTCAGCGCTCAAGATTCTTTGGGTGGAAAAAGTTTTGGGTTGTCCTAGAAAGAGGTGTTCTTAGCTACTTCAACAAAAGGTTTGTATTTTTACAATTTATAATGTCATTGAAAGAGCTGAAGAATGTGTATAAGATATTTAGTAAATAAACCCCTTCGGGCGGCTGGTATATTGGAGGATAATGCCCGAGGCTGAAAGATGTCCGAAAAATGAACAGTTGGCCGAGAAGCGAAGCTTCGAGGGCAACTGTGAAAAATTTGAGGACAATCTTTCAGCCAAGGGCATTATCTTCCAGTATACCAGCAAGCCAGAAGGTTTATTTATTTTATAACCCTGCGATTAATTTTTACAACGCGTTTATCACCGTTAAATTGGAAACACCAACAGTGATAATCACGGCGGAACTGCGGTTGAAATAAATGCCAGTTGATTTGTTTATGTTGCAGTTAGTTTTTGATCTCAGTTAATTTTTTATTTTAACTAGTTAGTTTTTTTCTAACTAGTTGATTTTTTTTAACTAGTTAAATAATGGGGTTAGGGTTAGGGTATCATATATTTTTAAAAAATAGTGGTTCACCCAATGTTTCCTACGTGGCATAGTGGATAAGGGGTTGGACAGCAAATCCAGAGGTTGAGAGTTCAAATCCAGTGCAGGTTAGTAAAAAGGAAAAATAAATAAATGATAGTACTTAGGGGAGGGGGATAACAGCAGATAGTAGAGGAGGGTTAGTAAGGATGGGGGGTATGAGATATCAAGGGAGGGGAGGTGTTCTACTTTTGCTACTTATTAACCTAGAATAAAAAAAAAACAAGTTAGAAAAAAAAACTAACTAGTTAAAATAAAAAAATTAACTGAGATCGAAAATTAACTGCAACATTTACGCAATTTTTTAACACTGTGATTTGATTAAAAAGTTATAGCTGAAAATATGACTTTTTCGTTTGTTTTGTACTTGTCTTTAAAATCGGGCGACGGATATCAAATCGGACGGGGTATATTGTCTGATACCCGTCGTCCGATTTTGTACCACGTGATGCGTTTTGTCCAATGAGCGCGCGCGAAAATTAATTGGTGGGTTATAAGTATCTTTATCTTTAAACAGGAATTCTCCTTTAAAACAAAATAATGCAATGATTTCCTAGATGTCTCGTTGAAAATTACGTTGCAGCTGTCAAACCGTAAAGCTAATTTCAAGTGTTTTTTGTTGCATTCAGGGCTGATGCTGCAGCTAGTGTGAAGAGGCAAGGATATAAATACTTGGATCGCTGTAAATTTTCTGTAAGTTTGTCATTTAATTATCTAGCTTTTGTACGCTTTGCGGGCTTCGAGCTCGTCTTCTTTGTGGATAGGTCGTACATTCCATAAGAGAGAGAGAACGAGCTTGGATGCTCAGATTTATCATCGATTTATCAGGCTGGTTTACCGTCCATTACTGAATATTTTACTGATAAAGCACTTTTCAGTAAAGTGTTGAAAGCGATCCTGAACTACCTTGGTTTTGCTTTAACATACTCCCTCCTTTTTTTTTTTTTCAACCAGTTAAAAACCAAAACCAATCATGACTCGCTCATACACCTTTTCGGCTCTTCACATGGGCTTCGTGTATATTTTTCGAGTTTTGATTGGTTCACCGGATTGTCTTTGGTCAGGGTGATAACTTTGGTTTTAGTACTACGACACTCAAATGGAAACCCCGTAATACGCATTGTAAATGACCATATTGTAACATTGGTCTAACCACACTGCCTATTGGTTAACAGCGTCATCTTGTTTTGTTTTTAAAGGTGCCAAAAGACGAGAAACATAAAATCAAAATTCAGTATTCAGACAACACAGTTCAGATCTGGAGCATTCCACCCAGTGAAAAAGTTCCACAGGTTCAACGTCAGGTGTGCACAATTAATCCTGGTTCACAATAACTGCGGTAATAGTAGACTGTACATACCCCGCTTTTGTTTTCTTTTAGGGGTAAAGAATAGCTTGCGCCACACCCAGATTGGTCTCTTTTAGGGGTTCTTTTTAAAATTTCCTACGAGCTTCCCCACCCCTTTCATATAGGAGTCCCCCCCCCCCCCCGGCCCCTATATTTTCTCATATTTTTCTTCGATCATTGATCGCTAGATAAGGATCGCGAGAAAACTGGACGCCAGCAGAAAACAAATGTCACGAGCTGGTGGTTGGGGGGGGGGGGGAGCAAAATAGAGGGAGTGTGAACAGTCTACTGCAATCACAGGGAGCCCACACAAGCTGAGTAACTGTTGACGTTTTAAAATTATTAAAGGAAATGTATGGGAATACCGAAACGTTCCTGTCAATTAGCATGAACTATTGCGAGTTATACTCTCATTTGAGTTCAAAAGAAACGTTAAGTTACCTCAATTGTTGTGCTTTGTCGTCCTTGTGGCTCAAAACAGAGAATTTTTGCGATTTACTGGGTTTTTGATGCTGCCTGCTGTACATAAGAGGAAAACCTTATTATGCACAGTAGCACGCACGACGTTTCTGTTGAACGGCTTAAATTTGAATATTACTCGCAATAGTTCATACCAACAGGAAAGTTTCAGTATTCCCATGCATTTTCTTTATAGTTTTAAAACGTCAACAGTCACTCAGCTTGGGTGGGCCCCCTGTGCTGTAATAGAGATCTCCGCTGACATCTGCATGTGTGCAGTTAGTAATAGCTCTAGGTCAGTGCCACAGCTTATGAAAGTTGAATTTGTGATCTGTTGTAGCGCTGGCTGAACTCTCTCCATGAACACTGTGCTTACAGCACGTTTTACACCACTCAACCAACTTTACTGATTGATGATCAAGAACAAGATGTCGTTCCTCTTGGGAACATGCAAGACTCGCTCAAGGTGATTACCTTTTAGTCCTGGAATATAAATATTATATTTTTTAAATTCTACAATCCGTCATTGTCTTAAAACTACCCTGCCAATTTCGAGCGGAAAATCGCCGCTTACTTAGCCGACAAGGCCGTAGGCCTAGTTGGCTAAAATCAGACGTCTTTCCGTATGACTAAGCAAGATAATTGTTTTATTATTCAACAAATTGTCAACTTAACGCATTTTACGGCCAGAAAAACCGTGGTAATAACAGCGCATTGAAAGACTTTGGACGAATCTTAGCAACCTACGTCTGCCATTTTGCATTTGAAAGACAGAGAAGTTCAACCCACTAAGGATACTAATTAAAAATCTCTGGGTTCCGAGGTATTTTCTAAATTCGTTTCCTTAGGTAGGGGTCTATTTCCTGTCGTGACAACATATATCGCAGGATAGGATATCTGTTATTTACAGATAACGGACAACAATGAATTTCTGGCCAAAAATGGGCATTTTGCGAATTTGTTGAATGATAACGCAGGTAATCCGCCATGTATGGATGACAGATAACAAAAGCTTCCTGACCATATATGGGCATCGTAACAATTTGTTGAGTAAAAAGCGCGCGAAATAGAGGTAGTTTACAGGTTCAAACAATGTAATAGCCTGTGTACAGCCTTCCCGCTCCGCCACGATTTTTTTTGAGCGGAGCGGGACGGCTGTACACAGGCTAATAATGTAACTGGTTATTGATTTTGTAATTCAGAGTGCTCGTGCCCACCAGCAGCTTCTTGACCAGCAAGTGTCTGGAATCAACAGTTCAATTGTTGATGCTACTACCTCTAATCCATCACAGTCTAATGTCAAAGGTGAGAGTCACGCTAGACATTATGCAGCGTGACGGGGAAAAGGGCGGAAAGAATGGAGCCGAGTTTCTCTCCTAGCTTCCCCTCTGCTATAGAGCCTGGTAACATGTTGCAATGCACTGGGACAGGCAGAAATGTCAACAGTCGAGTAGTTTTTCCTTTAGACCTTCTAAAAGTCGTTCACTTCGTGCTCTCGCGCTTCGCCCTCTGTGAGCTCGACTTGTAAGCAAGTCTATTTTTCCTTCGCAGAAGTCATTTGGTACGTCTCTTAAACGTTGCGTGACATCCCAAATAACGCCTGCGGACACACGTGACAAGAAGATTTAATGTTGCCTAGTAACATATCTTGTCTCACGTGCGAAAAGTTGTCCCTTGACCTTGACCATCCTGTAATAAAATCAAACTGTTTTTTCACTGTTTACTATACACTAGAATAACTATTCACTTCGGCTCGATAAATATTTCTTATCTTCACTTTGATAAATAGTTTTGTATTTGTCACACTCCACATAATGTTTTAATGTTTTTTTTTTTCATTTTTTTTGAAAACCTTCTTCAACTATCTCGGTCGTTTATAAGGTTTCCGTCAATTTGAAAATAATTTTTTGCATCAGTATTAAAAATTACTTTTAAAATATCATAGCTCGGTTAAGGTTCGTAAATTTCTTTACTCTTTTCAACTGCAGGAGGTTTATTGAAGATTAGCGAGAAACTCAACGAAGTTGTGGCGACAGCACGGAACATGTGTAGCGCTCTGACTCACTGCTTAGATTTGCTGGCGCAACAGGAAGAGGTAAGATTGTACAGCGGTTACTTTGTATAGCTTTAGGCCTTCATGTATGCTACACTTGATTTGACCACGGACGTGCAGTGTAGTAAACCAATGAGTTTAGGAAGTGTACATGTTCTAATGGGATCAACCGTTTTAATTTAGGTTGGTTGTTTTTTGTTTTGTTTGTTTGTTTGTTTTACTGTTTATTTTTTTACCGTTGGTTTGGGTTAAGTGTCACAATTGAAAGCTTTTCCAATTATTTTCGGTTGAAACGGTTTTAGAACTGGTGCTATCCCAGATATATTTCACTTTATTTTAAAAGCTCAAAAATAATTAAAGCTCCGAAAACCCAACAATAAGGAACTCATTAGGAATCTTCTTACACGAAAAATTATTTCCAAGCATCCAATTTTCGTTAATCTGACAAAAATTTAATTTAGCGCTAAGCAGTCCGTTTCAATTTGTCAATTTTTGGCCATATTTGTTTTCCGGTCTTGGTGTTTCTTTTGTGGTTTTATATTGCTGTTTTCAACTACCATTTTGGGCTTTCATTCGATTTTTAGACCCAAGTTTGTGTAACATGTATCCCTTGTACATAATAGATCGAAAAAAAGAAGTGGAACCGTTTCTGGTCGGAAAGCCGATTACAAGATTTCCGAGCCTGCGGTTTTCGAAAACTCGTTGACTGCCGCTTCATCGAAGATTTTCCGAACGTGGCCGATCTTTCCTGGGAAAAGCACTCGCGTTCTTTAATAAAGGCAAAATGCTTGATGAATTGCGTTTTCCACTGAGTAAAAAGACGGGAAGAGAGGAATTCACTGTAGTTCTGTGTATGAATTCCTGCTTGTTGGAGCTTGTTGGACTTTGCCGTACTTCCGGTTGCCTTCTTGTTTTCACACCGTCTTGTTACTTGTCAGCGGTTTTTAGCTGGGTATATGTTAATTAACTCGGCATTGTAGACATTTTGTATTTCACTTCTTTCCTTCGTCTTCGTTTGACCTGCTTTTCTAGGTGCGCCATCTTAGATTTGAAGAGGAAGTTGAGAAGAGAAGAGTTCTTGAAGATGCTTTGCACGTTTTGGCGACGGAACATCATGCTCTGGAGTGCTCCATTGGAGCCGATAAGGTAGAAACTCTCCATTCTATATTTCCATCTCGTATATTTCCCTCAGCGCTACATTTGCATAGCTGTAGTTGTTTACAATCACACGCGCCAAACTGTTGTCATGTCGTGCGAGTTTTTGATTAATTTCTGTCATCTTTAAATTGGTTTTCCCAGAGCTGGCCAATCAGAAGCCTCGCTAGTGTGTGGGCGGGAAGGTCAAGTTACGCGTGCGGTCGCCTGCTTTCTGATTGGCTGAAAATTTTAGAAAACCAACAAAAAGATGTCAAACCACGTTTCTAAAATTATTACTGAACTCTGTAAGATACCTCGCTAACATAAGGTTTACAAAGCTGTATTTGTATTAGGTTATTAAAATTCATTTCAAAACAAAACGCTTGTAAATATTCATGACAGGTTTATAGCTTGAAAGAGAAGATAAAATTAAACGTTGTCTTAGGTTAAATCAAAATGCATTTTCGATGACCAACTTCTGTGTCCTCAAAATATATATCAGGGAGCGTGTGCCGATCATGACCGAGGACTAAAAGCTTTTTGTTCTTGTAGTTTAAATAACAGGAATAATTTTGGTGTAGAATTACGGATTTTATATTATTATCAGGTGTTCTGGAATCAGATTAGTGTCCCTTCTGGAATAATCTCCTTTCAAATGAGCTTTGGTTCATCGAATAATATTTTCACCACTGTAGAAACACAATAATAGAAATTACAAAGAACGAATAATTGAATAATAAATTGTGTTTATTGTTTCCTCGCCGCACGACGGGACGTTTTGTCTGGTTGGCTAGCCGAGCTAATAGAAGTCTTATTATAGTTTTTTTTTTCTGCTTGGCATTTAAAAATATCGTGATTATTTTTGACAACTTTTGTTTTGGAAGCTTGCCAGACGTTTCGGCAGTAGATCATATTTCAGATTTAGCTAACATTTTGTCCGCAAACACGGCAAATATTACCATAGAAATATTATGTAAATAGCTCCCACTGAATCAGATTTTAATTTCCTGTATACTGTAGACTTTCTCTCGAAACTTAAGTTTGCTATTGCAAAAAAAAATTAGTGAAATTGACTATAGATAAGGGAAACATACTTAAAACTACGAAATGTTGATTTCAATATTTTCACACGTTTGTGTGGAAAAGTTCCACTTTTTACATGTAAAAGTGCATTCTAAAACTAGCATAAACGAACAGACGATAAAAGGACTTGGCGCCCGGGCTGTTTGAAAATGCAAATCCGGAATTCCGAATTAAACATTTACCTCAGTTTCATTCGCCTTGTTCAAAAACTTTTGTAATATTAACACTTACACGTTGAGATGATAAAATCTTAAATGATAAAAATCAAGAGCAACGTTTCGCCTTCGTCTTAATTGACAACATTGTCAAATTATTCAAATTTTTCTACAAATATACTTTATTGACTTCCTCAAGGAGGCTTTTAGAAGCGACAATATACTGCTATTGACTATAAATACAATATCTTACAAAATTAAAAATCTTTCTATGAAATATAGTAAAATTAATAAAATTTCGAAGAATAGGTAGACTGTATCGTATTTTCCATGCAAATGGCTTCCAAATTTTTGCTGTGTCGTTGCGAGAAAAATTGCAGAAAACGTTGCTTAGTGTAGCACCCCAAGAAAATGCATAAAATGTTTGTTGTAGCGATTCCATGATCGTTGCGAGAAGTAGAACTTTATGCAACGAAAATATTGAATGACATGCATGTTTCTTTGAAGGTGCGTTACACAAGAAATTATATTTCACAGACTCCGTTCGAAATATATGAGAAAACAAATGGTAGGAATTCCCAGTTAGTGCTTCAAACCATATCATATATTTCTCACTTCGTCTGTTTATATAATCCGAATTATTACTTCAGGCCGCTTGGCGGCCCTAGTATACTTCTCATTTTTTTTGTAACTCATGTCGCAACAAAATTGTGTGACAGCGCCTTAACATTTGAATTTGATAATGCTGTTACGTGAACAGCGAAACGTTATAATTGCGTTCTGTTATCATCAAGTTGCATCTTAAAATCTCCGGCTTTCATATATTTCGTCACGGTGAGATTAGTTGAAGAATAAAACGAGAGGATTGTCCAATAAAAATAAGACCAAAATCGATAACAACAGAAAGCGAGACGCTAAGATACAAAAATTATAGCTATTTCAGATCTTTGGGGAAAAACATGCACTATTACGCTGGGCTTCGACACGATTTAGCTAGAGACGAGTTACCCGTCTAGACGAGCTTCGGCTAAAATTTTGTTGCTCGTCTGATTATGCGTCTCTAGTATAAAGACGGACACAAAGACGCATTACGCGTCTAGACGAGCTTCTTTTTGGTATCCTGTCTTTCAAGACGCATTTCGAAAAGTAGCTCGTCTAGACGGGTAACTCGTCTTGTGCCCGTCTTTATACTAGAGACGCATAACCAGACGAGCAACAAAATTTTTGCCGAAGCTCGTACAGACGGGTAACTCGTCTCTAGTATACGTAGCTCTTGTAGTGTCTGTGATTGGCTGGTGCTCGTTTCTGAAATTTCCCGCGCAAGTAACAGCCAATCAGAGAAACTACACTGATCTCTGCCTAGCTACGTCATCAGTATGGAATTTCTTTGGTCATTTCCAGTCCTTTTCTTGACACCGGCTCTAATCATTCCACATTTTTTTTGTTTTTTAGTTCATTCATGGAAGTCGCATGACGCTTACGAGCGATTGCAACGAAGAATTCTTTGACGCGAGGTCTGACATTGGATGTGATCTGCTCTCCGATGATGATAGTGATGATGGAGACGAATATGTCCCGAGTGTAGCGACCCCTGAACCGAGACACGAAGTGAACGATCAAAATCACCTACAGACACTAGCTGAACCGAGTAGCAGCAGCAGCAGCAGCAGCAGCAGTACTAGTAATAATATAAAGAGAACGCGTTCTGGAGGACAGCTTGGAAGCTTAAACAGACTTTCATTAACCAGAAGCACGTCAGATACGAATCTAACAGTGAAATCTGACAGTAGAAATTTATTGGACTGCGATAGTTTACAGAAGTCCAAGTCTGCTTCCAGTGATATGGAGCAAACTGCGGCGTTATATAGAAAACAGGAAGCCGAGAGACAAGCCAATGCGAAAGTTCGCTACAGGTAGGCTACAGTCTGAAAGTTAGAACCACGATTTACATTATAGTATTAAAGCAGTACCACATGAAAGTACTGCTCAATAGCTTTCATTTGAATGGTCACACACTAAGGTTTCATCTACAGACTTAAAAGTTTGAGCCACCTTGTACAGTATAATTAACAGTACCACATGAAAGTACTGCTCAATAGCTTTCATTTGAATGGTCACACTAGGGGTTTATTCACAGACTTTAAGGGGCTATGTCGTGCAATTTTAGGTAATTTCGGCACTGACTAACTGGTCATAGAATTAACTGAAATATCACAATAACGGCTTAAAACTGTAGAATAACTCGAAAGAAACACAGAAAGGCCAAAAAGGACATGGATGGGCAAAATTCGAGAAGATTAAGCCGGATTCCCTTCGGGTAAACTTGAAAAACGTCAGCCCGACTTAATCCTTATCTGTTATGTGGCCGTGATTTTGTTAATAAATGACTTTTGCTCTGCCAATTTGAAATTTAGAATTTCCTAAAATACCGTCACCTAGCCCCTTTAAAACTAAGAACCACCTTGCACATTATAATAAGCAGTACCACATGAAGGTACTACTTGTACCGCCTTGCTTGAAAGTACTGGCCTTGTACAGCGTAACAAACAACGTCACATGAAAGTACTGCTCAGTAGCTTTCATTTAAATAGTCACACACTAGGGTTTCATTCAGGTTTACGTAATAAGATCGGGGAAGTCTTTCCATATTTTATAGATGGTCTCACTTCAGAATTTCACTGCCTTGATGCGGTTTACCCGTGTAACATCAGTAACATGTCAGGACTTTTTTTTTCTTCACAGAACCTCCCTGCCAGTGTCCATGCTGTCAAGAAATGAGTTCAGTGTATGGGCCGTGCTGAGACAGTGCATTGGAAAGGTACGAGACAACGGCTACGTTAACACGTGACATTTTCCCGCCAAAAAATATATCACGTGACTTAAGCTTTAGATAGGCCACCCTATTGCTTTCTGGTTTGGTTTAAGATGCTGAAGCACAAATAGACGTGTCGCAGCGACATGTAGCAACAGGGACAAAATATCACTGCTTGTAAACACACAGAAAATGTTGTAGGGTCATTTCGCAACGACATGACCCTACAAGAGGATCCTGCTTATGTATACGCGTGCACATTATTTTATCCCTGCTATAGAGCGATCGATAATAATTCGCGTTTGCTTTGGGTTTGCATTACTACGCTTAGTAAAACTCGCACCACTTTCTAAACCAATCTGAAGTAAAACCAAAACCAATCATAACTCGCTCGCACACGTTTTCTCGCGCTTCGCACCGACTAGAGTCAACTCTCTCTAAGACGGATAGTCGGGACCGGCTCCAACTGTCCGTCTTACAGAGGTGCCTGTCTTATAGGGAGTGTAGTAACAAAAAAATTCAGAAAAACCGCAGGGACGGGACCAACACTAGGTATCCGTCTTAAAGAGTGTCTGTCTTATAGAGGTGTCCGTTTAGAGACAGTTGACTGTACATGTAATTTCTTTGAATTTGATTGGTTCACTGGATTGTTTGTGGTTTTGTTATGAGTGGCCATAGTCAGTACATGTACTTTGTTTTTGATTTTGGTTTTTGGTTTTATGATACACAGTCGTTGCTGCATCATGTCCCTGTTGCATTTTCTTGTGTGTGTGCATATTATGATTTTGGTGACAGGATTGTCCTATTGCGGCAAGTTATAGTAGCCTTCTTGTAAACGTCTTTTGTGCTTAAACCGACTGACTTGGGTTGCTAATTTGATTCGTATTTTCCTTGTTCCAGGATTTGTCAAGAATTACTATGCCAGGTATGTACAGGAATTTCTTTTTCATTTTTTCTTTCTCTTCTGCCCACCTTGAAAGTAACCTTGCTCCTAGGGTTTTTCTCCGTGCTCTCCGGTTTTTCGGCTCCCTCTACAAAAACCAACACTTCTAAATTCTAATTCAATATTGAAAACACTGCCCTACAAGCACCTAGCTTTAAACCCAACTAAATAAAGTTGTGTCTAAATAAAGGTGAGGTTAATTCGACTAACTGACAACAAGAAAACGCGACGCTAACGTAAGGTCGTAACGCAATGCTACTCTAGAAGCATTGCGTGACGAACCGAAACGTCTGGTCAACATGGACATTGATGATATTACGTTCTGTCACGCTTTTTCAGTTATCTTCAATGAGCCGCTGACGTTTCTGCAGCGAGTGGCAGAGTACATGGAGTATGTTTACTTACTTCACACGGCGGCCAGCTTTGAGGATCAACTACAACGAATGCAGGTAGAGATTACTTGTTACGCTATTTGATGTATTTTAGACGATTCTTTTCTTGAAACATATAACGAAACGCTTGGAGCGACAGCTAGGGCGCCTACCCGGGGGGGGGGGGGGTACTCCCTATAATGACCTATACGGGGAGGCTCCGCCCGAAAGGGGTACCTTTTTCAGGCTACAGGTATGTAAAAGGGTAGGGATTTCACGAGTTTAAGTATATGAAAGGGTATGGAAATCTGTCATTTGGCTATATAAAAGGGCCTTTAATTAAAATATTTCGAACAGGCGCAATTTATGGCTGTATTATTTTAATTTATTAAGCGCTACATAAAAATGACAAGAAAACGTCCTATTTTAAGTTACGCCATGTCTCTTAGGTATAAGAAAGGGGTACCTTCTTTCAGTTAAAGGTATACAAAAGGGGTACAATTTCTGTCAAAAATGGTATATAAAAGGGTAAGGGGTTAGAACTTGGGGCGGAGCCTCCCCGTATAAAACTTTTTTGAGTACCTCCCCCCCCCCCCCGGGGCAGGGTCAGGAAATCTGAAAAAAAATGTATGGCAAACTTTAAACTGCCAGAAAAGACAAAACGAAGAAAGATACTTAAAGGTTTAAATTGGTAGAGCGATTTTTAATGAATATCGTAAAACCAAAACCAAAGTTATCACTCTGGCCAATCACAAAGAACACAGACGAACCAATCAAAACTCGAAGCCGGCGCCACGCGCGGGAAAACTTGAGCAAGTCACGATTGGTTCTGGTTTTACTTCTGATTGTTTGAGAAAGCGAGTTTTTTTAAAACCAAACACTAAGTAAACGCTAATTACTTTCGACACTCAATGGAGTATCGCTCTAAATGAGACTGAAGACAAGTAAACTATCACCCTCCTTAGTAATCCGTTATTCTTAATTTCATTTTAATGCTGGGTAGATTTGCAAACGTCACGCAATACATCGTGACATAACTCCTTTATTTGTTCTCATTCTAGTATGTGTGTGCATTTGCGATATCATCCACTGCGTCAAATCTGGACAGATTAGGCAAGCCTTTTAATCCGCTGCTAGGAGAAACATATGAACTGGTTCGGTAAGTTTTTTATAATAATCATAAACATAATAATACCTTATTTATATAGCGCTATTTATATTGCTATCTAATAGCGCTTTACAAGATTTTTTACAATGTTAAAATTATAAATCTATATAACAACGTTACAATGTGTATATAATAAAAGATAAAAGATCAATAAAAGAATAGAAGACTAAAAATAAAATAAAAAGACTAGCTAGATTGCGTAGTATATTAATTAATTCTAAAAAGAAAACATTAAATTATAAAAATACCTAACAAAAAGCTTTCCCAAAAAGACATGTCTTTAGTTTGCGCTTAAACTCTGGTAAATTATCGCAAGCTTGAATACCGCGAAATACTTCACGCCTTTCCCTAGTTCACATTGTACGCACGTTTAGCATTAATTGTGCATCTCGTAATCATGTTTTGTCTTTTGTCTCTTGTCAGGGAGGATCTGGGCTTCAAACTTATAGCAGAACAGGTTAGTTGAAGCCTCCTGGCCTCTGATTGGTTCTTCCCATGTTCCCGCTGTTTTTCGTTCACTCGATCAAAAGGAAAAGAGATAGACTCGATCAAGCAATGAATTGAGCCTTGTTTAGTTGGCGTAATCCATTGCTTTCTGATTTCGTTTGACCGAATGAGTGTAGATACCATTCTGTGGTGGTTTTGTAACTGATAACAAGTTCATCTCAGAGCCAATTGATCAATATTCCAACAAACAGTGTAATGAGATAATCAGAACTTGGAACAAAAGGGCGTGCAACAGGCAAAAAGCGCGGAAAAGCTGTCTTGCCCAAATAACCTGATTGGCTTAAAAGACTTCTTCGAGGTTATAATTGGTTCGCGCACGTTCCACTAGTTCGCTGAACCTAGTCCAACCCTCCAAGTTTTTTTTCCTTAGTGGCCATTTGGCCACCAACTATTCAAGTTTTGGTCACCAGTGAAAAATTTTAGTCACCAAATTAAGCTGATGCTTTCAATCATTCCTTTCAATGAGTCGCCAGGCTGGTGACCTTGGTTCAAATTAGTCGCCAGCTCCAAAATTTAGTCGCCATGGCGACTAAAATGGTCTTAACTTGGAGGGCTGCCTACTATAGGGTTCACAATCTCAAAACAGCCATTACCAAGTAGACACACGTGATATACACATGTCCAGGCGAAGACTACGTGTGTGTCACGTATAGTCCACGCGTTGACCGCACGTGACACGCACGTGACCAGCGTGTCTTGAGCCCGAGAAATCGCCTGTGACGCATTGAAAAACTGATTTAATCCGGTGTTGTTGCAGGTCAGCCATCACCCACCCGTGAGCGCCGTACAAGTTGTAGGCGAAGGTTTTGTGTTTCACGTCACTGTTCAACCCAAGCTCAAGTTCTGGGGCAAAGGAGTTGAAGTTCAACCTAAAGGGATGGTCACGCTTAAGTTCCCTAAGTAAGTCTCGGCTTCTCGAAGATTTGTTTGAGCAAAACGTTAAGAAAATGAAAGTTCTCGAGATGTTTCTCAGTTTGATTGTTGGTTTCCCCTTTTTTTGTATCCGTAGGCACAATGAAATTTACACTTGGAACAATGTTAACAGCTGTGTTCACAATATTATCGTAGGACAGCTCTGGATTGAGCAAGTTAGTTTATATATTTTGTGCTTGTTTTATATTTTAACGCTCAAATAGAAGAGATATGCTTTTGTTGTAAGTTCTCACAGTTATTACCACTCACAAGTGTTTTGTGATTGGTTAATCTTATGGGATGTTGCGCCTTGCTTTCTTTTGCACATTTTCCCGCCACTCGACCGCGTCCGCACCACAAATGTTTTTTGATTGGTTGATTTTATGACATCTTACCCCGTGAATGGTCAAAGTCTTATCCTGTCTTTATTTTGCGAACGTCCCCTCCACATAACGCCGTGTACACGTTTTTGGGGGATTAGTTGATTTGATGGCAATTTACTTTCAGTTTGCCGTTCGTCGTTTCTTATCCATCACAGTCTTTCCTAATGTTAATTATCTTTGTTTCCTTTTTTTTTGGTTGTTTATTATCGGCGCTTTAACGTTACTTTACCTCAATATTATATTATTTTTACGTTTCAATCAATTTCTGGGAAATCCCATGCAGTGAAAATCTGACTTAAGATACCATCACTTAGTCTCTGAGTTCTTCGGTGGCGACGTCTGAGAGCTGAATGAGAAGTTCTCTAATCTTCAACGTTTTCGTATCTGTTTTCTTCTACAGTACGGTCAAATAGAATTAACTAACCACACAACAGGAGATTACAGCGTGATTCACTTTAAACCTGGAGGATGGTTTGGCAAAGAAGTCAACAAAGTGGAAGGATCCATCTTCTCTGCAGAGTAAGTCCCAAGATCAAAACATGAATTCTCTTTACTGACTGCTATACATTTCTTTTAATGTTATTTATGAGAATTTGGTTGTACAACAAGACAATTTCTCTTAGTTGGTGCTTACTTTTCAATATTTTGCAGATAGAGCAGTTTTCAATTGAGTGTTGTAAAACCAAAACCAAAACCAAAAGCAAAGTAATTACTCTAGCCAATCACAAAGAACACAGACAATTTAGTGAACCAATCAAAACTCAAAGCAAATACATTTAGCTGGCACGAAGCGCGGGAAATCGTGCGCGCGCGGGTCACGATTGGTTTTGGTTTTACTTCTGATTGGCTGAGAAAGTGGCGCGAGAGTTTTAAACCAATCACTAAGCATAGCAATGCAAAACCAAAGCAAACGCAATTAACTTTCGACACTTAATTGAAAACTGCTCTAAGGTAAACTTGAGATTTTTTAATTCTGAACTTTGTAATCTTGGGATGTGTAGGGGTAGGGCGTTACCCCTCGGAATTTTCTGTTGGGGGTGTGGGGCCCGGTTCTTGAAGCTCTTACTCAATTTTAGGCCAAAATTCATTTGGTTGCGTTTTTTCAAATCCAGTGACATTTTTGCGCAGTTTTAATGTTGTGTTGTATGATTTCAGTCAAGAAGATTGTGTTGGTTACTTTGGGTGTTTTAGGGTTCTTCCCTTATTTCATATTTTATGACCATATTGTTATGTAATGTAATAAAATGTAATGTATTGTAATTGTCGTATAGAATCAGTTCTGATAGTTACTAATCACTCATGCCTCTATAACCTTTAGCAAAAGAAAACGATTCATTTTGCGAGGAGACTGGACAGACTCTATCCAGTGCTTCACGGTAGATAAGTTCACAAGGAAAGAATCCAAGAAGGATGGGAAGCGTCGGCGCTCAGACGCCAGTGAAAACAGCTTCGCATCCGCCACATCACTGGAGAGTTTCAGCAGTGGCAGCAGCGGTGGCAGTGTCAGTGTGGACACATCAACACCCAAAACTCTCTGGAGCTTTCAAGAGCGACCTGCTAATAGCAAACAGGTAAAGGAATCGGTTCTTATTCGTCAGCGAACATTTTGTCTGCTCTATTTTCATTCAAAATCATGTCAAATGAATCAATTCTTTTCATTCCCTCTATCAGCCCCCCCCCCTCCCCCCCCCCCCAAGGATGACGGGTTTTGACAAAAGGGAGGGGGGAGGGGGGTCGGATTTTTTCTTCAAAGTAGCCGACAAAATTTGAACCCTTCGGACATTTTTTCATAGGTGCCGACAAAAAAATCATCCCTTCGGATTTTAATTTTTAAAAAAGCGCCGGCACAAACTTGAGGGTTCGCATTTCTGCCATAATTAGTGGTGAGAGGTGCAGATAAAAACTGGAATCTTTCCATGTCGAATCCAACAAGGCCATTTTTGTACCCTTTAACTTCGATTTAGCAGAACTGCCAGGCGTTATTTACAGTAGTAAACGTTAGTTTTGTTGTTTCTTTTGAATAAGCTTCATTTCTGTTTTTATCTTCTTCAGATGTACAATTTCACTACATACGCGATGCAACTGAATGAGCTTCACGAAGATCAAAAGTCCAAGGTATGCCGAATTTGGTTATCTCCACAAAAAAATGGCGGGAAAATCCGCGAACGGGTTCATTATCCGCCTGTCCACGAAAATGGCGGAAAAAATTCGCTAAAGTCTTTATTCGGTTAAGTCCGCCAACTGGGCTATGCTTTGCTCGTCCTTCGAAATGGCGGGAAAAATCCGCAAACCGGTCTTTTGTCTGCCTATCTGCCAAAATGGCGGAAGAGTCCGCCAACTGGTCTATGGCTTGCTCGTCCTTCAAAATGCTAGGAAAATTCCGCCAACTGGTCTGTTGTTCCTTAACTCTGGTTGGCCAAATCTTCGTAAGTTACGAACGATCTCCCTTCTGTTAGTTTTACAAGAAATCGATAGCAATTCGGGATAAATCTTTAAGTTCGCTGTCTAGTGAATATCAATTGATTAATCAATAGTTTTGTTGTCAACAGTTACCGCCAACAGATTCAAGGCTAAGACCTGACTGTCGAGCACTTGAAAACGGCGACTTAGGTAAGTTGACACTGTGCAGTGCTTGCAACAACAAAATCACTACGGCGAAAAAAATAAATAAAATAAAGCAATCACTTATTAGTTTTTAAATTTGTTTTTCATGATCCTTAGGTCATGCGTTTATATTGCATTGTAAGTGACTTTTAACTCGTTACACCCTCTCATGTGGGTTCAAACACTGCATGAAAATTTTACACATAAGAAATTCCTTGTTCATTCATTCACTCACTTATTCTTTTTTAACTTTGTTTTATTCATTCGTTCATTTGTTTATCATGATTTACATTTTCTTCATAGACACAGCCACTAGGGAAAAATTCAGACTTGAGGAGAAACAGAGGGCAGCGAGAAGAGAAAGACAAAAAAATGAGCGCTGGATTCCAAGGTGAGCGGGACTTCTTGATTGTTCTTTGGAAATCTTTAGAAGTTTTCGGCAATATTCGGATGGCTTCGGGTCATTTTGCCGGGTCACCGTTGAAGTCTTCCGATGTCCTAAGCGATCTTCCGGAATATTCGGAGTAACATTTCTCTTGACGAACAAACATTCCCGAAAAAAAGCCCTATGTGCAAGCCAATCAGAATTCCGTTTTTTGTGAGATTTAAGAAAGACTTTCAGCAAATTTCAAATATCACTCGGCAGAAATTGGAAAATCGATTTCCCTCATATTTTGCCCACAAATAGCCTTTAGCTAGCCTTGAAATTTGACGTAGTTGTTTTCGTCTCGAAGCGCTTTAAATCCGTGAAAAACTAGAAAAAGGAATTTCGCCCACAAGATCGCCGAAAATGGCCGAATACAAAGCTAAAATTTGGCAACCTAAGTTTTAACTTTGTTCGCGTGCAAAGAAGAACCTGAATTTTTGAATACGTTTTCTTGAACGGCAAGGTATTCAGCTTCTAAAATTAGGTAATAACTTGACTTGAGCGTCATTCGAGAATTATTTACTAATTTTGTAAAAATACTGATATCTACTGATGGGAAAATCCTTTATTTAGGGATAAGATTCAGAATGTTTTTTCGCCATGTGCCATAACTCCAAATTTCTTCAAACTTTGGCTGTGGAACCCTTTTATGCTATTGTAACTTATGTATGAAAATTAGCTTGGGTTCTCTTTCGAGAGATTTTTGAAGCGCCTCTGAAATAACCGAATTTTAACGAAATAACATCAGCAAATGTATACAGCGGACTGTTGCCGTGTTTTGGCGCCAAGCGGTCTTGTCAAAAAGGCGATTTAAGCCGACAGTTGTGTTACGAGTTCTTAGTACTCATAAGCCAATATCTTGTTTCCTAAATACAAGTAGAATAAAGTCGATTTTAGCGCCAAAGTAACAATATTTAACTGGAACAAGCTGAATGAATTTCTCGAGTGTGAGACCTATCTTGACGAGTTGTCGATTTCTTGTCGCAAGACGAAAATAGAAACTAATTTGTATTGTGGGCCCACTGTAATTAATGCATTTAAAGTAACACAATACCGAAAGAAAGATTTTCCAAATCAAATGTTAAGTAAAAACTAAGGTCTTCCGTAAACACTCCAAGTAATAAATGGTATAAAATTTTTAGTTTTGTGTGACATAGCGAAAATTAAAGAACACTGTAAGAAATGATCAAATTACAAACTGAACTGTTCGACACATATTTAGGAACGAAGCGAAATTAAACTAAACTACATCTTTGCGTGGTTTTTTGTTCAGTAGACCGCGAGTTTTTGATGGTCAATGGAAAGAGTTAACCGGCAGAAAGAATTAAAATTAGGGTATAAACATGGCTAGCTATGGAATAAAGCAGTGGATACACTGTGGACATGAAGTCGATAAAGCTACACGGTTAAGTCACGCTAATCCCAAGATACACCCTCTTTTCTACATTAGAACGTCTAATTTTCAGCCGAAAGATATGCCCTTTTTAAAAATTTTAAAATCAAAGTCAGATGCAACAGAGCGCCGTTTGAAACAAGCCAAGCCCATTCCTACCCCCACCACCACCACCACTGAGGTGGGCGCATACCCCTACTCAATCTTCCCAAATTATTTCAACAACTGTGTGTCTAGAAACGATAGGTAAATACCAGGTAGTTTAGACGATCCTGCTTCATGGCGCTTTTTGGGGGGTAATTCTTTAGACGTCGGAGAGCAGAACATGTCTGCTTTGAAGTCGCCGATGCCACCATTTCAAATACGATCTTACAGGTTGTGGACCTTTCCTAGTAGCGTTTTGGGAAGAGAATCGAAGTTTTGTTGAAAGATGGGAGGGGGGGGGGGTGGAGGTAGGGGGAGCTTGCCCCACATTTTTGTTGGGGGAGGGGGAATACAGTCCCCTGCTCCGTCACCTATGAAATTGGTACTGCAGTAAATTCATCCCTTATTGAAATGTACATGTTTACGTCGCTAATTAGTAATGCAAATTGTTGGTGGTTTCAGGTCAGAATTTAAAAAGATCAGAGCCATAATCGAATTTGAAACGATCAGGGGCCATAATCGATGGCTCCTGAAAAAAAAAAAATATTTCGTACCTGATTTGAAATAAAATTCGTTCTGTCTCCGGCATCGACGTTCTTAAAAAAATTAAAGGTTCTTATATAAAGAAAGCGAGTATATATTCTTCCTGGTCTTGAACAATGTTGGTCACAGTTACTTCTGGCAGGAACAATTCTTCGAAAAAACATGAAAAAGAAACCAAGAGATCCACGTATTGCTTCTTTCGTTTCACCTTAATATGACTGGTGTCGATTTCAAAGTGATTGCAGATTTCTTTTAGCATTTGAATAGCAAAAGAAGACAGCTTCGAGGAACGGACGAGTTCACATAGGTTATAGCAGTCATAAACTATTGGATGCTCCAGCGACACTTCCTGCATGACTGCATTGGTCAAATCTTGAAGGGCACTCTCCCTCTCTGCGTTGTCCACTTCCTCATCACTAACATCTGCTACATCTTGCCGGCGTCGCTTAGCAGCCAGGCGACTAAAAAAGCTTGCTATCTGCTTGGAAGTCAGAAACTCGGCGCTTGTAAAGAGACGATTCCCTTCACTGTCCCTGGCTGTCATCATGGCTCTTGCAACAGAGTCTGGATCTGCTTTTCGCCCTGATGTCTCTCCAAGATCGAATTTCTTTGTCAAGTAATCTCTCTGACTAGTATTGAATCTAGTTCTTTTAACTTGCGACGACCGCAATGCCCAGCCCATGGGAAGAGACACGCTTCCTGTCGGTCGTGGTTTAGGTACTTCTGTTGGAATGTTTGGGACGATACCAGATTGCACTTCAAGTCTCTCTGAATAACCAGTAATGGCTCTTGTCAAGAAGACTCTCGTTTTCAATAGCGCGGTGATGTTTGCTGCAATCAAGGTGCCGCTGAAGTGAGGAGAAACGCTGATAACGTTTAATACATCCTTCTTCAGGACAGGAAAACAGACTTACATTTGATTCATCAGAAGAGGATTCGTCAGAGCTTGGTGAATCACTTGGGGCCCGCGTATCAGCCTGTTTCGAAGGGATCTTTGGTTTCTTAGATTGAATTGTAAAGTTCGCTTTTTGTCCGTTAGTGACGCTGTCAACTGCTTATAGCCCTGGAACTTCCGTATTTGGCTGGAAGTCGAGATTGTCCCACTGAATCAATTTCTCAGGACCAATTTTATAGGCCCTCCATACAATCAGCCCTTCGTCGGTGTACTCTATGTTTGAAATAGCGCTGACACCTTCCAACATGATAGCTGAGAACGTCTCGGGCTCAGGGGGTCTTGAAACAGTAACGTTAACCGATGGTAATCCACCCGCTTAGAGAATGGCATCTTTCATTTCCTCTGCGCTTTCAATGTTGTTCCCTGAATTGAGATAAATCTTCATATGGGACTTAATGCCGGCTGCTTTCCTATCACACACTCCTTTGCCTGCTTGCGAATCGCAAAAATCCAGCCTCTTGATAGAAACGTCATGTTGTTGCATTGGCTGATTAGTTTTGCTCCCACTATGGTTGTGCCACAGTGGTAGCAGCCTGCGTTGTCTTGCCAGTAATAGGTCTTCTTAACTTGAGGCTGAGCTTCTTTGACCTGTCTTAGCACATCTGACATGACGGAGAGTACTGTACAGCCATCCTGGTTGCAATTCCTGAATACATTTACGAACGTCATCATCTGGAGGCTCTGGTCGTCGCCTCTCCTGATGGCTACAGTTATGTGCCACGAAATACCACGTTCTGCGTACCAATCGGTCTGGCTTTCTCTAAATTTGCGGGGTAAAAAATTTCATAGCCCAATCTTGGACTAAAACGATGGACGTGCTGTCGAGTGCATCCAGTTGGCTTAGCCTTGCTTCTTCTTGATTTACTGACCGCAGCAGATGCGCTTTCCAGTTCACAATGTCTTCCCGAGCTTTTCTCATCACGAAACAAAGCTTTTCTTTTACATCACTAGAAGCCAGCTTCTCTATTGCAGCCTCGATTTCGTCCATAGTTTTGGTAAGATCATCGCAATTGTCACAGCTGGTGTTGTGCTCATGTGAACACTGGGACTGGTAATCACGGTCTTTAGGGTCGTTGAGTGCGTAGACTCTGCAGTGGTCAGCGACATCCGAGCTCGCCGAGACATGAACCTGCGAATTGAAGCATACAAAACTAACGTCACAAGTAAACTATGTGAAATATTTTTTTACAATAACTGAGCGAATTCTCGCGCGCTGATTGACTAATTTTCATTGTCAATAGGACTACAGACGCATAAAACGCGTCGCTGACGTAATCAGCGAAGGTTTTGTCAAACTTTTCAGCACTGATTTAGCGCTGTATTTTTGATGAGGCGAGAATTATTCCACAAAACAAGTAGTCTTCAATGACGAAATCATCTATAATTTATCGGTTAAAGCTTAAGAAACTATTGCAGCCTGAAAGCGAAAAGATGAGGATGTTTATCGAGGATTTAGAGCTGAAAATTGGCGGTGAGCGGGAATGTTTGCTGTCAGTTAAGAAGCTGAACCGCGGTTTTGCGGATTATTTTGTGACCACTTTTCACTGGATTAAAGGTTAGTTGAACAATTCGAATTTTCTCTTGTATTTCTGGCCGTATTTGTACCAACCTTTTAATTTACGAGCCTATGATTCTTCGAATTACAGCGACGAAATTCAGTTAAATTCTGCGTCCGTACGGCAATCGCATCTTACTCGTGCATTTATTTCCTTCGTTTTAAAATTGACATCAGTTTTTTATGTGTCTGTCCTGTTATTGATAATATTTAAAGTTTGTTGTAGATCCAAATTCTGTATCAATTACGGATTTTACACAAGTAGTATCTTGTCTAGAATTGTTTTACACTGTTTACCACGCTCAGTACAAAAAAGGTAAAAAGGGCTCAGTATTAGAGACTCACTATGGTAAGATTCTCCATGGGTACGAGCACTTCTGTTTCGTCACTGAGCTCTTCAGCAAGTGCCTCTCTGCTTTCTGTTGTAGATTCTGCTTCACAATCCAGTTTTGAAAGTAAAATACGACAGTTACGACAAACACCTAAAACAAATAAAAATTCAAATCAATATTAACATTGAATGGGACATTGTCATCAGTGTTTGTTTTTCCCGTGTTATAAGAAGAACTACCTTTGACAACAAAGTCACGTGACCAGGCTGGCATATCCCTCGGAGTATGAATTTTTTGTTTACGAAAATGATCTTTAGTTTGTAAAGGAAATTACTACTTGTTTAATAGCTATGTATGTTCATTGTAATCTGTACAAACCTGATCCGACGGCAACAAATACACCTGTTCTCTGATGTATCAACTTTGCTCCCCGTTTTCCAAGGCCTCTCTCTGCTTTAGGCCATCTTCTATCTTCGCTATGGCCCGATAATTTCTCAGGAACCTAGCAACGCTGAGATCCACGGCGCCATCCAGTTTCCAAGGAATATCCGGCGGTGGTAGGGACAAATAGTAAACTGACAAATGTTTTCAGGAAAGGAAAAAACTGCTGCTCTGGCAAGAATCAAATCAACCTCTGTTTCGACATCTCAGATCCCCCATGTAGATTTATGTCCCGCTATTTCTCGAGTACAGTATAACAACGGAATAACTTCTGTCTTCTTCGCCTTATCTCTTCGCTCGTAGGTGCAGGAATCCCCGACAATAGCGCTAAAAGAACACTTCGCTTCCATACAGAAATAATGATAAAAAACACGTTTCCTTCAAACTCGCGTTCTAAGCGTTTCCCGCGCTAGTATCAAGGTTTTCTAATTTGTAAACGTCAATCAAGATCATTATCACGACCAAATGTAAAAAGTACGCCAAAGTATCCTGAGTGATGTGTTTTACGTATCGTGTTTTAAAGGTAAGCATTTTATTAGCATCTTATTTGCCAAATACATTAAATAATCTTGCGATCCTTTTTAACAGCGTTCGTTCACGAAGCAGTTTTACACATACTGTTTACATTACGGCAACAAGGAATCTACAGAAATCACGAAATGCTGACCACCAAATTAATTACCGACCTACGGGTAAAATAAATATTTCTTCTTTTAATTGCAGTGTTTTATCCAAGAATGAATTTTTTTGCCATGATTTTTTAATTTCAAGAACCAATTTATATCTTAAGAACGGAGATATGTTTGTAAAGGAATTTCAAAAGATATATTGGATGTTTCAACAAGCCCGCTGAAATGAACAACCAGCAACCATTGTTTACATTTGCTGATAATTTCGTTAAAATTTGGTTAATTCAGCGGCGCCTCGAAAATCTCTCGAAAGAGAACCCGAGCTGAATTTTATACATAATTTATAACAGCATTAAAGGGTTCCACAGCCGAAGTTTGAAGAAATTTGGAGTTATGGCACATGGCGAAAAAAAATTCTGAACTTTATCAATAAATTAGGGATTTTCCCATAAGTAAATAAAGGTATTTTTACAAAATTTGTAATTAATTCTCGAATGACGCTCAAGTCAAGTTATTACCTATTTTTAGAAGCTGAATACCCTGCCTTTCAAGAAAACGTATCCAAAAGTTCAAGTTCTTCTTTGCACGCGAACTAAATTAAAACTTAGGTTGCCAAATTTTAGCTTTGTATCCGGCCATTTTTGGCGATCTTGTGGGCGAAATTCCTTTTTCTTGTTTTTCACGGATGTAAAGCGCTTTGAGACGAAAAAAACTACATCAAATTTCAAGGCTAGCTAAAGGCTATTTGTGGGCAAAAAATGAGGGAAATCGATATTTCCAATTTCTGCCGCTAAATCAATTTTTTGATTGAAATCTGCTGAAAGTCGTTCTTAAGCTGTTTTAAGACGCATCCTGATGGCTCCTCGGATTGCTCGCAAGTCGTCGGGCTATTTTAATCGGAAGCTTTTCGGGAGCTTTTACGAAGATTTACGGAAAGTACAACTTGATCTTTCCACAGTATTACAAAGAAGTCCTGGAATTCCTAGTAATTAAATTTCACATCCTGAAAAGTCGAAGTCTCCTTCGCAGCCATTGTTTGGGCTCGTCACGCAACGCTGCCTTTCCCAGTTAGTGGAGAGAAGCGTTGCGTTAAAGTAACGGCTGCAAATGGGACAAGGAAGGTCTAGTTTCCTTCACAGCCGTTATTTGGGATGTCACGTAACGCTCCCCCCCCCCCCCCAAAAAAAAGGGGGAGTCTGTAAAACGATAAATTAGGTTACGTCTTTCGCACTTTGCTGGTATATAAGGGTGGTATGTAATGGGTCACAAACACAATGGGAAAGGAATGTTGTTCGGATGTAAGCAGCCGCTTCTTTGGGGGGAGCGTTGCGCGACATTACAAATAGTGGCGGCGAAGGAGAATAAGGAAGGTCCTGCAAGTATAATGCTGAAAAAGTGTTCAGTCTTGCCAATGTCGACTGGTCATAAGCGTTGTCTGTGTTGTTTCCCTCACAGATGGTTCAAAGAAGACATCAATCCCTACACAGGACAGATGGACTGGCTCTTCACAGGGACCTACTGGAATAGAGACTGGAAATCATGCCCAGATATCTTTTAAATTCCCTCTTACTTAGTTTGTAACAAAATTAAAATTGCTCCAGTTCGCACAGGAGGTTTTTGGGGGATCATAGAAGAGCGCGAGTACAGTCGCGTGAGCATCGCGCGCGGCGTGACTTGCGTGTTTTTCGCGCGAGATTTTTTCGTCTCGCGTTCTACTGATGATAAAATCCCAACAAAACCCTCTGTCCCGGAGCGTGATTATTTTCTTGAATAAAGAGTGCCTCAGATGCATCTGATTAGTGGAATCCAACAAAATTATCTTGTTTACTATTCAAAATCGAGGCAGCCTTTATTTGAGAAAATATCGTAGCTTACGATAAATATGTCGGATTTTGTCGGGGAGTCTTCAAACTATTGACTCTCTCAATAATTTTGTGGCAATTTTTGTCCCTGCAGAATAATGTAATCACTTCACATTTGGTAATTCGTAATGCTCTCCACAGCTAACTTTTGGTCATTCAGTTGTAGCGGCGTACCTTTCTAAGAAAACTGCATCGAACAAGAATGCCCATTTTATTTTTGTAACAGATGGTTAGCTCTCAATTGCATTCAGAAAATGATTGAAGCAGTTTGAAAAAGTAAAGTTTTCGTGTCCCCCTTGTGGCCCGACATCAGCAACGGTGTCGCGAGGAGACTGGATCGAAACGTACCTCGACCTCATGTCTCTTCTTTATGGCGCATGCTGAAAAGTTAAAATTGAATTTTTCGCCGTTCGTAATCCGTATCAATCTTCGCCAATAGAAGCCATCCTTGTTTCTGTCTGGTTAATTATTTCATCTTTGATCTTTATCTTCCTTACTAAGCTATCATTTCCTTCATTTTGAAGAAAATTTTGCCCAACGCGAAAAATTGCTTAATTATATTTTTTAATGAAATTACAAATCTCTGAGAAGCGCAAATTTCCGTGGCTCAAAAAAAAAAAAAAGAAACGAAGAGATCATAACATCTTGTCAGTGTAACACAACAGAAACTGTTAATTTAATTTTTCGCATTTTTTGCGGAATTTCTGCACTGAGAAAAAAGACTGTTCTTGTTACACAACGACGTAGACAATGCGGACGCATTGACAAGAGCATGCGCACGATTGACATGAGCAGTTGTGACGTCATCGTTGCTGTCGTCGGGCTTGGTGATTTAGAAATCTTTCTTGTAGTTGAAAAAAGAATAAGATCATAGCTAAATTTAGACTATTTATTGTGTGACATACGTGTAATAATAACATTGCAAAGTGGAGGGAAATTGTTCCCTTTTGTCAAGGAATCCAGAGCTTTCCAAAGTGGGATTGATTTATCGGGTGTTGCGCAGTTGAAGCGTAGCTTCAATGTTGTATTCTAGATAGCGGTGGGAAAGATTTCAAACTTCAAGACTGAAAAAATAGTTTGATGCCGGAAAAGCACATATTAAAGTTATAGTAAGAGACGGACCATTATTTTTTCGGATGGGGGGGATGAAAAATATTGAAAAAAATTGTTTGCAGGGCCTGGAAAGACAAAATAAATTGTTTGCAAAACGATATGTATAACAAAAAAAAGTAAGAATTTGGAAAAAAAATGTTTGCTGAGGTGCATAAACTAAAAAAAAGTTTGCAGAGGAAAATTGTTCATCCCCCCCCCCCCCCCCCCCCTCTAAGAAAATAATGGTCCGTCCCTAATGAGAGAATGATTCGGTTTAGGGTTGTCTCAAAGATGTTCGGCAACTTTTGGGCAACTTTTCATCTCTCGTGGAACTTTTTTCCTTTCGAGCAACTTCGATCAACTATTGCAATTTCTAGACTGAAGATTGTCCGAGTGTTGTTCGAAGACCATACGAACTTTTCCGAGTACTTTTTGAATTTTTCCGAAGATTAACGAAATTTGTCGAAGATTTCCAAGAAAGTTCAAAGGATGCTTCAACTTTCATTCAACATTGAAAACTCGTTAGTAAATATTACGTCATTGTTATCTTGAGAATTGTTTTTTATAGTGAAAAAAATCTGTGTAATTCAACAAATTTCGGCCTTAATATTTTTTTTTTAATATTTTTGTTGCAGTTAAATTGCGTGAAATGCTTAAAAATCTTACCTTCAAAGGGAAAATAGCATAGGTTTGGAGAATTTTCTTATTTAAAAGCAACGTTTTGAATATTTTAAAGGAACTTTCGATCAAACTTTTTGGGTAATTTCGAGCATCTTTGGGGCAACCATAATTAAGTTTACTTCCTTCCAGCAACAAAATTCAATGATGATCTCACCTCTACAATTTTTTTCATAAGCGTCATCTTTCGCCCAGCACAAATAAAGTCAGATAATTTTCACGTCGTAGCGTCCTTCAACACGAAGACAGCCGAAGGCTTTCCGAGGAACCACGAACCTTCGGTAATCAACCCAAGCTTTAAGACAAAGTTTAAATTAGGCGTGCGAAAGTAGCATACTAGATATTATTACAAATTATATTGGTGCCTTTGGGTCATTTGTTAACGCTTTAGACTGAAATAGATTTATAACTAGTGATTATTTAAAAACTACCTTTACAAATGCTGCTTTTTTGCTTACTTTCGCAGCGGTTAGTTTGTGGGTTTACTGTAGGGGAGGAGTATGTGGGGAATATTTCAGTCCCGCTTTTGTTACTGGGAATGGGGTAGGAATGGTTGATTATGCGTGAGTTCTTATTTGTCTTTGTTGGAAGTTGCTTTCATCAATTTCAGGTTGTTGCTGGGCTTGTTTTCAAGGTCTTTGATATGAATAATGTAGTCTAGAGAGAGGCTATTCTCTATTTTCCAATTGCCCATAATGCACTTTGTTTGCCCCCCAAATTTTGCATAAACTATTGTTTTGGAAATATGCAGTCCTCCCAAGAGAATTTGAAAACAATAGTTTATGCAAAATTTGGGGGGCAAACAAAGTGTATTATGGGCAATTGGAAAATAGAGAATAGATATTAAGAGGGAGAGTTCTTGGGAAGAGTATGAGAGAAGGTGTCTGGGAGGGGTGGGTAGGGGAATCGTTCTTGAAGCTATACTTAAGACATAAATCTTTCAGATTACCGTTGTTTTTTTTTTCTGTTTTGGGATTTCGGAACTTCTCACTGAAATGGTAAAGATTTCGTGATAAAAATGCACGCTAACAAATAACGACTTTTCAAAATTACATATGAATACAAAGTTAACATAGAAACAATAGATAATTTGTGTGGATCGCATATGTAATCGTAAAGATAGTAGCTATTATAAACTAAACAAATTATTTTTGCCCAGATCGAGTCACTGTTGACTTTCGACTTCAGGATTCTAATTTCTAAAGTGAGATAGATTCTTGAGAATCTTGCGATGTCATCTGGCTCCTTTCCATTTATTCTTTTACATCGTCCTTTATTAGCATGCAATTTTATCACAAAATCGATTTCAAAAAACTTACTCGAATTGGTTAAACTTTACTTTAGCGGAGCAGTGCTCAAACGTTTTTTATGTTTCTGTTTTATTTTGATGCAGTTGATTTTTTATCAACTTCTTGGAAATAGCTTTGCAATAAGGACAGATAAGAATTTCACTGCAAAAGACCTTGATTTGTGTAATTTCCTGCCGCGTCAATTGGATGTTTTGCGTTTTTTGACAGGGAAAGGAGAAAATAAGTTATTATTTTGAACATAAATGTGGTGGGATAATCGGAAGCTTGGAAAGCCTCTTCAAAAAGTTTCCTTGCAATATTTGCTTTCTATATATTTAATGAAGATTAAATTGTGCAGGGTGAAAAGTAAAAATAGGTAAATAGATCTGGCAATAAAGTACTTGATATTGCATTTTCAAATTACTGAGGTCTTTTGATTGTCGTCAAGGATTAAAAGATTTTGATTGTGTTTAGGGCCCAGCTAAACGAGGAAACATGTTTCCGTAATTTTTTCCTCGATTTGTCATGGTTTAATGCCGCACGGAAAAAAGGAATGTTTCTGCGGTGGAGCAGAAGCAAATTTTGCTTCTTGAAAACCAAAATTGACGCTGGAAACAATGTTTTCCGTGTGGCAAAACTGGGAAACATTAGGGAAACAAGCGCGCGCTAGGGGTATTTCTGGAAACATGTTTTCTCGTTTTGCCAGGCCTTATGTACTTATTGACCGAGTGGGAGGACGGGACGGGAAATATTTGGCTCGAAGTCATGGCTTACGGACCGAGCACGCGTGCGAAATGACTGAGCGTGTTATTTCCCGTTCACCCTGACCTAACTTGGTTAGTTAGTATCAGCATCATACTACCTTTGTTGACCCTGATTTTGCTGGAAAGTTGTGTAAATCGCTTGGCAGAAGTTCTTAATTGCGCGCGCTATATAAATTGTTGGCATATGCGGGGCCCTGCACTCGTCAGTTTCAGCTAATAGTGACATTTTCGGCCGGGCGCTAGGCACAAAGTATCGTGTGCCCTTGCGTCTCTGAAAATTCCCACGTAGAGCCCGAATGTTCAGAAAGTTCTCGCTTTGAAAAAGGGCGCTTAGGCGTGAGGCAGTCACCACATCGCGTAAATGAACATTTTTATCGTTTCACTGAAAACGGCTCGTGCAAATTATTACGACGCATACGCGCAGCCAAGTGCAGATTATGTAAATGCAATCAGAAGGGTTGTTTGTGACGTCATAATTCACGCGCGACCAGTAATCCTGGCGATGAGGAGATGAGAAATATTCGTTAAACGCTACAATGTGAAAAATCAGCGAGGTAATGTGTTGGTTCCTGCGGATGAGATTAGCAAGGTTAGTGCAAATTTTCATTCAAGTTGTTGAAAATTGTCCATTGAAAATATGCGCGCCGTGTAAGGATGGATTTCTATTTTCTCCAGACTCGTAAGCTAAACGTGCTTGCGGACTTTACACGCATAAAATAAGCTTAAATGCAATAAAATGTATGGGCCGCCTGTACGTCTGCGGGGAGAGTTTTTATTTCAGAGTTAAAATTAACATCCGTGTGCACTCAACAATGAAAACTAACCTTTAAAATTAGTTTTGTAGGACTTAATGATGCTTTTGCTGTTTTTACAAAATTCACAGCCCATTAAACAGCCTACAGCCTCACGTGCAATTTACATGTTTTGAGTTGCACTGAGTTGTAATTTCTCATCACAACTAAGCTTGCTGAAAAAAAATCACTTTCTCTTATACCTCTTGTAAAACCTAGAAAATGTAAATTGCGCAGACATTTTAGGTGGCTATCAAAGCTTTTAGTGTTCCGTGCGGACTAATTGCGAGATAAAACGAGGACAACGTTAATAATATTAAAACACTCACCCCATTCTCTAACACCATTTAAATTCCATTTAATGCCCAGGTCCCGGTTGTTAAAAGGATGGATAACGCAATCCACCGAATAAATCACTATCCAGTGGATAACTGTCTTACGAAACCTACTTCGCTATCCATGTAGTCATAATTTACGCAGGGCCTCTGTTGATACCAGCTAAGTGCTGATTGTGCCACCCTTCTTAAATAAAGTTGAATTGACTTGACTTGACTGGATAGCGATTTATCCGTGAATAGTGCTATCCACGCTGTGAACAACTGGGAAAAGGAGTCTTGGCTCATTTCCAGCCGTTTTGGGAGTGGGGTTTTTATACCCCTCGGACTCACAAAATTGAGGCTACCAAGGGCCTTGCTATGTTAGCAGCCCAAGGAAGGGAGTTTTAATATTTGGGACAGGGGGCTTTTCTGTTTTACCCTGGCATCTCTAAAGTGCCCAAATTACAAGCTAAGTTAAACCCGCTCTTATGAATTTAAATTAACCCTAAACTAACGAAGTAAATCGCCCTCAACTGAAGATGGCAGCATATTGTTAAGTGCACTTTTCAAAATAGGAAGTGTCTTATAGATTAGGAGTGCTAGTTGAAATAATGGCACTCATTACAATGCCTTCAGAAGGGTTTGTTTAATTGAAGGGGCACACATCGCAAGGAGGGTGCTAAATTGAATAATTACGCTAATCCTGGATGTCCGTTATAAAAATTTGAGACCAATGCTTTATCCGCTGCATTTATTTTTCTCGTCACCAGGCGAAAGAAAGCCGCCGAGCGAAAAGCGCTTAGTCTGAAAAAATCCATGGTGGAATCTTTCAACAAACTGTCATCCTCCATGTCATCGGTTATGGGAGCACAAGGCAGCAGCGCTTGGCAACCAGGTCGCCCGTCTTCAAGGGGACCTGGGGCGGCTGGTCAGAGAGGGACTGGAAGGGGTGGAGGAAAAGGGGGCGGAAGAGGAGCAGGAAGAGGGACCGGAAAAGGAGCGGGGAAAGGCCCCGGTCGACCACCTCCTCCTCCTCCTCGACCTCCTCCCCCGGGGGTCAACACCCCACTAATTAACCCAAAAGGAAAGGCAGATAAATCAAAAACGGCGGCAAATAATGCAACAAAAGTCAAAAGAAAAAAGCAAAAAAAGAAGAAAGCTGGAAAAGATACAAGCGAGGTAAGAAATAAATTAATATAAAATAAAGGCTGTCAGGTTAACGTTTTATCCGTTAAGAATGTAACTAGGAAAATCAAACCCCAAAGTGTAATGAGCATTCGTCAGGAGAGTAGTCTTGCATAATAAGCCCTACCTTCCTACCATGGACTTACATAATTAGATGCAACTTTTCCGATGCAAGCTCCCTCTTTTTGTAATTCTCGTCGTTAGGGCACGCTCATAGGACAGGCATGTTTTTGTATGCACCTAAAAATATTAAGATGCAGTATCCCGTCCAAAACATAAACCCAAACATTTTTGTGACCCATACGAACGCCAATAGAGCTTTTTCCACTGTTTGCATTCATACGCGACTTTATAAATCATAACATCCGCGGAAACGTTTCCAAGATTTCCGTCAAAATTTCTGTAGAAATCTGTAAACCGTTTAGAGGTCTTTTACTTAAGCAACTAGTAGTGGGTCAGTTTGAACAGGGCAACTTTCAATTGCGTGCGTATTTGCGTTTGCTTCGGTTTTACATTTCTACGCTTAATAGTTTAAAAAACTCGCGCCACTTTCTCAACGAATTAACTAAAAGTAAAACTAAAACCAACCGTGACTCATTCCCGCGTTTGGAGCCGGCTACATATATTTGCTTCGAGTTTGATTGGTTCACTAGATTATCTGTGTCCTTTGTGATTGGTCAGAGTGATTACTTTGGTTTTGGTTTTACAACACTCAATCGAAGATCGCGGCTCCCTAATACTGTAAATAACGACTTTATATTTTTCTTCTCGCAGCTTTTACCAGAAGAAACAAGCACGTTACCCAGCCTGTGTAGATTTTTCAAGAAGCCACAGCGACAACAGGGAGCCCACCTGCCAAGTAAAAATTTCCGGAAGCAAATTATGTGTCATTCTTGGGAGGGTGGGGTGGTGGAGTTAAACGCCTTGGACGACATTCAGGAAGAAGACGAAGAGGGACATGAATAAAAAATCAACCAAAAAAATGAAGGAAACTTTTTTTAGGTAGAAACTAGTTCCTCTTGCTTTTAATACACTAGGTTAAAGACAGGAGTCAGGTCAGGTTTTTACCCTTGTGTAAATGTAATGGGGTTAAACCTGAATGAAGTTAGTTTTACAGATTAAATCCTTGTTTTTGACTGTTCTGTTTGTTACGAGTGCAACGGGGCATAGTGATAAAAGTATTACTTTTTTTCTTTGTATATTTTATAAACAAATATATGTTGGCTTCACGCAAAACAATTTTAAAACTGAACAATGGGTTTTCAACTTTTATTAAATAAATTGTTGAGCCAATAGTTGATATAATCATAATATAACCATTATATTCCATTTCTTTCTTGCGCGATCTGGGAAATATCAGATGATATCCCCATCTGATATATCTCAGTTTCCAAAATTTACGCTCTATGTTTTCTGCTTTCATCCCAACAAAATTGTTAAACTGACAATAAACAATTACTGAACGAGGTTGAATACTAAATATCATAAACGGTTGACTTAGTCTTGACTAGCAAAATACTCGTTCGGCCGACAGAGAAACTTTGACGTTTTAAAGCGTCAAACAGATGTCTTCCAAAATGTGTGGCCTAACATAAAAGTATTGAAGGACGCTTATTGTCCTATTGAGGGACAATAAGCTCCATAAAGATGAAATGTTCAACATGACTCGAGCATGGAACAAAAAAAAATTCTGAGTCCCCGACGGGAATCGAACCCATGGCCTCCCAGATACCGGTTGGGTGCTCTAACCAACTGAGCTACGAGAGACTCGTTGTGAGCTGGACCATTTTACTAGGTTGATAAGTGACACGCGTCCTGCATACTGCTAGGATCAGCAATGTCGAATTCATCAAGTTTGTAGTAAATAATGAATTCGACATTGCTGATCCTAGCAGTATGCAGGACGCGTGTCACTTATCAACCTAGTAAAATGGCCCAGCTCACAACTAGTCTCTCGTAGCTCAGTTGGTTAGAGCGCCCAACCGGTATCTGGGAGGCCATAGGTTCGATTCCCGGGGACACAGAATTTTTCTTTGTCCCATATGCTCGAGTCATGTTGAATACTTCATCTTCATTATTTATTACCGAGCTTAAAAAATTTACCATCTTTATTATTTACTAATAAGCTCCATTTGGCTTCGAAATATACACTCTGCAATTGTTCATGTTGCAGAGTTAAAAAATATTCTATTTCGTTAAAATGTTATGTACCTTATTTTTACTTATTTTCGCAGGAACGTAATTTCGCGAAACGGGACTTAAATTTCGCGATTTATCCAAAAAAAATCCGTTAAAAGGAAATATATTTCGCGAAAATTGTCAAAACACTGGTCTAGCATTAACAAACAGTTCGTTTGAAAATTGGCACAACTGATTTCAATTTTCCACATCAATAGTTTCCAATGACACTGAACAAAACCATATAACAAAACGAAACTAAAATCAGTTTTACACTGTAAAATCAGAGCTAGTTTGACGACTGTACCAAGAAAGTTATGTAGTCAACTGACAGTAACGTTGATTAATTATACCGATTAATTTTGCGATTTTTTGAAGTCCCCAAAATCTCGAAAATAAGGTCCAGCGAAAATAAGTAACAATAAGGTATTCTACTTCTGCTGGCCTTACACACGAACTTTCGTTAGGAGTCTGGCATCCGCAGTAGTAGCCATTGTTATTTAATTTCGGTCCATTCTTTTTTGGTGTTTTTCCACCTTTAAAACTATTAATTTGAGCTTTCTTACAATTTAAAATTGCTCTTTTTGAAAAAAAGAACTTAAGGTTAATTACTCCAACACAAAGTGTTCATAACTTAAACCTCTGCGTCAAGATTTTCACTTCATCAACCGTTGATCTACGGATAACCCACAAGCTTGGGCCTGTTTCCAAAATATTTGTTTCACAAACTCGTACAGTTCAACATCTGCCCAATTCGCTCGCTTTATCTTTTCAATCATTTCTTCGCTGACAGAAGTTGAGTTTTTCTTTTTTGTTTCGTTAAGTCTCAAGTCTTCAGGATCAATAGGAACAACAGGCAAAAAGTACGGAAGCCGCCGCTGTGTAATCTGTAAAGTGAGGTGAAAATACTCCAGCAATCCAACAACAGCGTAATGACTTAAAATATTTTCCTTCGCTCTTGCGAGTGCTTTCTGAGGATCGTTTCTGCAAAACTCCTCCGTCCCGCAGAAAAATCTTGTCATTACATTATGTTTACATCCCTGTCCTTGCTTCTCAAAGCATTCCTCGATCGTTTCATTAAACTCTCCACTTCGTATCATTTCATTCACTCGTTTTACTGGTCTGTTCTGTGTCCTCATGTAAGCGTAATGAGATATGTACCTAGCAACGGGCTCGCGAATTTGATTGACGTATGTGTGAGTTCGATGAATTTTCAAGTTGTTTCTGAAGTAAAAATGTGCATTAAAAAGTAACGGCTGTTTAGTATATTTGACTTTCCTTTCGATAATCATTGGGTAAGGCTCGGATATTCCTCGGTCATAGAAGTCTTCTGTAGTTTCTACAATAAAAACAGAGAAAAAAAATCCAAGTTAGGAAAGCGCAAGTAAACACGCCTCTCTCTCTGCACGCTTTGTTGTTCCCACGCTTTACGCTTCGCGCGTTTCCACGCGCCTTATTTTTCCCGCGCGCGCTCGCGAGATGTCTGAGTCTGCTTCTGACCGTGTTGATGCAGTGTAACTCTAGAGATGGTCTGAACACATAGCGGTGGTGACAGTACGTCCAACAGACCTGATCTAGCCTACGACCACGCTCGCCTTCGATTACACGCTAGGCCGCAAGAACGAGAACGACTTTCTTGTTGGGTCCCCGCCGACTCGTTCTCCTGCTCGCCAAGTCTAGCCTATTCCAGGCTTTCAGTCTCGGTAGTTGGGGGAAATCGAAAAACGCAGGCGAGCGAGGAAAAAACGAGGGGGAAGAAGGCTCGCCGAACGCCTGGAACAGGCTAATGTGATTCTAGTGTTGTGAAGCAAAAATTGTCTTTTAGAATTTAGTTATTTTGATACTTTGTCAGTTATTTGTTATTTTGTTGTTTCTGTGCAAGACATTTGATGTAAGGGCCTGATTGCCCACACCGATGTTGTAAGTTGTTTATCTTAGTTTATTAAGAGCCCTTATCGCTGAGCTGTAATCTTCGTCAGTGGACATGTTTGGGGTTAGTTCATCGAAGCTTTGGTTATTTTGTTATTCAAGTTTATAGTCCAAGGTTATTCAAGGTTTAGCTCACACTAGGAGTTTCTAAGTTTAGGTTGTGTTGGTTATCTTGTCTAGTGTTTATATTTGAAGGTTCCGTTCCCACGGTAGAAGAACTTGGAATTATCTACTGATCTTGATTTGGGACCTCCGTAAAAGTTCCTGTTTTGGTCTAGTTTTTGTTCGTCTTGATTTGTTTTTCGTGTAGGTCTGTTTATATTTGCTTTCTTAAGTATAGGTCTCGGAGATATCTCTGGTTTTCCAAGGTCGCCGAGTTTTGAACCCAAACATGTCTACATTTTAGCTATATTAGAAGGGCTGCTGGCTCACTAGTTTAGAGAGTTGTGCAGTTGTTGCAGAGAAGTACATTAAAAGTCACTCAAGTTTGCTGAAGAAGTTCTTAGAGTCCTGGTGCCTCTTGTTCGACAAGCGGTGTAGCTAGTCGCCCAGTGCATAAGTTCAACACTAGATTACGAGCAGTCCCTACTTTTTTTTACTTCTCTCCTCCCCCCGAGCGTTCATTTTTTTTTTCGCTTCAAGCTCGACGGACTCTTCGAAAAAATAGGGACTGCTCGTACTCTAATGTGATTCTCGAGGATAATCGTCTGCATATACAGTACTTCATGTATTCAACTATGAAGTATACGCAAATCTTCTCTATACTTACGCCTGGAGTATTCATAGTCCATCAAAGATCCTACAAACCGGAATATCGCCCCTGCTGATTCACTGCCTGTCTTGTACACTCTGTTGTATAGAACCACGTCAGGTGAGATGGGCTTACATGAAGCTATCTCCAGAAACTGCAGAAATCCGTTTTTGCTGGATATATTGATACTTTCTCTGGAATCATCGCTAGGGAATTCAAATTGATTTGCCTCATTCAGCTGGCTTTGGTTGTACTCATAAAGCTCCAAGGCATGCTTCATACTAGGTGCTATTCTTTCTTTCACATTGTCTAGGGATTTGTAGAATTTATCCTGCCATTTTTTCACGTCACTTCCGTTGACTTCTGTGAGTGCCAATAATTCGCCTTGACGTTGATCTTTTACCCCAACCGGGGAATTATAGAATTTACCTTGTCCGTGTCTGACGTCACTTTCACGACGAGGTACCAGCAATTCGCCTATAAGTTGATCATAGTCGAGGCCAGTTTTAATGAGAGTCTTCTTCTGAATAGAAACGTAGATCCATAGGCAACAGAACAGAACATTTACACCCACAATGAAAACGAAGATCCTTTTACGATAGTGCACAAAGCTTGATAAAACTCCCATAAGTTCGCGCAGTTTGACAGCAATATCATTGGAACCTGAAAAAGAAGAAGAAAACCTTTCAGCACAAGGAGTCAGAAATACTTTTTTAGCATAAATAAGAACAAAAGGAATTTAGTCGAAGCTTATTACCGGCTCTTCAGTTCTTCAGCTACCGAACACAAATGTGGAAAACATTTTTTTAACCTTTGTTTTGCGATTCGATTGTATTTTGATATGTATTGTTTTTTGCCTTTATTTCTATTATTTTAAGCGGCGTCATCAGTGACTCCTCTAGACAAAGGATAAGCTACTTGTCATACCTGACTATGCCAAATCTTTGAAAGTTGTTTTGGATTTTTTGTTCGTGCAAATATAGTAAACATGCACGAACATAATATTCTTATTGACATTTGTGAGTCTTATATTATGACAAAGGCAGCTCAGAGCAAAACTCCAGAGAGTTTTTGTTTTGCATAGGGTTGTCGTCTAAATTCCCCGAGGGTGCCCTTTCATTTTTCAATGCATAATATACGTGTAATGTTGTTTTGTAGGTCAACATTGTGGTATATTGGCTTTCATTTAAATAATAACCCACAAAATCGTATATACTTCGCGCCTAAAAAGTAAGACTGTTTCAAATTTCCTATGACGATGCTATAGCTATCCGCCAGTAAAATCTGTCTACAGGTTACAAAATCAGTAGACCACATACATGTATATAGCGTAATCTCGGCTAACAAATACAACAATGAGGTTTGAGTTTCTGGGGGTAACAAGATAAGGCCTGACAGCGTTCACGCGCTACTCGATCGATTTCAGCAAAGTGTTTCTGGGCTGTTTGGGTTACCCTGGCAGCCTGGCGCCCTGCAGCTTTACGTTTTGCCCTTATTACGGCTTCATTGGATGTTAAAGTAAGCAGTGAAAGCAATGAAAAGTTTCGCTTCAATGTCGCTTCTATACTCGCACAAGACGCACAATACACTTCATATTGAGTACCCAGAAAGAAGAGACATTTTGTTTTCTCGATCACAATAAAAAAACCCGCACAATTTCGCAGATTTCGCTTCAAAAATTAACAAATTCTTCTATTAATCATTATTATGCTAAACACCACTTTCGCATCTTCAAATCGAATATTAAAGGCCTATGAAACGTTTAAAGAACCACATCACATAAGGTCAATATATCAGAAGATGATCGAAGTATAATCCAAGCATGTTTACAATTTTTTAGCGACTGATATGAATAAGGTTTTCACAGGCCCAGATACCCTCTGGTTTCAGTTCCATTATTCACATGTAAATGAATGGATGTTGTCAATTTTTCCGTGCGCTGCGATACGATCACAGCTGAGATGTTGGGTAACAGTTATACATTTAGAAATCGAACAAATAAGTGTTTATAAGTGCTTCTCGTGCGAAACAAAAACCCGATCGAAAGAATTTGAAACTAACAGTACTATAACTAAACATTTTGGGCCAAATCTCTACACCTGATCAGTAAAATAAATTACTGCATCTTAGGAAGCGACAGACATATACAATATTATTAATTCATAGCGAATTCATTTTAAAAACATACCCACAAGATGACATTGGACATCTGTAGCTAGCAACACGTCTGTGTTAAATCCAAGGCACTCTATTGATGAAAATTAATTCTCTAACGCCTTTTTATCGTGGCGGCCATGTTGCTTCTCAGTTCTCACAAATAACAGGAAAGTTTGCATAAGAAAAGAACATTTCTAATTTTCCACACATGAGTGGTGTTGTGTGACACAATAAAGCCTTTCAGTTGAAAGTATCCTGAATATCGAATGTGATTAGAGCGCGAGCTGATATAATGAAAGTTACTAATGAATGGCGTCCAATGACAAAGTGCTAGCAGAGTCCAATATAAACAAAAATTCGCTTGCCCTTCTCTCGATTGGGTTTCTTTTTTTAAAAATTTTTTCTTTTTTATCCGGTTTTTCCCCTTTTTTTTCTGCGCGGAACAAAAACCGGAAGTCCGTTTGTGTTCGCAGGCAAAAAAACACTTTCAAAAAACTTTTTTCAAGCAATATTTTTCTGAATTTTTATTGGAGATATCGAGATGACTGTAATTAAATTTCTCGACTTTCATCCTCTTAAATATAATTTTGTACAACAACAACAAAACGGCTTTATATCGTATCCCCATATTTATACAGGCCATATATGCCGTTACCATTACCACTTCTACAGAAAAGGCACCACTTTCGTAAAAAGGTACCCCTTTCATATACCTGTACCTACACATGGACATTTTTATCTAGCGCTGGGTAAAAAAAATTAAGACGATATGCGCAGCCATAAGTTGCGTATGTTACGAAATATTAAATTTAAAGGAGCTTAAAGGCATTTTTAAACATCTTAAAATGACAGAATTTCTTTCATCCTAGTTCGTAGGGGTACCTAAACTTGTGAAATCCCTACCCTTTTATATACCTCGTTTGGGGGGGGGGGGGAAGCCTGAAAAAGGTACCTCGTTTCGGGCGAGCCTCCCCGTATACGGCCATTATAGCAGTCGATACCCCCCCTTCCCCCCGCCCGGGCCATCCCAAACTTAATTCGAAACTCAAACTATATTTAAACTAAACTAGACTGGGTGAAACGAAACAAACATTTAATTAAATTAAATTAAATTAAATAGGGGTCTCCGAGGCCGAGGTCGAGGATGACTTTATTTGGTTTGTCAAGAGGTTGTCAAATGTGATATACATACGACTATACAGCTGGCACCTGGGCTGTTTTTGTTTGACAGCCAGCATTTTAATAGTACCCTGGGTTCCTTTGTACGTCATGTAAGACTACGTTCAATGTCTTCCCGGAGATGTACTTTGCTGCCGCGCCTTTTTCAAATCCAACATGGCGGTTTATCGAGGCTTCTTGAGGAGATCACAAGTTTTTTCATATTTGTACCACAACAGACCCATACTGCCCACGTCTTCAGCAACGAGAACGTGTTTTAATGCTCCAGGAAGCTCAGAGGAGGAAAGTTTCGAGGAAATGTTTCGGAATTCTCATTTTGCGAAGTTGGGGAGACCACAAGGAAAAACGCTTGTTGGAAAAATTGCCCACATAGTGCAACACGAGTTCAATACAGATTTGTATGTGGACTTTGGATGGAAATTCCACGCGGTTTGTACACGAAAGAGGGACCAAGTAAGGTATGAGCGTACTAACAAGCTTAGGGTCCTAAGTGCATTTCCACTTCAGTAAAAACCCGCGAGAAAAAACCTAATTTTTAAGAACTTTTTAGCTTGACAGCTTAAAATTTGATTTAGTCACATACATAAGCTTAATAGTTAAAACGGCACACTTACACAACATGGCTGAACTGCAGAATACACCGCAACTGAAGATGTTCCGCGCGGCCACCGAGAGAACACCTCCGTGAAAAAACACATTTCAAAGTGCCAAAACAAAGTCCACGTGCACAAAGGCATCGAAATCAAGACCATTGTACTAGAAAACGACCCCGCAAATCTACGATTGTTCGAAGCGTTTTACATACGAAACTACAAACCTGCCCTCAACTCCCGGGAGGAATGCAGCTAATTCGCGAACCTTTTATTTTAATAAATATTTTTAACATATCTAGAGACTCTTTGTACTTTGACACTTGCTCATTAGGTCATATCATTCACTTTTATTCATATTTGTATCTTATTATTTAGCTCATGCATTAACCACCTACATTCTTTCGCTTTTCACACGTTTTTACTTAACATCAGTATATAAGCCTCACGCGGAATATTTTTTCTTATCCCTCATGATGCCGTAGATTGGCGAAAGCTTGGATTTCAAATGATTTTAGTATCATTTTACAGTAGTGTAAGGCCTCAATTGAACTTTTATTATTTGTATAAGTTTACAGAATTTACATTTTTTACATTAACAATGCAATGCGACACAAAATCAAAAAAACATTGATCACTTGGAAACTTTTTTGTTTGCTTACAGAGATTACAAAGTGAATGATCTGGTGAGAATAAAGCTGACCTCACTTGAAGCTGCTGGACATTTTCTGGGACAAGATAGACATATAACATTATGTGAAGCAGATGCAACACTAGAAGGAATGTTAACACCTAAAAAATACACTGTGACAGATAAGGAATTCAGCTGATCATAAGTCCTCTTCATATATTTTGTTTCTTGCTCTTTGAGAAAGTTGGGACTGATCAAAGTGTAGATCATGACACAGCAAAAAAGTCAAATGGTGCAGATGGGATAGTTGCTGGCTGTCAACCAACATGGCTACTTATAAAAAAAAATACTGTGCTTTCTAAAAAAAATAAATTCTTTCAAAGATTATCGATTCTCCTTTGGGAAAGTCAATGTAATTATTATAATCTGGCATCACAGGTCTGCATTGTGTGCAAAGGAATGCAGCTGAACTGTCCTCTGCCAACCTCGTGTGCCTATGATACTTACACGTGCAGTAGTGCAGCAGCTCTTGTAAGGGCCTGTTTATATGGAGGAGAGTTGTCCCTGGAGGAGGGTTACCCCCATACCGAGCCACCCCGGGCGAGAGAGCTTTTCATACGTTTCTTTATAATAGCAAGTTGGCTCGGGGGGGGGTGACCCTGGGTGGAGGGTCACCGTGAGATAGGGTGACCCGGATGAGCCAACTCCATATCAACAGTTTGGTTATTTTAGCCTCGCCTACCAGGGACAAGTTGACACATACGGAGCATGCGCAAATGCCCACAACACGAAGTCGTGAATTGTCCAAGTGCCGATGTTCCAGCGCCGAAGAAAAGGCCGCGAAGATTCAAAATACCTCCAGGGAGGGGCGCAGCGCGGGACCTTCCAATAAACGCCGGAAGAAGGGGGGAGAGGGACCCCAGCAGGGACAACCTACTCCATATAAACAGGCCCTAAGCTTGTAACTCGACTGGTCCTCTAGTGTAGCAGTTGCTATTGTTTTGAGGGCTAGAGGTATTGTTCCTTTTGTTTGTTTTATTGTTCTCTGGAAGGGTAATAATGAGCCGTTCATGTGAGACTTTGCAAGAGCTGCCACTCAACCCCTCTGCTTGCCTTACACACCTGTGATACTAGATTTTTATTTTTCAATACAATGTACACATAATTAACAATTATCCTGCGAAATCGCGCGGAATATCGCCTGATACTTAGCCGACGAGGCCGTAGGCCGAGTGGGCTAAAATCAGACAATATTCCGCAAGATTGAGCAGGATAATTGTTTTATTATTCAACAAATTGTCAACGAAACACATTTTGCAGAAAGCAAAACTGTAATTTTGCACCGCTTTACAAGATTTTGAACGAATCTTCTCAACCTACGTATATCGCAGGATATCTGTTATGTACGGATGACAGATAACGTTAACATTTTGACCATATATGGGCAGCGCGCGCATTTGTTGAATAATAATAACCAATATTATACAACACTAAAAATGATGCATGTTTTATTTTACAAAATGAATGTGTGTTTCACTTTGCAATATTCTAAAGTTCTATTCTATTATAAAATTGATTGCTTTGAAAAATAATTATTACCCATTACTGATGTCTGGTGTTTTTTTTGCTGCTGATCAAAACTAAAAGAAGACTAATTAACAAATCGGTATTAGCAAGAAACAGTTATCTGACTATATTAAAATATTTCAAGAAAATTTATATTATTAGTCATTTCAATCCACTGAAAATGTTTTTGCTCTTTTCCACACGACACAAAGTCACTCTTACATTCTTTTTTATTTTTTTTTTACGATAATACCAATTGGATTATACATGTGCTCCAATTGGCTGAATAGCTATGTCTTAACAGTAACAAAACATGACTTTCACTTTTCATTGTATACAGCATACTGTACAAAGAAGCCAAAGCAGTGTCAGCATTAATGTCCTGAAACACTCATTATTTTTTAATTTTGAGAACACTTGAAAAATGGAGAAAATACTTCCTTACAGACTGTGTTTTTTAAATTTTTCTCCTTGTGTTTTAGGGCAGCATAATACATGGCTTAGGCTTTTCTATTAGAGTGATTTCAGTTACCCGTGAATAGTTATTACACTTAGATACTATTGAGACTATTCCATTGTTTTTTTGTTTAGTGACTATACAACAAACTGGTAAATATGTTTCACGGGTTTTGAAATCACTCTAATATTATTTTGTTCAATAAATAATTCCAGTAATAAATAATATTGCCTTCATGGGTAACAACATAAGGTTGTAGCCTGACTTACAGGGAAAGACATCTCCTGGTCAGTACAGGACTATTTACACTTGCCGTAAAACTAACAATTCACATTTACCGCATAGAATCTTCACATATCAAAGTGTTTCTACCTAACTCTTCATGGTTATTTCTTTAATAATATTTCCCTCAGTGGTGCTCACTTGCACAGCCACTGATTAATTCAAATTGCAGTTCAAATCTATAATCCATAATCCTGGGTCCTAGAAGGTTTTTCTTTTGTGTAGTGGAGTATGGAGACTTGATTGAGACCAAAGCCAAAATCACCCAAGAAAAGCCTCTGTCAGGGGACACATTTAATCAAGAGTTCAGCTTTCCTTGTAAATGAAGATGGTGTTTTATCAACTCCACACAGTCTTGGTGATTAAATCGCACTGCTTCATTAAGTGGCGAGAATCCCCACCTGTATCAAAAAAATAAAAATAGCATGGCATCAACACTTTAACCTCTGTTGAGATAGTTAATTGTCCTCTTGCTCCTGGTACTTTGAGAAGCTTGCAATACATGAAAGTTTTATGTCGTTAAAAGGACTGTGTCATGGAGTTTAGCCAAATTTAGGCATGGGAAAAAACCATCAATTTTGGTGAAATATACAGTTGAATAACACAGCAAATACAAAAGAAGGTACAGATCGCCAAAAGTGATGAAGATTGAAACAGATTGTGATATGGGTTTTTGAAATACTGTTAGACTCAACAGTTTTCAAAGTAAATCTAATTTGCTTGTAACTTGAATTAAATTATTACACGTGGGAGACACATTTTGGTTACATTGAAGCTATGGTTTTGTCATTTAGATCATAGGATAGGCAAAACCTAAAAAATCAACAAATTCCCTTCTGTTGGGGAAGTAGGACAGTCAAATTATGAGAAAATTCCAGTTTTGTATCACCTGTCTTTTGGATCAGCTGGAACGCCACAGTGTTCAAGAAGGAATTTGACAACTTCATGACAGCCTAGTGATGCAAAAAGATTGGGAACAGTTATTAATAAGTACATGTGGAGGGAGAACCAATTAGACAGTGGAGGGGGACATGGGGCAGAGATCAGTGGGTGGGAGGCGTACGGGAAGGGGAGAAGAGAAGGTAAAAAAGCAAGATTCCCAAAGTGTGGGGAGCTGGAAGAAATTGAGAAAAAATTGTCACAACATTTTGTAAATTTTTTGCAATAGAAATAGCATAAGGAAGCGGGAACCACTAAGGAAAGGGTGGAAACCAGGAATAAAAGGAACAGAACTTTAGTAGGAAATAGAGATCCCATGTTCCCCACCCCACTCCACCCTTCACAGGCAGATTGTACAAGGTAGCAAGGTTTTTTCTAGAGCATGACTTTGCAGGCACTTTTGATCCAAGGAATTTATTTAAAAGGCATTGTTTTCTAAGGCCAATTTAGATTTGAGGGGGGGGGGGGGGCGGGGGGGGTGAAAGATGTAATAGAGATGATCAAGATAACTTGGCAGCCAGTACCTTTATGGTATAAAGCCAGAAAAAAAAATTACCGTACTTCAAAGGAAATTCTTGTTAAGAAATCAACACCCACTGTTATTTTGAATCCCACGACTACTGGCTCACACAACGTTTTTTTTTGTAGGAGTTTAAGATAGCAGGGTCCTATTGATTTTAGTGTGATTTGTCAATACGTCAGCTAATGATTTAAAAATAATTTATACCTTGTGCTGCTGATATGTGTAACGCTGTCCGCCCATCGTAATCCGTTAGAGTCATATCAGTACCAGACAGATAATATCTAAAACCATGAGAAGTATATAAAATTTGTCACTGACTCCATGAATGATAATATTTTTTTTAAGATTAATGACAGAATTTGCATATACATAACTAATTATCATGTATTTAAATAAAGGTTTTTTGGTAATTTTATTTTAACTAATACAGTCAACTCTCGCCTTGCCAACACTCGCTGTTACAAACAAAATCCAGTCCCCGGTAAGGTTTTGTGGAATCCCCGTTTAGTCTGTTAGGGTGTGTGAGTGACATTTTTTTAATTGATTAAGACACCCCCCCCTCCTAAGGCACCATCTGGAATGGAATTAGGTTAATAACAATAAATTTTACCTTCTTAAGGCTGTAACATCTCCATAGCTTGCAGCATATAGTAGATAAACAACTTTTTCTCCCTGATAAAAAAAATTAATGATATAAATTAATGATGTGATATATGTCAGTAGACTGTTTTAAAAACTGAAATTATTCATATTTTGACTTTTGATATTCATTCCAAAAAATGCTGTCCTGGAGGGTTACCCTGGTAACCGAGTGTATTAAGTTTTGCATACAACATTACATACCTGAACCTCAGCTTTTCTCCTGCGAGGGTCCAATTTCCTTCCAGATGAAGCACCCTTCAAATCATAGTTGTGAAAATCAAAGTAGTTGACAAGTTCCTGTTAAAGGGAAATTGTTGTCAACTTTAGAATTCTTTCAGGAAGCTCAAAAACAAACCCATTTGATCATTACCATCATTGTCATCAGCGTTCCTGTGGTGTCACGTAATGTATAATGTTCTTAAGTACCTTACCTTAAGTTCCAAAAGTAACAACTCTCAGTTACTTTCCGAGTCAGCAGCCTTTTCCTTTTGCTACTATCTGGGTGCATATGATAGGGGAGGGGGGAATCAGAACTTTCAGGAGGGTGTTACTTTAAGAATTCATATTTCATAAAAAAACTTTTAAGACAGACATCCTGGTTTAAGTCCCATTACTGTTTTTCCTGATGGTGTCTGTTTTATAGAGAGTTGACTGTAGTACCATGTTGAGGAATAAAGCCTGTATTTATTGTTTTTATTGTTTCTGATAACAAGCCAAGTTGCATTTCGGAGGTTTGCTACTTTTGGCATGACTGCTAACAACCATAAAATTTTGTCGACCACTACTTTTTTTTGGGGGGGGGGGGGACCTTACTTTGAGTCTGTAGCTAATAAGAGTATATCCCACTGACTGTGCAAATACCTTACAAAACTGCATTCCTCTAACACTGTTGCCAAGGTTATCCAGTGGTGGTGACCATACCATCATACCACACACTTTTGGCACAACTATCATGATTGCACCACTAACACCTGATTTGGCTGGCAATCCCACCTAGAATTAAGGGACCTGTCTTTAATATGTGATCTGCAAACAGTGATTACTAAAATCTTACAGCAGGTACTGGTACCTAAAACTAGTGACTAGGATCGAATAAAACAATGCAGCTTGAACAAACAATTTAAATTGAACAAACAATATCGTTCTTAACAATATTACGCTTTTACTTTTTTCTTGTGGATAATTTGGGAGCAGAGGGGGAGAAACTCTTCAGAGGTGGGAGAGAAGAGGACAGGAAGTGGGATTACCAAGATGTTGGCAACTGGGAGAAAAAGGAAACATTTTGCAACTTTGCATGATTTTCAAAAATAAAGAAAGCACTTATAGGCAGGAACAGAAAGTGGGAAGTTCACAACCACCACCCCATCCTCTTTCTACAAAGCAGTGAAAATATACAACAATAATTATTATAGTCTAAGAGATTTGAAACAGTTAATGTGCCATTCTTACGTGAAAAGCAAACTGTCCAGAGTAATCGTACATTCCACACGAGTGCATCAGGGACAATGTGTGCTGAACAGTCCGTGAACTAAAAACCTAAAAGAAAAAAGCCAGATGAAGTTAATCTGATTCTGATTCAAAAGGATGAATGTTTGAAAGTCATTTCAGTTGTCAGAATCTTGGTGAAGTTAACATCATCACTAGTTCTAATTGTGTGCACAGTGGGACGTGTAAGGTCTCTTTAGTAGTGAGGTTACAATTACTCACTAGTTTCTGAGAATTTACCTTTTGACCAGTCAATGGGCAAATACCTCCATTTTCCAAAGTTGCAGCCATTACACTTCCAGAATCACAGTTGGTTTCTGTTGAGCAAGTCTGAAAAGGAAGGTTGATAAAAATTACCGGTATTTGGAAAACCGTAAACTGGAAAATGTAGTAGTACCATACTTTACATACATTGATCATTCATGATAACAGTAAATCCTTAAACTGGAGTAGATGGGGATTAAAAGCTGCACATCAGGATTTTTAGCAGCATGAAAAAGACCAAGGGTGCAAAAAATTGTATGACAATGAAGGAAGGGCTGTTTGCTTGGGCCTCTGACTTTTCTTGCATAATATTAGAAAAAGTGTTACTTGGGTATGACAGGATTCATACACTTTTTCAGGCCAAAAATTCAAGGACTTTTCTTGGAAATTTCAAGGACTTTTTTTCACAGAATTTACCCCAAATCAACGATTTTCAGTCTGTTGTGCCGTTGATGTGCTTGGTGAAGAACTAAAAAAATCGCTTATTTTGGCGGTCTTCTCATTGCCTTGAAGCCTTTTGACATTCAATAAAAAAATCAAGGACTTTGAAGGACCGAAAACCAATTTCAAGGACTTTCAAGGCTTTTGAATTTTTATTTTGAGATTCAAGGACTTTCAAGGACTTTCAAGGCGCGTGCAAACCCTGGTATGAGGACGACAGATTAAAAATGCATGATCCACTTACATGAAAATATAGCTCAAAAGTATCCATGAGGTTTGTATTTGGTGGAAATGCCTGATGAGAATAAAAGATTATTATAATTACACCATTGAAGTTATTTGACTGTTTACCTAGCAGCTGTGACCTAAGTGTATTAATATTGTAATTTTTTTTGTAAGACTAGTTTAGCTGTGGTCACCACTTTTTAATATCAAAAGACCAACTTGTAGGCAGACTGTAACTTAATATTTTCTCTGACTTCACTATAGACTTGCCACAGATCGACCTCACGAGTTTTCACAGTAAACAAGCGAGCGAAGCAAGCCTTTTAGGCCGTGAAGCGGTTGTGCGAGTGACGAAGTTGCGAGATCGAGTGAACAAGACGAAGGACTTTATTGAAAGTCTAACTTCACTAATGTAACGTCATAGCATGCAGGCCTTTGTTGAATGCTTTTAGAGTGGAAGCCACTAGCTAGATATAGCTAAGGAAAGCAAAGCTAAAGAAAGCTCAGTATATTTAGGTAACTTTTCCTTTAATTTTGTTTTTGGCTAAATGACTGTTATGTAAAAAGTTTAAGTGCAAGAAAATTTGTGCTCTGAAAAGTAATTCCTCTATACCGTAAAATTCCGGTTATTAGCCTCCCCACTTATAAGCCCCCCCGGTTATAGGCCCATCATCCTGGAAACAAAAAAATACATCCGATTATAAGCCCCCCCAGATATAAGCCCCCCTCTACCGGACGACAGTACTAAATAGGGCTAAATGTTGCTTTATTATGCGTTTTTAACTAAAAAACGTATTTCCATCAACACTCCCGTGGCTCGTTTCGAAACGTTTTTTTCATTCCGCTTACAAGCCCTCCCGGATATAAGCCCCTCTGCTTATAAGCCCACCGAAAACCCCTTACGAAGTTGTATAAGCCCAGGGCTTATAACCGGAATTCTACGGTATTTTAGTTCTGTATTAATTTTTAGCAGAAACCCATAAGGGTTGAAACGTGTTACGCGCGCGCACAGCGTTTGAATATTCATTTTGCTAAGTACCATATTTGGAAACACGAAGAATTTGTACGCGTGACACACGCAACATAATTTTTGGTTCATGTTTGCGGTAAGTTGCTTGAATTTCGACCTAAACGCCGCAAATTTCTTACAGAAACTAAAGAAATACATTAAGTGTATCGAAGCGAAGTTCTCCAGACTACTTCAAGAAGATGAAACAGGGGAACTTAACCAAATTTAACTTTATTCAACCAAGCTTGTCCAAAAACAAGATTACGCCATCAAGCGCGAGCTAGCGCGCGTTGTGAATTTAATCCAAATATAGTAATTTTGATTAGTTAAGAGGAGATTTGTAGAAGAATCCGACAACGTCCGGTAATGCTATGAAAAATTGTTCGCTTATCCTTTGCATGAAGGTAGCCCTTATTAAAACTAAAAACGTTATGTTGTTTTTTTCTTCAAATATTTTTATTTTTGTGAGAAAAACGAAATTTTTTGATTTGACATCTAGACTCGTCTAGACTCGATTGAGAGGGTACAAATTGGGTTGAAAATTGACCATTTTCAATCGATTCGTATGTCAAAACCATCACACGCAGAAAAAAATAAATACAACCGGTCTATTGCATGACTCTTCCTTGTCCAAATAAGCATAGTTTCAAGAGTTTTGGTTTAATCTAATTATTTTACGGTAAACAAAACCAGACTATTCTCACGCGAAATGAAAGTCGGTCGGTCAAAAGAATCGTCATTTTCACTATGTGCCTTATCTCAGAATTCCTTGAGATAAATATATTACAACTGTAGAAGGATGATACTTTCAAAATATTTAAAGTTTTGTTTGGGTAAATGATTAAGCACTTGTCAAAAAATTATTCAAAATCGTACAAAAACGACACAAAATCACGCAAGCTTTCGAATGCGTGACCAAAAGTATTACCACCGTATTTGTTCTTTAAATCAATTTAGTCGCAACACTAGCAATACCAAGGCATAAATCATAATAAATATGTTCACCTTTGCTTGATTATGATATCCTGTCCCATGCAATACGTTTTTTCCTGTCATTTCTTCAATGGCTTCCCGTTCAGTTCGCATGCCGCTTGTCGAATCCGTCTGCGACTGGTGAATTCGAAGCAACCACCGATACGAGTTTAACCAAATATGTATCGTCATGATTAACAAGCCCTTTTTGTGTTACTTGATTAAGCCATATTTCAGGTTATAGCCGGCAAAGCGTTTTCGATAAGCCACTTTGCAGTGCCTGTTGGCCCCGTTATTATTCCAAGTGAAGTATAAATTTGCATACTTTTGAGACAAGCGTGACAGTTTTTTATACTTAGGGGGTGGGGTGAGGAAGGGTCTTAAATTTTTAGATGAATCAATGGTTTGAAAACGTTTGGGGATGAATTGTCACAAACTCGTATTTGCTTCGTGATTTACTTTACTTATAAGTTCTGCTTACGCTCAAAATCAAAGAGAGAAAAACCGTAAAAGTATTGACAAAAAGCCGCTGTCAGGAAAGAGTGTTGTAATCTATTAAAGTTAGACTTTCTTAAAGTCGTTTGCTTCTCGTTTCCGGTTTGGTGGTAGTCTATAATCTACTAATTCCTGGTTGCTCCTTCTATAAAAACCATATAATTCAGTTATGTACTTCATTATTCTCCAAAACAACAAAGTAAAATAATTGACCTTGTGTGTGTGAGAATTCACGTTGTTTACTTTTAGGAGACGAGACCAATGTAATTTACTAAACTCGATTATAGATGTTTGAATGATTTCTTTTTTCTCACGAACCATTTGTGGAGCAACCGGCACAACACAGTCCCCGTAAAGTGCTTTTTCCTTCAGTTGTCTGGTGAACTGTTGGAAGCTCCACATGTTCTCGCTGCACTTGGTGTCTCATGGAAGTTTCTTGTTCCTGTTCGCCATTAACACCAGGTATCTTTAACAAGCAACAGGATGTTAGCGCTTTTACTATCTGTCCCTTTCATCGATCCGAGCTTGGAATTGGATGGCGAAAAAGTTCCAGTACATGCAAAGTTCCTCACGAGATTGCTTATCACAGTAAAGGGAAGACTTCTAAAGGAGATAGAGATGTAGGAAGAGAAATATCAAATGTCATATTCCAGAAAACTGGTATCCATTTTCCCGTGGGGTCAGGTTTGACGTTGTGAAATTCTTTTACATCCCCATGTAAAATACGGTATTAGTTTGTGACAATTCATCCCCAAACGTTTTCAAACATTTGATTCATCTAAAAATTTAGGACCCTTCCTCACCCCACCCCCTAAGTATAAAAAACTGTCACGCTTGTCTCGAAAGTATGCAAATTTATACTTCACTTGGAATAATAACGGTGCCAACAGGCACTGCAAAGTGGCTTATCGAAAACGCTTTGCCGGCTATAACCTGAAATATGGCTTAATCAAGTAACACAAAAAGGGCTTGTTAATCATGACGATACATATTTGGTTAAACTCGTATCGGTGGTTGCTTCGAATTCACCAGTCGCAGACGGATTCGACAAGCGGCATGCGAACTGAACGGGAAGCCATTGAAGAAATGACAGGAAAAAACGTATTGCATGGGACAGGATATCATAATCAAGCAAAGGTGAACATATTTATTATGATTTATGCCTTGGTATTGCTAGTGTTGCGACTAAATTGATTTAAAGAACAAATACGGTGGTAATACTTTTGGTCACGCATTCGAAAGCTTGCGTGATTTTGTGTCGTTTTTGTGCGATTTTGAATAATTTTTTGACAAGTGCTTAATCATTTACCCAGACAAAACTTTAAATATTTTGAAAGTATCATCCTTCTACAGTTGAAATACATTTATCTCAAGGAATTCTGAGATAAGGCACATAGTGAAAATGACGATTCTTTTGACCGACCGACTTTCATTTCGCGTGAGAATAGTCTGGTTTTGTTTACCGTAAAATAATTAGATTAAACCAAAACTCTTGAAACTATGCTTATTTGGACAAGGAAGAGTCATGCAATAGACCGGTTGTATTTATTTTTCTCTGTGCGTGATGGTTTTGACATACGAATCGATTGAAAATGGTCAATTTTCAACCCAATTTGTACCCTCTCAATCGAGTCTAGACGAGTCTAGATGTCAAATCGAAAATTTCGTTTTTCTCGGAAAAATAAAACTATTTGAAGAAAAAAACAACATAACGTTTTTAGTTTTAATAAGGACTACCTTCATGCAGAAGATGAGCGAAATCCCTGTATTTTAAGAATTGCCGCAAAAAACAATTTTTGTTTGATTCTTCTACAAACTTGCTCTTAAGTGCCACTGTCAGAGAAAGTGTTCCAGACCTTGGAAGTCGGGGTCAACCGATTTTCCTGAAACTTACTGCAGAAGTTGGCCTTGATGAGATATTCTAAAAGCCATTTGGGTTTGGTTTTCTGACTTTTACTTTCAAAGTTCCAGGGGTGGTCCCATATTTAGCCTTCAAATCCCGAAAAATCCTGTTTTTGAAGGAGTAAGTTTGCACTTGTATAAAATCAAACACACAAAACCTTTTGACTTAATACTTGTAGGCTGTGATTCTACTATAAATGCTCTTTCATTTCATATATGTTGATTTGGCATAGAGGGTTCTGACAGTGTGAGGCATAACACGAAATTTGGCCAACTTTTGATGAGAAAACCACTACCCAAAATTGCCAAAATTTAGATGTTCATATTTTTTAACTGCCTAACTAGAAAAAAAGGACACTTATATCAGGAGTTATCCCAATGCATGTAGAACAAAATTCAGTTGAGAAAAATTTGGGCCGTGTAATGTTTTAGTTCTTTAATGACCCATTTTGAAGCACACCCTGACCTAATTTGCATATTGTCAAAACCAAAGGTTTAACATTCATACCTATTTTATTTATTGTTAAACACTTTAATTTGCCTTGGCGAGGCTTAAAGTTCTTAGGAAAGCTATTATTAGCAGTAATAAGACGAGTAAACATAAATTTTGACTGTTAAAATTAGCAAAAATTAAAAAACACAATACTGAAAAAAATCAGTTTGTTCCCCTCCAATGCTTGTTCCCTAAAATATAATGTGCATACAATACAGGAGTCCGTATAACGTCTACGTAATAGTTTACTATACTAATAAATACACTTCTTTGAAACATATCCATGCTGAACTTGCTAAAACTTAACTTACCAAAGCGTATTAAACGTTCTTATAGTAAAGGTAAATTTCCATATCTTCGAAAATCGTGCGAGTACAAACATCCTACGGCCAAATCGTATTTCGCAATGATAGCTTCATTCTGCATTTGATAACAGAAGACCTTAATGGTCCCTTACAATCAAGAAACGTTTCTGAAGCCGCTCAGTTCCTCGCCATTATGCCATAGTTTTGCTATTTTGGTTGCACGCTGTTCATCCGCCATTTTGGATATGGTCGCAAGAGAACTGGGGCGAGAGTTGCCTGGCTGAAAACGTGTGGACCCAACGTTTTTCAAACGAAACTTCCATAGAACTCATTAAGATACCTTTAAAATGTACTGAGAAAATTATTTTTGTTTTCAAATTAGCCTCTTTTGACGCTATGTTATAAACTTGTTGACATAATATTAAGACTTTTTCATTTTAGTCGCATTTTATTAGACCTAGCCCCCGAGACCTAGCCTGGGAGGAACAATTGATAATGCGACACAAACCAAATGGCTTACACGCTCACTTGCGTCACACGCCGCATCAAATCCTTCTTTCCGTACAAAGACCGCCTCAACCGTTCTCAACGATCTAAGGTCATCTACAAAGCTTGCTGCAGGGACTGTGACGATGTTTACATTGAGAAAACAAAACGACGATTGCATGACAGAAAAACTGAACACTTTAAGGCCCTCACTAAATGCGCCCATCCATCAGCTATTGCTGATCACATAAAAACCACAGGCCATAACATCAAATGGGATCATTTTGAAATCCTTGCGTCAGGCAAAACTGACCTCCACTGCAAGATTAAAGAGACCTTATACATTCATGAACTTCAACCTTCTTTAAATGCCGATGTCGGCAGTGAGAGGTTGTTACTTTATTAACCTTATGTAAATATAAAGTTACTGCTGTAGATCAATTGTCTCAGTCTCGGTTCCAGACCCCTTTCATAACAATATATAAATAGTTGCCAAAATTTTAACGGTCATACTTTTGAAAATGTATGTAGCTTAGCATACGAAACGTCAAGTTTATAAAAATGCGATTTTTCATAATGTTTATCACCGCTGTTTGTGTTTTATTTTTAATCAAGTTACGATGGCCTAAAACCAAGAGTCCAAATGGCTTATTAAAATCATTCTTATAATGAAATGAAACAAGTATCAACACGTGTTTTATCTCTGGTGTCGAGTGAGGGCCATTAAAATATTCTCTTTTCGGCAGATTACACTTCAATAGGGTATAAAGGAACTACATCACAGTTGAAAAAAAAAATGGCAATTTTTTAAAGTTTTTCGTCATAATCAGGCATTAAAAAAACATCTGTGTTTTTTCTCAGGTTTTGATAACTTGCAGAATTACTCTGTTGCCATTTTTTATGTGAGAAAAATATTATTTTTAGACAAACTTCAATTTGGAAGTAATTGAAAATGGCTAAAAAAACCCGTGGCTGATTGCTTGATCAAGAGGTGTGTAGGTAAACGGCAGTGTCTGCCTTAAACATGCATGAACTTTACTCTGTCCTCCACAGAGGCCTCTTCTTTAATTTTTTGTAAGGGCTGGGAAATGGGGAGAGGTGAAAAGTTAGCGCGAGCCTGAGCAGTGAAAAACAAAAGCGCTCGGGGACACTGGGAAAGAAGGAAGGAAAAATCGAGTCGTTCCACAAGCTCCCCCTATTTTTTATTTGTCATGTTTTTCTCCTTCAACTGAAAGTGTCTCATTTTGATTCGAATGTTGATTATAATATAACGATGAAATAACAATAGTAGTGCCTTCTGTCCTCAAATCCTAATATAAACGCTAACCATATCCGCATAATGTAATGTCACTTATATTAGAGTAACCGATGTGCTTTTTAAGCAAACGGCAATGGCTTGCACGACTCGAGGGCTCGCACATTGTCAAGATTCGATGGTAGGCTCTTACCGATAGTGCTCGTAAAAAAAACATTAAATGCTTAAAGCAGTGCTCGTTTATTGCCAAAAAAGTGCTAAAATAATGCTAATTTTTTTTAAAAAGTGTTCGTGGTTTACATAAAAATGCTCTCTCTTTTCCAATTTTTTTAAACATAGAATATTACATTTTTTAGATTTTCAGTATCATTTTTCATTTTTTGCCTTGGCTGGCTGTCATTGTTCCTCGATGAAAACGTGGATGACGCCATCTTGTATCGAGTGTCATGGACTGGGTTTTTAGAAGGAAAACGCTGACCTATCAAATCTATTCCTCAGGCCTCCTCGGCTCCTGTGACTAAAATGAGGGCAAAATGTATCTGGGTTCTGGGAGGCTTTGGACGCCATAAAAAAAAATCAAATTGTGCTTTTTAACACAAAATTATACAAATAATCAGTCGAAAATCCAAAATAATGCTAGCAGTGCTTTTTGGGATAAAATGTAGAAAAAAAATGCTCGCGAAGCCAAATAATGCCAAAAAAGTGCTAGCACTATCGGTAAGAGCCTATTCGATGGCGTTTGCCTATAAGGGCCTGTTTACATTGAGGGAGGGTGCCCCGGCTAACCGAGTTACCCGGCTAGAAGGGATGAAACATAGCCCACCTTAACATGCAGAATTCACATCCCTTCTGCCCGAGTTGAGACAAAAGCGTGTCACAGCGTGGGAAAACCATGTAGCTCCAAATGATTGAAGAAAAATATGATTTTTTTACTAAATAATCAAGGCTAGCCGTCTTTAAACCTATTTTATTTTGATGTGCAAGCTCATAGAACTTTACTACGTCCAATTATGGGGGAATTCAATCGAAATTCAACAGTCTTTGGCCGCCAAATTGAAATTAAATTTGTTGTTTCGTGAGTAAGGATAATCATTCCTACAAAAATTTCGAATTAATTAGCTGTTGCTTAAAGAAAAATTTTCCAGCCTACAGATAAAACTAATTTGATCTAATTTTGGTCAAATAGCACTGTTTGGGTCCAGAATTTATAAATTTTATGCCGGCAAGCTGGGATAGCCCGGGCATAACCGTTTACATGGCAAAAAGCCATCTCGCCTAGAAGGGTGCCCCGGTCAAGTAGACCGAGTGCCCCGGCAAGGCGGGTTTCCCGTCTTGCATGTAAACGCTTCGATGCGTGTTTTAAAGAACGTATGGAAAGTTGGCTCGCCCAGGGTAGCTCGGTTGGCCGGGTAACTCGGTTAGCCGGGGCACCCGCCTTCCATGTAAACAGGCCCTAAGTTCTACCCGCTGAACCCACGCAACAAGCCGGGAGGATTTAAACGCAGAAATTAATGGAAAATTAAAAACGTAACTGAACGCTTTATATCCCAGCTACGTCATTCAAATTTGTTTGATTAAATATTTTGCCTAGAAGCTAGGCTCCTTCGGATAGTCCATCAGATTCCCATAAGACACTGTAATTTGTGACGGCGTTGCATATCCTTCCAGATGGCGGTCAAAACCGTGACCGGCCTGAAGATCTATTATTCTCGTGTTGTGCTAAAATAATTAATACCGTGAGTCAACTCTCGTTATAGCAACACGCTTGGGACGTCGTCGTTTAGTGTCCATATTAGCGAGAGTCCGTAATAGCGGGATGTGAGGGAAAAAAACGTTAAGTAATATAGAGTGTTTTTTAAGAACTGTAACGTGCTCATCAACAGTTCTAGCAGAGAAGTAGCCGTTGGGTACGGAGCATGACAATAGTTGAAGGTTAATTCCGTTTAAGGTAAGCACTCGTCTGGAAGAAAAGGTTGCAGTAGTTTCCTAAATCTAACCTGAGTTGTCGTTTTTCTGTTGTAATTCACCAGCCAGGTCACTTTGCCTGCTAAGCTGAAGGAAATGGTGAGCGCACCATTGACATGCATATATACGAATGTGGCTATTCTTGCCAACTGCAACTAGGACTGGTTTTCGGTCTTGTGCATCATTGTAGAGTTGTGACATTTTGATGTCGATTGATGGTTCTTATCTACACAATATACAATATACATGCTGTTACTTGTTTTTCATCATTATATGAGCATGATTGTCATTTCAATATAATAAAAATTCAAATCAGTACTGCTTTTTGCGAATTTCCAGAGTTAAAACTGTCCCTAAAATCAGACGTTTAGCTTTTTTTTACTAGTTCTTCTGGCCGATCGTTAATTTATTTAGCTGTCTTAGCTTGGTGAGGCACACCATTATGATCATTACGTGTATAAAGTCAGTTTTAAACTCGAAAAAAAAAAACAGTAGAAATTTTAATTTTTAACGATATGACAGGCGGAAGTTCCAGGAATACGATTCAACATAAATCTAAAAACAAAAACAAAAAAATCTTGAGCCACTGTTGGCCACCTAGTTGATTTTGGGGCCCGTGTAATATGTTTAACAGTCAAGTTCCACCCAGGTCTAATAAAATGTGACCAAAATGAAAGAGTGTCACGATCATTTCTGTCTTTAAAATTAGGCAAAGGACTTTTGTTGGAAAAAAAACCTCTGAACAGGAAAACTTCATAATGTAAAACGCGTAGGTTGAGTCCACACGTTTTTAGTCAGGCGACTCTCGACCCAGTTCTCTTGCGACCACATCCAAAATGGCGGATGGACTGTGTGCAGCCGAAACAGCAATGGCAAAGAACTGAGCGGCTTCAGAAATGTTATTTGATTGTAAGAGACTATAAAGGAATTCTGTCAACAAATGCAGAATGTAACGATCATAAGGAAGTACGATTACGCCGTAGGATGTTTGTACCCGCACGATTTTCAAAAATATGGAAACTTACTTTACTTGAAGAGCGTTTAATACGCTTTGGTAAGTTAAGTTTTGGCAAGTTAAGCATGGATATGTTTAAAAGAAGTGTATTAGTATAGTAAACTATCACGTAGACCTTAAACGGACTCCATTTATTGTATGCACATTATATTTTAAGGAACATGCTTTTGAGAAAACCAAACTGATTTCATCAGTGTTGATTTTCTAATTTTTGCTAATTTTAACAGTCAAAATTTATGTTTACTCGTCTTATTACTGCTAACAACAGCTTTCCTAAGAACTTTAAGCCTCGCCAAGGCAAATTAAAGTGTTAAAAAATTAATAAAACAAGTATGGATGTTAAACTTTTGGTTTTGACAATATGCAAATTAGGTCAGGGTGTGCTTCAAAATGGGTCATTAAAGAACTAAAACACTACACGGCCCAAATTTTTCTCAACTGAATTTTGTTCTACATGCATTGGGATAACTCCTGATATAAGTGTCCTTTTTTTCTAGTTAGGCAGTTAAAAAATATGAACATCTAAATTTTGGCAATTTTGGGTAGTGGTTTTCTCATCAAAAGTTGGCCAAATTTCGTGTTATGCCTCACACTGTCAGAACCCTCTATGCCAAATCAACATATATGAAATGAAAGAGCATTTATAGTAGAATCACAGCCTACAAGTATTTAGTCAAAAGGTTTTGTGTGTTTGATTTTATACAAGTGCAAACTTACTCCTTCAAAAGCAGGATTTTTCATGATTTGAAGGCTCAATATGGGACCACCCCTGAAACTTTGAAAGTAAAAGTCAGAAAACCAAACCCAAATGGCTTTTAGAATATCTCATCAAGGCCAACTTCTGCAGTAAGTTTCAGGAAAATCGGTTGACCCCGACTTCCAAGGTCTGGAACACTTTCTCTGACAGTGGCACTTAAATGTTTCTCGTGATTTTCCAAATATGGTACTTAGTATAAACGAATGTGCAAACGCTTTGTACAATGCGAATCATAGGGAGTTACACGTTTCAACCCTTATGGGTTTCTGTTTTTAGTCCATCCAGGATAGAAGAACAAGACAAATCTTAGTTGCATTTGGACAATAACGAGAAATAAATAAATAATTAAAAATTACTTGAACTGTGAACTAATGTAAAGTAACAATGTGATCCTTTCAATTATTTACAAATCAACGCACATACCAAGATTTTGATCTCAATGGGTGTTTTACCTTGTGAGCATTCATGTAATATCCCAAAGCATAATTTCTGTCAGCAGTCTCACGCTCAGATAGGAAACTGAAAGAATCATAGCAACCCTCCAAGTTAAGACCATTTTAGTCGCCATGGCGACTAAAATTTTGGAGCTGGCGACTAAATTTGAACCAAGGTCGCCAGCCTGGCGACCGAAATTGAGAGGAATGATTAAAGGCATCAGCTTAATTTGGTGACTAAAATTTTTCACTGGCGACCAAAACTTGAGTAGTTGGTGGCCAAATGGCCACTTAGGAAAAAAGTAAACTTGGAGGGTTGCATAGAGTGGTTTTCATATGAGTGTCATAAGCCAGCTGGAGCCCTTTGCACACATTGCAGGCTTATCATAGTAGTATTATAGGCACGCAATTTGTGCAGAGAGCTGTGTAGCTGTAGCCCTTTGCATGTATTGTAGGCCTATCATGCTGACATTTTAGGCAAGCGATTTGTGCAGAGAGCTATGAAGCTACAGTCTTGAATAAATTACAGGCCTATCATGCATACTAGTATGGTAGGCATGCAATGTGTGAAGAGAGCAATGTAGCTGTAGTCCTTTGCACAAATTGCAGGCCTATCATACTAGTATGGTAGGCAGGCAATGTGTGCAGAGAGCTATAAGTCGAGAAATTTCTTGCATGGGTATCCACGTCCCATTCGTGCTCTCGGCTTTGGGAAATACCCTTGCCTTTTTTTCTTTTATCTTGTATACAGTCGAAGCTCTCTTAACAGACACTCTCGTAAGTGGAAAGCTCTACTTACGGCTGCCTTGTTTGAAACCCTGTTTTAACTCCTAAACAAACTCGTAAGAGGACATTCCCGTAAGTGGCCGCTGACACTTTCAGAGATTACGACTTAAACTTTTTCTTTGTTTTTAAGCTCCCCATAAGCAGACACCCCAAAGAAAATCCTTTTAAGCAACCTCTGTATCTTGACTCTATATCTTGTTTTTATCAATCAACTACACATCACCGATTGTCACAATGATTTCACAGTAATTACAGTACCATATTTCAGTGTTTGTTTTGTCGTCATCCACATCTGGTTACATTGTTAGCTGGGCAAGCTCCCATAAGTGGCTATCTATCCCCTACACATCTAGTGGCTGCTTATGAGAACCATTCTCGTAAGCGGCCAGCCCAGGTATAGACACTTTTTTCACGTCCCGAGGGTGTCCGCTGTATATATTTTTTTATTTATGTATATATTTATGTCTTTTTCCCATAAAAATTTTAAAAAAATGTAGCTACAGCCCTTTGCACACATTGCAGACCTATCATACTGGTATACTAGGCATGCAATGTGTGCAGAGAGCTATGTAGCTGCAGTCCTTTACACACATTGCAGGCCTGTGAGCATCTATATTGACCAATATGGAAAAAAGTTCTTCCCCATTTGGCTGACAGGACTTGCCTGATGGGCATATGACACTGGACTTTTTGTTGGTACAGTGTAGATGAAAGGAGACCGAACAATGGCTTCAACTTGGATGAAGTTCAAACTGAAATATCTCATTTATATTTTCTTTAATTTGCACTCAGCTGATTATCTCACATTTGCAGTTTAATTTATGATTTTTTAGCTTGAGAAAAAACTCACGTAGAATTACTAAATCCAATGTATTCTCCGCCAGCAATTAGCTTAAACTTCTCCTGAACCTGAAAAGTTTTCAAAATCATCATAAATGACAGCTAATATATGCCTAGTTCCTGTACGGCTTTTTTCCCAGGCTTTTTCAGTATCATATGACGTCACTACTCGTTTCAGTGACATACCCGGGGCAAACAGTTATTTTTGGCTTGTACCACGTGACCTGAAACAGGTGGACTGCAATGAAAAGTAATAGAGGCCTAGGAACTTGGCAAAGCTAATAGTTGATTCTGATACTTGATTAGTAATACACTAATTTAATTATGGTTTTAATTTTGCAAGAATCAGTAAAAGATTCAGCAGAGTTTGATCATGTTAAATATTAAATATTTTAATAAAATTTAGGTAAGGTAAGGTAAGGTAAAGTCTTTATTTAACGAGGGTAGCACTAAAATAGCATAAAACACTAACAAACCAGTGAATCCGTGGCACTTTCCGCCATTTCGTTTTCCGCTTGGTTAGTAGGGTTCGTAAAACTGAATGTCTCTTTATTTTATATTTTCCGTTCTCGATAGTGCGATAAAGTTTTGAAAATTTTATCCTGTGCTTTATCCATTTTTTCTCTTTCCTTTTTATTAAATTATCATATTACTTTTTCTGGTTCCATTTTATCTTTTTCTTTATTCCTTTTTCGATTTTTCATTTATCTTTTTTTCTTTTTTCGTTTTTCTTTATTTCTATTTTCCTTTTTCCTTTATTCCGTTTTTCGTTTTACCTTTTTCCTTTTTACTATTTTCTTTTCTATTTATTTCTTCTTCTTTTCTCCTTTATTCTATCGTTGATTCAGAGGCATATTCTCAAACCCTTGTTGTCGAGCTTCATGACACGTGTTCTAACCTCAACCGGCCACCAATCGTGTGACTTGCTCGAACGATGCTGTTTCATTTACTGAGAGTGGGGTATATCTGATAGATGGGTAAAGGACACACATGTAAATTAGGAGTTGTGGCACAAACCGTGACAACTCGCTCGGCTCGCCCTGGCTCGCCTCGCTCCTTGTCACAATTTGTGTCCACAACTCCTAATTTACATGTGTGTGCGGAACGCAAGACGCCTTTCTTACCCCTCTCGCGAAACGAGTTGCAAAAAAGGCGTTGGCGGCACCTCTAACGGCCCGCAGCAACAGAGAGCGCCACCTGTGTGCTATATTTATTTTTCAATTGAACAAATATTTTTCTTTAGTATATGCAACAGATGGCTGCCGCAAGATATTCGTCAGAAGTTTTGCAAGCTAAGATGGAGGAAAACCTCCGTGAATTTCAAAGAAACCCCCAAAGAAATTTGTCTTTTTCACTCGCCCACACCGATTTTAACGAATGGCTTAGAGTATGGAAAATGGACATACCCGAAACTGACACAAACAACAAAGATCTTTTAATTTTTGCAAAAAAACACAAAAAAAAGTTTTATGATCTTTTGGAAAGCGAAATTGATGACTTACGAAGCTTAAAAGCAAGCTTTGGACTTGAAGTTAAATTTTCGATACAAAGAGACGGAGTTACGCAACACATGAACCACTATTTCAGTGAAAGAGAACCGCACGTGTTTTCAAAAAACACCAAAGAAGAAATCGAAAAAGAGTTTGTCAGATTTATCGAAAAAGCAAAGGGAGAAATTGAGGCTTGGTCAGAGAAGGGCTCGGGGTGGAAAATTGAAAGAATAGAAATGGCGTATATCAATGTCGCGCGTTATCAGCCATTGAGAGGGGGGAGTTATCTGCCTTTACCACCAAAATTGGCAAACAAAAAAGCAGTTATTAACGTGCAAAACAGGGATAACGAATGTTTGAAATGGGCTTTGAGAGCTGCATTATTTCCGCCAAGAGATGGGAAAAATCCGCAAAGAACAAGCAGATACCCAGTTGACGACGGAATAAACTACAATGGAATCGATTTTCCAACGCCTCTAAAGCAGATTGACAGGCTTGAGGCGCAAAACAACAACCTTGCAATAAATGTGTTTGGATGGGAAGACGACTGTGTGATACCTCTCAGAACAAGCAAAAAAGAAAATAGCATTTCCCGTATAAACCTTATGTTAATTGAGTCAGGATTAATTCAGCACTACTGTTTTGTAAAAAGAGTATGCGCTCTGCTTTACGATCAGACTAAATCACACAACAAAAAACACTTTTGCATGATGTGCTTGACCGGTTTTACAAGAGCAGACTTGCTCGAAAAGCACAAAAAATATTGCAATGGAGTTAACGGCAGGCCAACAAGAATCGAAATGCCGGAAGAGGGGAAAAACACTATTTCTTTTAAAAACTACCACAAACAAATGAAAGCGCCTTTTGTAATTTACGCCGACTTTGAGGCATTGTTAAGAAAGATGCAAGGATGTAAACGCGAAACGGCCGAGGAGCGCCAGAAAAGAAAAGACCTTGGTGAAGAAGTGAAAGACATGAAGCCGAGTTACACAGACAAAACAGAACAGCACGAGGCATGCGGATTTGCTTACACAGTTGTAAGGAGTGATGGTGAACACGAAAAAACATTTGTGTACAGAGGACAAAACGCCGTTGAAGTATTTTTGAACTGTCTTTTAAGTGAAGAAAGAAAAATAAGATATGAATTGTCAAAGCCAAAACCTCTTGTGATGACGGCAAAAGACTGGGTAAACTTCAAAAATGCAACCAATTGCCACATTTGCGAAGAAACGCTAATGAAACAAAACTTTTTGGACTCTTTGCCAGTTTGGATTGGAAACAAAAAGGAGCTTAATTACTTTGGGCAGATGCACAAAAAATGTTATTACAGAAAGGAAAAAGAGGAAAAAAACCTGGATACCGAAACCCACTATAAGCTAAAAAAGCTTGAAAAAGAAACACACAAATTAGCAGCGAAAAACCAAAAAAACTGCTTAGCGTGCCACAAGCCGCTTATCCAGCCGAACTACAAGGATGTGGTAAAAGACCATTGCCACATAACAGGCAAGTTTCGAGGAGCCGCACACAACATTTGTAACTTTATGATGCGAATAGATCCGAAAAAGGTTCAAATACCAGTTGCATTTCACAACCTGAGGGGTTATGATGAACACCATTTAATGCAGGCAATGTCAAAGATTTCAAAAGAGGCACAGAAAGAGGTAAAATGTGTCGCAAACAACATGGAAAAATACATCACATTTTCACTGGGGGGTTTAAGGTTTATTGACAGCTTGAACTTTTTACCTGGGAAGCTTGAAAAACTTGTAGAAGAGATACCAAAGGAGTCATTAAATATAACAAAGGATAACTTAGAATTTGAAGAAAGCGAAGAATGTTTTGAACTTCTTTGCAAAAAGGGAATCTATCCTTACGAATACATGGACTCATGGGGAAGATTTAAAGAAACAAGTTTGCCAGAAAAAGAAAAGTTTTACAGCAAACTTAACGACGAGCACATAACAGATAAAGAGTATGAACATGCGCAAAAAGTGTGGAAAACCTTTGGCTGCCAGACCCTGGGCGACTACCACGATTTGTACGTTAAGACAGACGTGACCCTGTTAGCCGACGTCTTTGAAAGCTTCCGAAAACTCGGTCTTGAGAAGTACGGGTTGGATCCCGCGAATTATTACACGACGCCAGGCCTTTCTTGGGACGCACTCTTGAAAAAGACAGGGGTGGAGCTTGAGTTACTTACAGACTATGAAATGCATCTTTTTGTCGAAAGGGGAATAAGAGGCGGAATTTCGATGGTAAGCAAGAGATATGCAAAGGCGAACAACCCTTATGTTGAGGGATTTGACCCGAGCCAGCCAAAAATATACATAACGTACCTCGATGCGAATAACCTTTACGGGTGGGCAATGAGCAAGCCGCTCCCAAAAAGTGGTTTCAGATGGAAAAAGGTTATGCCAACAGAAAAAGAAATAACGACAAAAAAAGAGTATGCAAAAGCTGGATGGATTTTAGAGGTGGACTTGGAATACCCGAAAGAGCTGCATGACGCCCACAACAGCTATCCATTAGCACCAGAGAAAAAGAAAATAAACAAAGAAATGTTTTCGCCTTACCAAAACAAAACAATAAAAAATCTTGATTTGCACCCGCCAGACACCGAAAAGCTTGTTTTAACTCTTGAAGACAAAACCAATTACGTCGTGCATTACCGAAACTTGCAGTTTTATCTAAAACAGGGAATGAAACTCAAAAAAGTGCACAGGGTCTTAGAGTTTGAACAAGAGGCGTGGATGGAGCCGTACATCCGGATGAACACAGAATTCCGAAAAGAAGCGAAAAGCGACTTTGAAAAGAACTTTTACAAGCTGATGAATAACTCAGTTTTTGGAAAAACAATGGAAAACCTGAGAAACCGTGTAGACATAAGAATAGTGCGCAGCGACGAAACAAAGAAAATAAGAAAATTAGTTGCAAGCCCATTGTATTCAAGACATGTAATGTTTTCAAACGATCTGGTTGGAATAGCCATGCGAAAAAGTAAGCTTTTTCTTAATAAACCGGTCTACACAGGCATGACCATCCTTGACGTAAGCAAGTTATGTATGTACGATTTTTATTACAACCACCTGAAAAAAGAGTACGGGGAGCGTTGCGAGCTTTTGTATACAGACACAGACAGCCTTTTGCTTGAGATAGAAACAGAAGACGTTTACGCGGACATGGCAGAAAACATTGACAAGTACGACACAAGCGACTACCCGAAAGATCATTCGCTGTTTTCAACAAAAAACAAAAAGGTGTTGGGAAAAATGAAAGACGAATGCGCAGGAAAACTAATTTCAGAGTGTGTTTGTTTGAGGCCAAAAATGTATTCAATAATGACAGAAGACAAAAAAAATATAAAAAAAGCAAAGGGGGTAAAAGAGTGTGTGACAAAGAATAAGATAGATCATGAAAACTTCAAAGATACACTTTTTCAAAACAAGGAAAGCTTTCACGAAATGCACATGCTAAGAAGCTATGCCCACGAGATGTATTCAATAGTGGTAAACAAAAAATCGCTGTCGCCTTTTGACTCAAAGCGATGGATAGCGGATGATGGGATACATACAAATGCTTACGGGTATAAGTTTTGCGAAACAAAGCCTACATAAACATAACTTTTAGAGCTTTTCTGAGCCCAAGGGGCTCAAGCACTAAGTGCTTGGTGGTAACTGTGTATTTGGAGGAATAACAAGCAATTCTTCACGCACGAAGCCGCGCTTTGGACCATCGTGCAAGTAATAAAGCACTGGCTGATTAGGTTTAGTAACAGACCTTTCAATGCTGTAGACTTTTAATGACCAAATCGGATCTGTAGCCCTTTTTACGCCGCCTTCCAGCTCGCCAGGTTGGTAGAGGAAGCGCACATTAACGAGAGAGGGGAGTTTTTTTTCTTTCTTGCCAACAGGTCTTGTATATTTTGAGGACGGTTTTGACGAAACAGCCTTTTCTTTGATTGCAGCAGCAGGTTTCTTACCAGTAAGACTGGTTACTTCGTTGTTCAGAGCGGCAACAACTTCGGGTAGCCTTTTTACCCACGCTGTCGACCGCTGGCCAGATGGCAGGTTCATCTCGACACCGTACTGATAACCAAACAGGCGCCCTGCCAGTGTTTGATTAAAACGTTCAACAATAGCTTGATCTCTGTGAATGTTAACACGCCCGCGTCTAATATAGGTTTTGTGATTTTCCATTTCTTTGGTAACAGCTCCCATGAATTCGCGACCAGGGTCAACTTGCAGCATCTGTGGCCATTTTAGTGCACTTCGCCTGTAAATTGTCTGAAAACCTTTTGCAACCTCAGTTGAATCTTTGGAGGTCAAAGGCTCGGCCTCTTTGAATCGGCTGGCAACGTCAACAACAGTCAGAGCGTATTTGTAAACTTTTCGCCCTCGCGGCAGTTTGTCGTGTGGCAGAAAAAGAAGGTCCGCCTGGTGGACCGCGTTAGGAGAAGAAACATCGAATTTTGGGCGAGGAACGTATCGTGGTGCCGGAAGGTAGATCTGCCAAAGGGCCTGCTTAACGAGCCACTTTTTAGCAGCATCTTCGGAAACCTTGGCCGCCTCGGCTAATTTTTTTATCGCTGCAATTCCCTTCCAGTAGCCCTGGGGGCTATAGTAGACTTTCGAGATTTTCTTCGAAAAGTTTTGCTCCGCAAAAATCTTTGCATCCATGTGTATACAAGAAAAAAAGAAAAGTTTAAAGAAACCGAAAGGCAGCGTACCCAAGTGCAAGCGCGCCAGCGCCAACGAACATAAGTTCACCTTGTTTCTGCTGCTCACTTGGCTGATAGAAATCAGAGAACTTGGGTTCTTTCGGAGGAATCATTTGTTTGTCAGGATGTGCCTGGTTGTAGAGTTTGAAAGCGTAGTCTGTGTTCGTAAAGTTTTGTTTCGCTTGCTGTTTGATCTCATTGTTGGTTTCGATCCAGTCGAGAAGCTTCGTGCGGTCGCGAGAGTATTTCGCGTAAGCTGCCTGGTAAGCCTCGAGAGCTTTGTCGTGTCTTTCTTTTTCTTTTAAAGCGGCGTCATCTCCGCCACCCAAAGCTCGAGCAAGGTAGTTGCCGCCAATGAAAGCAGCAGCGTTCAAGATAGCTCCGCCAGCCATAATCGCGACGCTTGCCATTTTGTTATTATACTATTCTAATTTTTTTTTAATTGGTTGGGAGAATTTTCTGGTCCTCGAGATACTGTTTAAGTGCAACGCTGCCAGCCATGACGGCTGTGAACTTTACATAGTTCATAAAACTGCTGCTTGGGTCGGATGTGAAGTTTTCTTTTACAACTTTTTTGGCAGCCCAGCCGATTCCGGCGGCGAGACCTGTAATGGTGGCGGCATCCATGAGCGTTTTCACGAGTTTGTTGTCGGACATGGCGGTTCAGTATAAAATAATAAAAAATATTCAATTGAAAAATTTTTTTGTTTATTCTTCACCGTTTTGCGAAGCAAAGTTTGCAACTTCTTCACCAGATTCAACTTCTTTTGTTTTTTTTATACCTCTTTTAAAAATTGTATCCTCATCCTTTTGCACCCGAATAGCGGTTTTAACGCAAGTTTTGGAAAATTCAAACCAAAGTAATGCAATACCAGCCATAGCTGCACCTTTAACAAGGTTGTCAAGAATAAAACCAAGGGACATTGTCGGTATAATAAATGAAAAATAAATGTTCAAAAGAAATTTTTTAATCCATCGGACGGATTCCTCTTTGTTTGCGAGGTCTAATGGCATTTTGGATTGTCGAAGGCGTGTCTGAAGAACGCGTTGCAACCCTTCCAATACTTTCTGCTGTAACTGGTGTGTCATCAGTTATAAGAGTTGGCGGAGCTTTAAATGTTGGACTTCTTTTTTCGTTTATAAAGCCTTTTATGTCTTCGCGTTTCACATAAGTTGTAACGATTGCACCGCCGATACCAAGCAAAGATATCCATTGATTTGTGGTGAGACCGCTTGATTGCGGCTGAGCCTCGGGCGGAGCTGGTTCCGTTACGTCCGGTGGTGTTGCATTTCGCTTTGCAGCAGCAGATTTCTTTTCCTTTTCTTTTGCAATTATTGCAGCAGCCTCGACAGCAGCTTTTTTCTGTGCTTCACGAGCCTGTTTTGTTTTTTCAGCTGCAAGCTTGCCAGCAGCAACTCGCTTTGGATTTTTGGCAGGCTTTGTTGCTGGAGTTGTTGAAGTAACTTGTTTCTGTTCTTCTTGAGCGATCGGAGTTGGTTCGAGCTCGGCCATTTATAATAAAAAAAAATAATATTTAAATAGAAAATTGCTCAGCAAGATTTTTTGCTAAGCAATTGCTAAGCATTGTTCAGTAATTACTTAGCATTTTCTTAGCATTGCTCAGAAAAATCTTCAGTAGTGTTTGTGTCCGCATCTTTGGAAGCACCTTTGGTTTCGCACAGCGAAGTGTGCGACTTTGTAGCTTCGTTTAAATCAATGTGCTTTGTTGTGATGAGCGCAGCATTTGCAACGGCAAGAAAGCGGCCGCATTTCAAAGCCAGACCGCCTGCCAAAGTGGACAGCTCTTTGCTGATGATGTAGTCGTTTTTGAGTTCCTTCTGATAATCATTGACGTCCTTGATATTTACGGCCATACCAACGACTTTAGTAACAAGAAAAATAAAGCTGTCAATCAAGCTGTCGGTTGTTTTGGATCCAACGTATGCCTCATATCTCTTTAAGTACTTTTCAACTTCTTTATCTGTCAAGCGCTTCACCTGCTCGTGTGTCAGTTGCACACCGATTGCTTCTTTGGCTTTTCCTGTTGAAACAAGGATTGCAAGCTGTTCACGCAAAGCAGGAATGTCAGGGCCTTGAATGAGTGCCATAGCGCTTTCTGTACTTTCTGGTTCAGCTCCTAGCAGTTCCATTACGGAAGCTAATTCTTGTTCACTTGCAGCGCCCTTGACGCTCTCGGGAGGAGAAGTTGCGAACGGGTCAGCCATTTATTACTCTAAAAAATATGTTCAATAAGAAAATTTTGTGCCGTAAGGGTGGCGATGAGAAATGACAAGATGCGAAAACTTATTTTTTTTTAGCTTTAAAATGATTTCTTTGTAATCCTCATTGGCAAGTTCGCCAGCGTAATCCTCAAAGATTGCCTTCGTGGTCTTGGCAGAGGGGGTGTAAAAGAAAACGATTGCCGCAACATTTTCGCGGAATGAGGATGTTATGCTTGTCAATTTTTGAGTTAACACCCATATGCTCAAGCCTGCGTGGCGAGCAGAGAAAGCAAGATTCACCAACTCCCCTGTTCTTCCTTTTACATCTTTCGAAGCAGCACAGTCGTCGAGGATGATAAGCGTGTTCGTACCCTCAAAAAGAAATCTTGAAAGCCTTAACCAAGATTCCACCTCGTGCTGCTCGCAAATGAAAACAAAAAATCGAATATCTTCCTCAGCAAAGCGATAATAAGTCTTGTTGTGCTCGAAAGTCGGGCAGATGAGCACGATGTAGTCAAACTTGCCTCGGAAAGGGCCACAAAGCTGATTGACCACGTATCTTGTTTTTCCTGAGTTCGTTGGTCCCACAATGAGGGCGTTGAAGGGTATATTGGCAGGATCCATCTTCGTTCGTATATGTACCTAAGGTACACTTTTTCAAAGAAAAAATTATAAAAGCACAGATTCTAACTGCCTGCCAAGTATATTCATTTGGGCGTCGCTGATTACGTAAATGTGGCAGTTCAAATTACCTGAGCCGCTTGCTTTCCTCTCTAGCTCAAGCTGGACACCGTCCTTTGTGTTCACAAGGCGCGTGCCGCTTCCGTGCATCGAGTGGTCAGCCATGGAACGCAGATCAATAAGAAGGCCAAACTTGTCTTCTGTGTAAAACTTTTGCAGAGTCATGTGCTGCGTTTTATTTTTTTCTTTCATGTAGAATCTTTTAACTTCTCCCCAAATGTCCATTCCTTCGATGCCGTTGTTGTACAGCATGTTTGGCGAGCCGTTGACAGTGATGCTTACTTTTGTAAGGTCCGGGTTAATGTACTTTTCCGAGCTCCTTGCACCTTTGTTATATTGCTCAATAAATAGGAGCAAGATACCTTTCATGGACCTCCTCTGCGGGTTGACCCTTAGATTCAGACGTGTGTCGGAGCCTTTTGCAAAAGTCACCACTTTAACACGCTGGATGTGGTCGTAAGCGAACTCTTTGCCGCCCGAATAAGCGCTGAACGCTTCATCTGCAATTTCCTCGCTTCTTATCATCTCGTACTCCAGCTGGATGTTTGTCAACTTGTATTTTAGTTTTGTTGTATCTGAGCCTCTGACCACATGTTCGGCTGCCGCGAGCTTCAGTTCGAACACAAGATCGTTGTATAGTGCCTGAGGATAAAATGCCCCATGGTCAGTTAAAATCTGGTGATCCAGGCGGATGCGGTATTTATTTCCATATATCTCATTCAGCTTTTTTTCTGCGTCCACACCTGAAGTTTTCTTATCGCCAGCATTTGAGCGAATTTTGTTAAGGTCCTCGCTCTGAATGCCCTCTGGCACCCTGTCGTCGCGCTCCTCCTGCGAAAGGAAAAAATCCTCAAATATTTTGTAGATGTCATAGCCAACCGTGTCCTGCACGACGGTGCCTTCGTACTTTACAACAAAATCGTCGACCAGAGCTCGGCTGACGTTGTCAACCAGAAAGTTGTTGGCATGGCCTCCGCTCAAGTCGATGTTGAAGCGCAGCGCCAGCGAGCCGGGCACAATGACCTCGTTTTCGTTCAGCTTGGGCACTGAAACATACAACGTTTCCTCTGGATTGGCTTCTGTGCGGTCAAAAGTGATTCGTTTTACAGCGCGCTCGGCTTTCAGTGCGCCGAGTATTTTCTCTGTGCGTCCCGGTCGAAGGTTTTCTTGAACAGCAGCCATCTCTCGATTGGTTTTATTGTTAAATTGAAAAGTTTAATTTGAAAATATATATAAATTACGTGATGGCGGAAGGTGGTGGTGAGTTTGGATACGAGGACCATGATTTGGACCGAGATCTTGACCACAACAGTGATAACGATGATGAAGAGGAACAAGAGGTCGACACAACCCGACCATTTCAGCCCGGGGAGGCATCCACACCCTACCATGGGGGTGAACAACATGAAATGCAAACGATGCAGCACGAACAGAGCGGGCTGCCAGACACATCCTACGAAGAAACACCTTTTTTGGGAAGCTTTATTCATCAAGATGACAAACCGGCAATGATTGGCAGAGCTAAAGATTTTATCAAAAGAAAATTCCCCAAAGTGAACTTCGCAAAATTAGGCCCAATAGGTTTTAGCAAAAAGAGTGGCAATGAAACTACAATTGTATCCTTTGGATCAAAAGGTGGCGAGACCGAAATTTTCAAAAAAGACGGAACTGGCCTTCTCAAAAAATTCACAAACAAGTTTAAAGCCCCCCTTGGGCCAGAAGCGGAATCTCTGATTGCTCAAGACAATGAAGAAATAAGAGAAATGAGACCAAGATTAAGAGAAGCTGAAAGTCAAATACAACAGGCAGAAACAATTGACATGCAGAAAGAAAAAGCCACCCAAGAAGTAGAAGATTTCAGAATAAGAATCGAGCGAATAGATGCCAAGATGGAACAACTTGGGTCAAATGTTGAAAATGAATCAGAATTGCGCAGACTTAAGCAACTGAAAAAAAATCTTGAAAAGGATTTTGAAAACAAAAAAAAGAAGTTGCTGCTCTTGAAAAACAAGTTAAGCAAATAGCAAAAGAAAAAACACGAGTCGTCCAACTAAGGGCAGGCATCGCTGCCAAAGAGAGCGAAAGAAACACTTTGCAAGAAAGGCTCAACGACACAAGAGCGTTAAATGATCTTAAAGAGCAAGAAGATGAGCTCAAGCGCCAAAACGAGGAAGATCAAGCTGTTATAGAGGATGAGAATGCATCCCCCACTAACAAACAAGCTGCGGAAGAAAGAGTTGCAGAAAGAACCGAGGAGCTCGGGCGTTTGCAAACGCAGATTGCAGAAAGAGAAAGGGCGCTTCCACTTCGTGAGAGGATCAAAGAGATCTTCAAAAAATATGGCGTGACAGTAACAGCAATACTTCTTGCTGCTGGTGTCACGATTGGTTCTGTAATTGGTGCCATTACAAACTCTTTGAAGGCCACCGGCAAAGCGTTGGGGAAAGGCCTAAGTGATATTGGCTCAAAGGTAGCATCAGCTCTGCCTGGTCTCATTGGCTCGATTGCGAAATTTCTTTTCAAAACCGCTGGTCAAGTAATTGGATTTCTTGCAGAGCACACCTGGCTGCTTATCCTTGCTGTGGTTGCTTTTCTTGTTGAAAAATACATCAAAAAGAGACGTTAGCGCATAAGGGTGTAGAGCAAAGCTGCTGCTCCAACCGCGCCAACAGCGACAGTTGCTTTGTTTATTTCGTGTGAATCATTGGCTACGGCCTTCGTAGGTTTAGCGCTTTGCGCGTTGCCGTCCTTTGGACGGGGACCGTAAAGGTCCCTAGCTGGTGTTTCAGCAGCGCTTGCGGCGGGTGTCCAATTTTTTTTTGCTGTGGCGCTCTTGTGTATAGGATTTGAAGGGTGGCTGTTTGGTGGGTTGATTTTTGATTTTCCTCCCGCCATCAGTTTAAGAGCTGCTTTTTTTGTAGCTTTATTAACCTCATCATTCACTCCTAATTTCATCCCAACAACAGCCTGCTTAAGCTGGTTATTGTAGCCAACAACGCTTTCTGTGTTTATCACCATTCGAGCGGGCATCAGCCAGGCACCTGGGCAGACTGCAAGGTTAAGCCGAACCTTAGCTTCGTCGATGGCTAATTGGTATCTTTGGACCGACTTTGCCAGATCAGGTTGCCTTATAGCGTCTTCAACCAACACGAGGAACTCACTTTGCGCTTCCTTTGCACGGCCGCCTGTTCCAAGTATGCTACTTCGAACGTTGACCTGCGAACCGAGAATACAGTAGACAAAAGCCTCTATCGACTGGTTTACTCTCGACAAACCTGCCTGAGTAAGCCCTTCAGTGCCGTTAGGACAAAACCAGTCTGCCTGTGCATATGCAGCGTCGTCTGGCTCGATGTATTGAATCAAGTTACCTTTGCTTGCAGCTCCCCCTTCGTCCGAAAATTTATCGTAATCGGGGTATTTTGCTCCAGTTTTGTTTGGTCCAATGTTAGTAATCCAGATATAAACGTTACCAAGTCCGTGGTTTGCGCCTGTTGTGAAACGGAAATCGCTTGACGGGTCGACACCGAACTCAGCGCATATTCTTTTGTAAGAAGCCACGTCGTACTTGTTGTCGAACTGGCTAAAAGTGGGGTCGCCTGGCAAGGCGCTTACGCTCTGAATTCCCCCCATCTGAAACAATATTCGCCTTATCGTGAAATAAACGTGAAAAAGATAAAAATTACGCACAATCGGTGGCAAGCTAAGAGATGAGTGCTCTTCATCGAAAATGTCTCGACTTATACCGCAGCCTGTTGTCGCGCACCATACCGCAAAGTTAAGTTGCTGTGGCCAATAGCCCATATTTTGGCTAGCAAGCCACCTTTTTGACTCTTTTCCTGATGTATGCTTCAGTTTTGTTTTTTGAAAAATCTCTCTTAATTTCGTTGTGAAATATTGGTCTGGTGTGACGTAGATGTTTATTTGGCTGTTAAATATTTTTTTCAAACTCGGTGCGGCTTCGTGAAATCCAACCGCGGGAATTGGCAAAGATGAGCCTTTTGCGCCGCTTGGTGACAGCTGTTGTGGAAAACCGCCTGAAATTTGATTCACCCCCAGTGCTTTTTTCATCTCTGGGCTCCAATATTTGCTGTCAGAGCCAAAAACATTTATCAAATGGCCTTGCCCTGCCTTGTAATAAATGTCTGCCGTTGCTGTGTGGTTGTACGCGAACTCAACCTGTGCAACAAATTTTGTTCGGTCAGCGTTTGGATATTTTGCAAGAAAAGGTTTCCATGCATTGTCTTTTGCCGCTTTAGAAATTGTAGTTGCTTCTGGGGTTTTCATCCACTTCATAAAACCTCTTGTTTTTGCATCCATGGTCCTCTTTTATATTAAACATTTTTTATTTTTATTTAATATAAAAATGGTTGTGCTGACTGTTACCACAAAAGAAAATCCGAACACTGTTTATTTTGACCAGCCTATTCCAAAACCAAGCTATATCCGGCTTTTAAGTTGTTCTCTTTACAACAGCTGGAATAGTTTGGAAAAGGATGGAATAGTTTTTTATAAACAAGTGAACAAGGAAGAGAAGGCGCGTTATATACGGCAAGGAAACTTCTCACTCGATGACATTGGGAGTATTTTTGAAAAAGGATTTCCAGAGAAAAACATGTTTTCTGTAACAAAAGGCATTGCAGGCCGTTCATTGATAATAAAAGCAAAAGAGCCCAATTTAAAAGCTTTTGGACTGAACGAAAGTCTTATTAAGTTCTTTAATTTGCCTGGGTTTGAGAATTACGCAAGTATTGAAAAGGAATTTTTTGAAACAATTGAGGTAAATAATGTTTCAAATCCTAAAAATTACTTCATCAACTGTGACCTTATCGACAAGCAACAAAGCTTGCTAAATGGTAAGCCATCAAGCCTTTTAGCGTTTTTTGACATACGTGGAAAACCGTATGAAAAAGTTTATTACCAAAATACACATTTTAACGTCTTGCGCGACGTTTCTGCTGAAGAAAATGTATCATCTCTGACTCTTTCGATTAGAGATGAGAATGGAAAGCCATTCGATTTTAACGGCACAAATCTTACATATGAGTTGGAATTGAATTAAATTAAATACAAAAATAACTTTTATGTATACGAGACCATGTCATCTGCTAATGTTCTCCCGAGTGCCCCTGCTTATGGTGATCGCGAAGAAAACAGCGTAAAACAAACACTGTATCCCGCTTTGCCAAATCAACCAGAAAACTTTAGGTTAACAAAAATCAATCAAATTTGTTCAGAATTTGACAAAGAAGTTGCAAAATACCGAGCTGTTTTGAAAAAGTATAAAAAGGTGAAGTCTTTTTTTCATTATTCCGCAATTTCAATGGGTGGTTTGTCCAGTGTTCTCTCTGCTTCCAGCCTTGGAACAGCGGTAACAGTCGTTGGTTTGCCGGTAAGCGTTCCTCTCGCAGCATGTGCTGCAATTACAGGCGTTTTGTCAGCCGCTTTCACTGGAGCGAGCAAAAAACTTGAACCAAAAATTATGAAAAATAATGAAATTACTTCTCTTGCTGTTGCCAAACGGGAAACTGTCAATAGACTTGTTTCTGCCGCTCTCATTGACAATAAAGTTGATGACAAAGAGTTTCAAATTATTTTGGATGAATATTCTCGTTACATGGCCCTCAAAGAGACTGTTCGCATGCACCTTACAAAAAATTTAAGCCAAAAAAAGTCATCCCCACAGCCTGACATTGAGAAACTGAGACAGGAAATTCGACAAGAAGAATTAGATAGGTTAAAAAAAAGAATATCAGCAGAGTCGAAATCAGATTTGAGAAAATAAACACTGGATTTAATCTGAGTGTTCAGAAAAATAAAATTAACGCATGACACAAATCGTGACATTGTGTTACACACAGCGTGACATTGTGTGACACAGAGCGTGACAGTCACGCGTGACGTTGCGTGACAGGTCAAACGAAAGGGCAAAACCCTGGTCGGGGGGTGCTCGTTGGCTGTTTCTTGCCTAGCCCCGGCTAGGACTTTTTCCCCGCCGCTGACAAGGCGGCTGTCCCACATTTTTACCTCTGCCGAGGTTTGAAATCCCGAGGAATTTCTGAGCACCCCCACGTTATCAGTAGGGCCGAGGCGGGTTCACCCAGGGGTATCTCCCACTGAAAGGAGTCCCCCTATACCCCGTAATTCACCATCCGCACAAGCCATTATAACAGGATTCAAGTGGTTGGCCATCCACTACCTCCCTTGACTTCACCAGAATTTGTGAACTAACAAAAAGTTACGGCCGCGTTTACTTATATATAGTTCACTTTGTCACGTTTTTCACTTGTGGTACCCTTTCACCTATTTTGAGCAAGTACGCATGCGCTTTTGGGCATCAGGATGATGTCATCATTAATTAGACACTTGGTAAAGTTTGGTAAATAGGCTAAAATGTTGGTGCTTTTCCAAGCGATTTGCTTTATTTTAACCGAACTTTCTACTCCCGTTTGGCAAAATGAGGTCAGACAGATAACATATCAAGTCGTGGAAGCAATGCTTGAAGCAGAAAAAAAATAAACAGGCCCGATTGAGTCCGATGTTTCGGGAAAGTTCTTTCGATCGATCGTTAAACTTCTGTGATCAAATCCTGTTATTTCTCGATTTCTTCTCTTCGCTTCACTTCGCCAGCTTCTGTGGGGGCACAAAAAATTACAGCGCGTTAACTGAGCGTATTTTTTTTGTAATATCTGTTCTGTTTCGTTTTTTATCGGCCCAAACACTAAATCCTGATTAGGCCGCCATGTTTCTTTCTGCTCGTCCAAGGGCCTGAGAACTAGAAATATGGTTTCCAGGCTCTCTCTGAAAATGTCACGCAACTCACGTAAGTCGCTCGCGATTTTGCGTGCCGCTAGCAGGGCAACCATTTTTTTGTGTCTGTAAACGGTCAGAAAAAATGGTTTTAGCGCGTTTAACGTTAGCGAAGGTTTTTTTAATGTTGTTTTCTTTTATAAAAAAAAAAGTCGCAAGCTTAAACCTTTTTTGTCAATTAAAGGTTCGTCGCCCTAAAGTACAATGGTTGGTTTAAATGATTGGTACGAAGTTCAGTCTGTCGGCTCTTCTTCCGGCAGTTAATTAATTTGTTTACCCATTTTTTTTGCTTTTTCTTTAGTTCCATTTCCACGACTGCTTTCCAGATTTTTTTGTTAGCTTTAGCCAAGATTTGCTTAGCGATTTCAGTTTTTTTTGCCTTAAATTTTCCGGAATTTTTTCAAAATCATAGACATAGTCGTACACTTCTCCTAACCTCAAAAAAGCTTCATGATATTTTGTTAAAGTAAGATAATCCAACGATTTTTTTGGTAAAACTGTCGTTATTGGAACAAATTCTTCGTTTTTTTCACTGTTGGGTAAGTCTTCACTTTTTCCAAAAAGTTCTGGTTTTTTCAGTTTCATACTTTTTTTTAAAGTAAAGTCTCTTTCCAACAATTCTTCAAAAATTTCTTTGCTAAGCTCTTTAGTTTTCAGTTTTGAAATTGCTACAACCAAGCCGTGTATAAATTTTGTCATGTCAACACTTACATATTGTTGTAAATATCGATCAAAAATTTTTTCGTTTTGGATGTAAAACTTTCTCGTTCTCGGTCCTTTTGGTTGAAAAACATCTCTCGTTGGCTCCATTTACCCTGAGGTGTTATTTGTTCAATTGAAAAATAAATATAGCACACAGGTGGCGCTCTCTGTTGCTGCGGGCCGTTAGAGGTGCCGCCAACGCCTTTTTTGCAACTCGTTTCGCGAGAGGGGTAAGAAAGGCGTCTTGCGTTCCGCACACACATGTAAATTAGGAGTTGTGGACACAAATTGTGACAAGGAGCGAGGCGAGCCAGGGCGAGCCGAGCGAGTTGTCACGGTTTGTGCCACAACTCCTAATTTACATGTGTGTAAAGGTTTACCATCCACAACTTCGGAGATAATAATATTCTTGCGCCAGTTTAAACATGTTCTCTGCTTGACTTGAAAGTAAATTCCCGTCGCGAGGGAAGCGACTGTTTCTTACTGCAGCTGGTTTCTCACTTTTTGCCGCTTGTGCCGGCGGCCAAATAAGATGATTGGTACGAATAACGATTTCCAAAGGGAACGGGTAACTTGTCGATGGGGTCCTGCTTGCCAGTTATTTGCTGACCATGTACTTCGTATGTAACAGATTAAGGATAATATGCCCGCAACATTGAAAACCATTGTGTCTGGATCGGGCATTACCACACTGTCATCACCGATTAGATAGATCGTTTCGGCCTGCAGGCTAAACACCTTGGACAACACAGTAATCGTGCTATTATTGAGCTTTACTTAAAGAACTTGTTCTCTGCTTTGGACTTGCACAAAGTTCTCCACGTCAGAATTTGATCATGAAGACCACTAGGCACCAAATGAAGCTCACATGGAAATGGCGAAAAATGGCGCGAAATTTGCGAGCAAAGGTTACAAGGTTACTGGGTAAGCGATTGAAAGAAAAGAAAAATGGCAGAAAGGAAAAGGAAAAAGGTAAAATGAAAAAGAAATACAGAAAAAAAGACAGGAAGAAAAAGAATAAAGAAAAAAGTAAAAAGGAAGAAGGTAAAATGAAAAAAGAAATAGAGAAAAAGAAAAAAAGAAAAAAGAAAAAGGAAAAAAGAAAAACAAAATATTGATAAAGGGAAAATAGAAATTTGAATAAAGAAATGGGTAAAAGGATAAATGATTAGACGGTACTAGAAAAAAGAAATATGAAAAACGGAGAAAGCGCAGGATAAAATAAACGAGGATAATCCAACTATCGAAAACGGAAAATATAAAATAACGAGATTTTCAGTTTTACCAACCAAATGAATCAAACGAAATGGCGGAAAGTGCCACGGATTCCAGTGGCCCTCAATTATTATTTACAATAAAATATAAAAATACTCAGAACAATACGAATATTAAAACTATGGATAAACTAAAACTATGAAATATTACGAATAAAAATACAAGAAATACGAGATAAAATATTAAAAAGGTAAAAAGAATAAAAGTGTAACTAAATTACAGAATAAAATGATTTAAAAACTGCTGTTCTTTAAAAATTCTCTTCCAAAGAGAGTTCCTAAAAGCTTTAATTGTTGACAATTTTCGCATAGATAGGGGTAGGCTGTTCCATTCTTTACAAGCAGTCACGGTAAAAGTTCTGCCACCTTCAGTTAATCGTTTTATAACTGGATGAACAATATTAAAATTGGCATATCTTGTATTTCGTGAATGAGTCTCGCTAGTAAGCTTAAGTAAGCTTTTCAGATAGGTGGGTACATGCCCCTGTAAACGCATTTGGAAAATGTCTGCTACAGAAATACAAGCTAAAAAATGTTGATTTTATAAATATTTTTTATTTTCATCTCAGTGGTGTCTTATCTTAAAAGATACACACAGTTTTATTTTCTTCTTAGTCGAACACATCTCCCTAATATTTGTTAAGTTTATTTTGGGACACAATAATAATTATTGTTCATTATATACATGTAATTGGTATTAAGAAGGTACATTTCAGTTACCGGTAATCATTCACTGTACGTACTCTGTACTTACATATTCACATCTGTCAGACAACGGCAGCTCAGGCTGAAAAAAAAAAATGCAAACAAGTTTGCATAGCATGCAAAGCAGTGATGAGAGTTTTCAATTTTGATTTTATAATAAAAATGCAATATGTCAGTACCTTTTGAAGTGCACACAGAACCAGGGCACCAGAATTTAACATTGGATTGTGAGGTTGGTCTAGGAGAGAAAAAATGATGTTTTATCAGAATAATTATTATTTAAATATTAAGTCTTACAATAGAAAAACCTAGCTGACCTGGTAAATTTGACCAGTTAAACTAAAGTATTAATTAATAAGATTTAGTACTAACCATGATTATTCAAGTGTAAATAATTAAATGTTTGACCACTGGGTTCTTTTCCAACATATTCATGCACCTGCAACAACGCAGACAAATTAAGACATGGATAAAGTTTGATTTAATATACAAAGAATCTGTCCAAGCAATGACAACCACAACAAACATCAGATTCCTAAATGAATTCCTGAGATTCATGTCCAAGGAGAAAGGGGGGCATGAAGGCTCTAGTGTAAGAATATATACAAGTCACCCAAAGACAAAGTAAGCTGCCTGTGGCACCCGGGCTCTGCTAGAACACAGCTATGAGAACCCGAGTACAAATTTGAGTCAGGGAGGTATTTGGGGGTTATATTTTTTTGGTTAAGAAGGAGGGGTTTGGAACACTGTTGGTTATTATGTTCTAAGAGTGTTTTTTATAAAGGGATTAAATGTTCATCAATACCATAATGGGGCTTGACAACAGTCCCACCCATGGCCAGTTGTCCAAAAAAGTAGATTATCCTTCACAGCAAAAGCCACTTTTCATACTAACTGGCCATGGGCAAGGGCCCTGAGAGAACCTAAATTTGCGAAATTTCCCGGTGGAACATGCCCCCAGACTCCCCTAGAGGCTTGCACCTTCAGTGCTAAAAATGCTACCTTTTTTCCTTCTAAAAGGGTTGGAATCTATGCCTCCTCCTTCCTTGCATGGAACAACAATATTGTACAATAAGCTACGTACTCACCACTTCTGCTGTTAAATCCTCTAAAACAATTGGGTAGTGAAGACATTTAGACACTGACTGAAGACAAAAATGATCTTTGTAATCCCCTATGGCAAATCTTGAACCAAAGAAGGAATGACGAATATATTATTATTACTATTAGCCTTATTTTGGTAATTGTGACACCATGTTGCAATATACAGTCATCTCATGCTCATTATAATGTTGGAACTCATCTTAAAAATGTGCGAGGCAGCAAGGCATGCGATGCAAAAATCCCTACTCCAAATAAAAAGGCTACCACAAGCTACCTTAGCTAACTATAGGCTAACCGTAGTGCTATTTAGGCTAACCAAAGTGCTATCTAGATCTACCTAGGCTAGGATACCATGCCTCGCTACCTTGCAAAAAGAAATATAGAAACTGGTCTATAATTTCATAAATTTTTTATTGGTTTTGTCATCATTTTGGTAGATTGGGGTCACTCTGACTTGTTCATTTCCAGCTATCAAAAACAACTTCATGTTTGATACTCATTATAAGTGAAGAGGCTAATTACATATAGGTGTGTACTAAAAAGCTTGGATGGCAAGTTTTCGAAGTTTTGGTAAGATAACAGCACAACCTGTGGCCTTGATGGCCTCAAGTGCTCTTATTTTTGCTATCAATGCTTAATGCTGGAGATGGTGGGTGTGCACATTTTCTGTGAGGCCTGGTGATTCTGTGTAAAGGAGGTAAGAGCAGGTCTTGAGCTCGCCCAACCTCATTCCCAGGATTTGCTCTGCTTTCACGATGCCAGCTGGACATGACGAGCCAACATTTTGAATAGGACATTAACACACCAACAAAATAAATTAATCACTGCCAACTTGAATAGTTTATGTATAGTACAGTAAATATACCTCTGTCCATCTACGGAACAAACAGCCACGCCCCACAGTTCAGGGTCAAACTTTGCCAACTGAGGAATGTAGTCAGCAACCTGCAAAGAATTCAACATCATTGCCTAAATGTCAATGTCTAAAAAGTGCTATTTTTGGAAAATCTCCAGGTGTCAATGGGTTAAGCAAGAAAAGTAACATTACCAGTTATACACCTCTCTGCTTTAAGCATGTCTTGATCAGAGCTAGCATTGATCTACCCTTGACTGCCATGGGGATATGAGAAGAAACACTAAAAAACCATTTTCCTTGACATTTTAGAGACTTACATGTAAAAGTGCATTGGGGGGGGGGGGGGACTTGGGTCAATTTTTGTTGGGTATGTGCCGCTGGCCTCTCAGAACCCCTACCCCATTATAGTCATATTGTATGGCCAATTATAGACCCCATCTTAGTTACTTTTGGGTAAATGTAATTTTCACGACTTCAACTTAGTCACTTTCTGTTTTTGCGTCTACCGTATAAATCCTTTTGACTAAGTCATTCTAAAATGAATTGACACATAGGGAGGGAAACGACAAAATCGATCAAAGAAACGAACATACCTATTCAACTATTGGCACGTCAAACAGACGAACTCTAACAGAAACGTATTCACAACTTGCCAGAATTTTCTTACTCTCAAAAATTATCCCGAAAAAGTGTGACCCCATTCCAGTCACCCTATAAAAAATGCTTGAAAAGGCGACCCCATTATAGTCAGTCCAGTCATGAAAATGCACCCCCATCCAGCAGCACATCCCCATTAGCCCATTTATAGGAAGTGCCCCCCCCCCCCCCGGGAAGTGCATGCATATATGGGGAACAAACTGACTAGCCTGTAATTTAATCATAAATGATAAAGAATCCTTCAAAATCATTTCCTCAGATGCACAGTCAAATATCTATAGCATCCTTTCTCATATAGCCCTCTTGAAAATGTTTTTGTATCATCACTACAAACAGGGTTCAATATGATTGTATAATTATGCAATTACAAGTAAACAGTACTCTTAAAATAACAAACATCACCTTTCCTTCCTTATTTTCTTTGCATTTATTGTATATTTCCTCAATAGGCTTTGTTAATCGACTAAACTCTGGAATTACAAGGTCTCCACGAAGAGCACTCTCTATTAAGACAATATTTTTCTGGATGGATCTGAAATTAAACCAATCAAAAGTGTTTTTCATCATTTCTAGAAGTGACAGACTGTGCTGTACAAGTTACATTACGGTCATGTGATTACAGTAAAGACTCCTTCCTTCCTTCCTTCCTTCCTTCCTTCCTTCCTTCCTTCCTTCCTTCCTTCCTTCCTTCCTTCCTTCCTTCCTTCCTTCCTTCCTTCCTTCCTTCCTTCCTTCCTTCCTTCCTTCCTTCCTTCCTTCCTTCCTTCCTTCCTTCCTTCCTTCCTTCCTTCCTTCCTTCCTTCCTTCCTTCCTTCCTTCCTCCTCCTCCTCCTCCTCCTCCTCCTCCTCCTCCTCCTCCTCCTCCTCCTCCTCCTCCTCCTCCTCCTCCTCCTCTCTCTCTCTCTCTCTCTCTCTCTCTCTCTCTCTCCCCCCCTCTCTCTCTCTCTCCCCCCCCCCCCCCCCCCCCCCCCCCCCCCCCCCCCCCCCCCCCCCCCCCCCCCCCCCCCCCCCCCCCCTTACTTACTTACTTACTTACTTACTTACTTTAAAAGCCAGTTGTCTGCATTCGAGCATGGTGGTTCAGTTTCAGTAACACAAAGCAATTAGGAGTATTTCTACTCCTCCCTGTGTGGGATGCTAGTCCATTGCAGGGTTACCGGTACCCCCAGCATTAAATTGCACTGGTACCCATTATTCATACACCTGGCAACTCTCCAAGTTAAGACCATTTTAGTCACCATGGCGACTAAAATTTTGGAGCTGGCAACTATATTGGAACCCAAGTCGCCAGCCTGGGGACTAAAATTGAGAAGAAGGATTGAAAGTATGAGCTTAATTTGGCAACTAAAATTTGTCACTGGCGACCAAACTTGAGCAGTTGGTGACCAAATGGCCACTAAGGAAAAAAAAAAATGGAGGGTTGCCTGGGTGGAGAGGGGCACTGTGAGAGTAGTGTCTTGACCAAGGACACAACGCAGCGCCCCGGCCAGGGTTCGAACCTGGACCAGAAGAACAAGTTGGCTGTTGTGCCATAATTTTTTAAAATTAATAATCAATTGATTTATTTGATAATTAATTAACTAATAATTGATAATCAGTTGATTGATTAATTAATTATACCTTCTGAATGTTGCTTCATCCACAAAACCTTCAAAATTTTCTTGCTGCAAATATTGCTGAAAGTTTGTCATTGTTTCTTTCAGTCTTGGATCCTTAACTCTTAGACCAGCTTCTCTTAAAGCCTAAAAAGATAATATCAAAATATATGAAGAGGATAGTGTTAAAATCATTTATTACCTAATAAAGAGAAACACTATATTTTCAACTAAATTAAAAAAATGGCTAAAGTTAGAAAGGATATCACATCAGCGCTAGCTGGTTTTCATGCGGGTCTTCCATCCAGGTCAAATTGGAATTTAGAAATGTTGGTTTTTCAAGTGGGAAGAAAACCGAACAACCCGGAGAAGAACCCTCGGAGCAAGGCAAGAACCAACAACAAACACATATGGGTACCCACATATGGAACGGAGGGGTGGGGGGGGATTCGAACCTGGGCCATATTGGTAGGATGTGAGTGCTCTCACCACTATGCCAAGTCTGCCAACCCTGCCCTCACTTATCTCTTCCTAGTGTTCACTGAGTACATATAAATCAGTTCACATAATTATAATTAATACATGTAATATATAATTATAAATTATAATAAACATATAAATTATATAATTATTTCCATAGGGAGGGGGAGGGGATCAAAACCCAAAAACCTTCTGTGGGAGGGGTATGGACATTTTCTGGAACAACACAAAAATTACTTACGGCAATAAATCTTGCAACAGGCACATTACCATCTTCATTTTTGAAAACACGGTATATCATATCTTTATCTGGTACACTATAATGGGACATGTACAATATCAGAAAAATATTTATTCTCTATTTAGTGTTTATACAAAATAAAGCTTTTTCACAAAAAATACTACCTATTTGAAAATGCCATGTCATTGATTTACCGATCAGGACAAATACTCCGGTCTTTCATAGAGAAGATCAAAATACGAACCAATGGAAATATATAAGCGGTTTTTGGGAAACACGCTTCCAGAATCTCGAATCGAAGACGTCTTAATACTACCTACATCTTAAAATTATTAACGAAGCTTAAAAAAAATCTAAAAAACAAAAAAAAAAAACAAAACAGCAAAAATTGGTCGTATTTAAATGATAAGGAAAGACAGTAAGCTTATTGAACTTCAATGCCGGCTGCATGTCTGTTTCACAAATTTAAAAACCTACCTGCCTATTCCACTACTGTTGCCATAAAAATGCCGCGAAAATGGTTTTAACAAACACCCAAGTCTTCGAAATACCCGCCGAAACTGTGGGTTACAGTCTATATTTACAGTTCGTTGACAAACACGTGTAATCAGCGCCATATTATTTACTTTTTATGCACAGACAAACACTTGAACACAACGTTTTCTACCAGGCGTTAATCATTAATCGCAAGTTGGCGAGAGGTCTGGATCCAACTCTCTCCTTCCCGCCTCTTTTTGTCTTGAAAGATGAAAGATGGAGGATTTTAGCGAAGATGTCAGCTCTCTCGCAAAAACTTTAACGAATTTAAGCAACAGTAGCACAGGAAACGTTACAGAAACAAAGTTCCTGACATCGGATTCACAACACGAGTTTCTCATTTGGGTAATACCGCCGAAAACGTACCATCCATTGCGAAGAATTGTCGGTAAAAGTTCAAGTGGTTTTCTTGTCGTTGGAAAAAGTTTACAAGATTGCGACGAAACTGTGGATTCTCCAAACCAAACGAGCTCTCGACTCACAAGATATAAGAATGAAAGAGTCCCAGTTGGCACACCGCTTTCGCAAGAGATGTTTTATCTCACAAACAGTGAGCCCTTGCAACCTTATGCCGGCGTAAACAAAGATGATAAGCTTAGTGCAGATAAGAAAGGTTGTATCACCGAGTGGTTCTTGTCGCAGGAAAATATTCACCCAGCTACTCTAGAAAGCGCGAGATACTTCCTCTCTATCTATGCGAATACACTGAGAATCTCTTTGCAACCCTTGGAGGTATGGGTGTGCATAGATGGGAACAATCCCCAAGGGATAACTTATCTAGGCATGGTCCCTGACGGAAACTCTAACAGCGACAAAAGTAAGGACATTGAAACTGTTGAAAGAAATTCTATGAGGACTGTGATCTACACCAGCAGGAGTGAGCCCATAACGACTAAAGAAGATCTACCAGAGCTGAGTTTCTTTTTGCGTCATCATCTGTCGTCAAGTTCCTCCACAGCCTTTGTCGAGACCCATGGCTACGCTCTTCATGAGGTGATGGGTTCTTCAAGCTCCAACAGTCAAGAATGCAGCAACAGTACAATTGCTGTAGAGTTGACATGGAGTGGGGTTCACTCTCTTCTCCAACCTCATCCACACTCATGCGATGGTGTTCTTCACATTAAGAGCATTCCAGGGAGTGTCCATCTCGCCACACATTCATTGTACCTGGAATTGGTGCGGGCTGATCATTTTTCCAAGGTCTTAGAGAATGAAGATTTTCCCTGGCCAGCACCTGTAGCTGCCAATGCAAATCCTGTTGCTTCACAAATGGATGCATTCTTTACCAAGTTAAGCTCCAGCAATGTATTTTCACCAACATTTGAAGAAGATCATGAAGAAGGGGAAGAAGAACGCACCTTTGCCGAGGCGTCAATGGCTCACTTAACATTCCAAGAGTTTGCTCGCAAAGATTTGGACTTCACTGAACGACTTTGGCTTTTATTGAAAGATTGCATTGATGAAGATGATCTCATTGCTTCATTGCAAATGTGCAGTGTAGCACTATTCAGTAACAGATGTCAACCAGTCATCCACAGCTCAAACAAGACGTCTATAGCAGTGTTCATTAGGGATTTGCTGCAGTTTGAAACAAAAGAACAGCAGCAGAAACTTCAGAACCAAGCCAAGCAGTTTCTTTCTCCCGATTCAGCCATCAAGTGCTTGGTAGAAATTGGCTGTGAAAAGCTTGCCAGAGATTATACTCAGTATTTCATTCACCAGGAGCTGGCAACCATGGGACAACTGGCAAGCTATTTGGATAACAATGTCCCGCTCCGCACCAGAGTCTCGAACATCAAGAAACTTCATCAGACACTAGAGATGGTTGTTACAGCAAAGTCTGTTACGAGACTAGGCCATGAAAACCTGCGAGCCTTGACACAGAGTGCGCTTACATATTACCAGTCACACCCTGACAGTCAACAACCTGTGTTCTCCCTGTCGCTGCCGGCGTTTGGATCGACTTCTGGAGAAGCTGTGAAGAGTATCTGTGCTTCATCTAATCCCGCCGTGTGGTGTGTTGCGATCAGGTCCAAGACAAAGATTGGAAGCCATACCACCATTGTTCAGCTAAGTACGAGCGCTCCAGGAAATGCTGGTACTTCTGAAAGCCCTGCTTATGATGACACTGAACTGAATGATGAAGACTTTGACCCAGACAAGGATAAATTTCACTATTTTCTTTCCTGTGCTAAGCAAGTGTTCATGCCAATTATTCGGTAACTGTACTGACAATTGATGGAAGAATTATGTTCCCTAATATGTTAAAACTTTGTACCAAGAGAAAAGGGAGTACATAAATGTGGGAATTTTAATCCGCTTGATATTACTTTTTTCACCTTTCAACTTGTGTTTCAAATCCTTTGATGGATTCAAGTGGCAGCACAGGCAGACAATCCTCTGTGTTTGAGGCTGCGTGATGCTTACGTCACTCGGCCGCAAACACAGAGGATTGTCTGCCTGTGGTTGCAAGAGATATATATGTAGTAGTAAGAATAAGAGAAATAAGAGAACTTTGTATGCATTTCCATGAAGTTGTACAATAGCATACCGGTAGCTTCAAAAATAAGCCAGGGGTTGAAAAAAACTTGAATTCCGGCTTGCCCTTCTGTTAAGCAGCTCTCAAATTTTGCTTGGCCAGGACAATTGCTGACTAATTTATTGGTTTGCCTTGATTTTAGTCTGCTACAACTTGCCTAGGCCATTGACCAACTGACAAGGGAGCATAAAAAATTACTTGTTCAGCACAAAAATCTACTTGTCAGGGATGACCGGATGACACTTTTTTTGAGCACTGTAGCACTTTGTAGAATTGTCTAAAAATATATGCAAATACCCTAACATAAAGGGTGAGTAACAGTAAAAATATTAATTGGGTTTTGTGCAATTCTAAGAATGCAGTCAGCTAAGCTGTTGTCAATTTTATTTTAAAGTTTCCTTGAACTTTGTCATTAATTCTTTTAAGATTGAGAACATGTTAGAATTTCACAATACACGTAAGAGCTTGCATAACAGCATTAAGTCGTTCAGACTTTGCATATTTGTTGACATAGTGGGTAATTGCCATTTGCTAGAATCCCAGGGGGGGGGGGACTCACCCAAAATACCTATATGGGTATGTGCCGCCCAACGTGCCGTGATTTTGAGATCCTGATCTAGCATGGGGTATTCTATTTAAAAGATAATTCCTAGAACAGGGTATAATATTTTTGAATGCACGAAAGTTTAAAATTATCAGCAGTCAAAACGGGGGGGGGGGGGTTAAAAAATTGACCTGTTCTTATAATAGGGTATCATTTTGAATACCTGATTAAACCCCCCTCCCCCCACAGAATAAAAGAACTACCTTATAGTCAATGATTTCTTAATGGATTTTCTGGAATTGCTGTTCCATTAGCCTGCGAACAAAGAAAATTTTGGGATTTTTGGTCCAAATAAAACAGTAGAGGTGTTATTTTTGCCATTGATTGCACCTGAAAAAAGTTTAAAAAGACTGACATAAAACTGAGAAAAATGGGAGGAAAAATTGAAAGGATGTTCTCAAAAACGTTATTAATTCATGATTCTGAACAGTTGCCAATGGCATCTTTTCGGTGAAATTGGCTGAGGAAAACAGAAAATATCCACAACATGTGACCAGCAGTTAGTAAACAGGTTTACTGCTCCAGGGTTCTGGGCCCTAAAAGGCCAGGTTCCAGGGCTCTGGGCCCCCACAGGGCTATGGGAGCAGTGGCAAATGTTTTCAGAGCTGCTCCAATAATGCACGTATCGATGTTAAGCTGCTGGGGGGGGGGGGAGGCCGGGCATAGGCCGGGCATTTGAACTTAGCTGAGACTTTCTGATCAAATGCCCAGCCCCAGGGCATGTGTGGATGGTTAAAAGAGTCACTTAACTTCAATAAAATGTTGTAAGAAAGTCCATTAAAACGGTCAAAAGTCCCCACCACGGGCAAACAATTGCTGTCAAATCCCCCGCCTAATCCCGGGATTCCCGGCCTTCCCCCCCCCCCCCCCCAGCGGCTTAACATTGATAGGTGCATAACCTCTGCAGCAAAATAATATTAGGGTTACAAGCAGCTACAAAATAGGGCTCCAGCCACTCCCTTTTTTGGCCCTGAGAAAAGATAACAAAATGAAATAACTGAGAACGGCTCTGGACGGACCATTCAATTTTTGACCGAAGGGGCCTGGGCATCTGAGTGAGATCTTTTTTTCAACATTGGTATTTTATAGAATTTTTTTTCCAACATAACCCACTGCAAGATTTTTTGTCGCCATCCATGTTAAGTAGGTAGGGCTTGCTGACTTGTGCAGGGGATTTTTCTCAAACTTTTCTTGTGCAAGAATTTTTTTTCGTAATTGCCCAGCCCCTGCCCAGCCCCTCCCCCCTCCTCAAAAATTTAATGGTCCGTCCCAGGAGCTCCTGTCCGTCCCTAATATGGAAACACATGCCTTCAGTTGCGTATAAATACCCTCGTTTTCCTTTCCATTTTTTTTTTCTAATTTTTTGAAAAAATCATGGCAAACAAAAAGAATCCAGCACTTCCCGTGTTATAAGATACCTACTCACCCTCTCATCCCTGCCACTATTGTCGTGCAGCTAAAAATAGCACGCGAGCTCTCGAGTTTCTCTGCTTCGCTTCACATTTCTCAAACAAGTTGCTTGTCGGCAGTATAATGACGGATCAAGCGAAACTGCGGGGAAATGCGATGAAGAGATCGGCTAGTTACAATGGATTCTCTTTTGGATTGCCTAGCAAGATTGATGAACTGAAAATCGAAGAAAATTTGATAGACTCGTCGGCATTTTCGGCAGAATGGAGTTCTGTTTTTCACCAGCAAGGAGGTCGGTCGCTGATAAGATCGCCAAATCACGCAGTTGATTGCTCCTTTTCGAACGGATTTCGGAGTGGATTTGAGGGTGTAGAAAACGCCGATGTTAGTTTAACTGAGCTAAGTGATGCATCCAGTGGAAGCGATGCTTGGCAAGAAGAGTTAATTCTTCGCTTGAGGCGACAGGAAGCGGTGATCGAGAAAGACAAAGCGAAGCTTGAAGAAGAAGTAAAAACCCTCCAATTAAAGTTGGAATTAGAGGAAGACCTCAGACGCAATGATAAAGAATGCATGGATATCTTAAGAGGCCACATCTCAAAACTTGAAGGAAAGCTACAAAGCAGCGAGAAGAAGATTAGAGAGTTGGAACATGAAAAGCAACGACTTGAAGTCAACTCGGTTTTACCTGCAACAAAACCGGGTGAATTTGCTTTAGTGAAGGCTCGCTTGGACGCTAGTGTAGCGACTATTCAAGCACTCGAGACGGATTTGAAACGGATAAAAAGCGAAAAAGCTAAACTAGAAGGGCAAGGAAAAGAATCTCAAGACTTAGTAATTAAGCTTGAGCATCAGTTACGCAGCGCCAATAAAGAACTTCAACGCCGTGAGAACCGAGTCAACCAACTGGTTGAAGAAAGACGATCCTTAGAAGATTATCAGATCAAGTCACGCAGCTTGCAGAGGAAAGATCAGAAATCCTCTTATGCACTGCAGATTCAAATCGTTAATCTACAAGAAAAGCTGGAGATTTCAGGCCGGACCAACGAAGAGCTCGCTAGCGAAAAAGAGAATTTGCAAGCTAAAGTTAAACAATTTGAAGACAAGATTAAAGAATTGGAAGGCAGCTATCGTTGCAAACTCGAGCAGACTATGGAAAGATTGAAGAAGAAAAAATCTCACACCGAAGAAAATCAGTACAACTCAATGAATGGACATTCAAAAGATAATCTGACTTCAAGTGTGGTATCTGACACCGTGAAGTCAGAAGAGCAAAGTACAGACAGAGATCCTATAGGCACTTCCTCTAGTGGAGAGGACAACATGTCAACACTTAGAAAATACACTTCTGCCTTATTAATGGAGTTGAAAAAGCAAACTGGAGAGAACTCATGTAAAGAAAACGGTTTAGCCTCCTTCGAGAGTACTTTGAGGGAATTTCTTGCTAAGATTGCCAATGGTTTAACACAGGCACCTCAAGAGGGCAAATTTATAGAGAAACCCCTGAGACTGGGTGCTGTGTCTAAGGAGCCTTCTCAAGATGAAATCGTATGGGAGAAAAAAACAGACACTGTAAGTATGATTATTCAGTGGGCTAGTTCATGTAATTTACTGCAGAAAAAAGCACCACTGGAAACTATAAACCTCGTTCCCAGGGTCTCTCTCTTCCCCTTTGTGATATTCTCTCTCGCTCTTGGGGGCAGGAGAGAAAGACCCTGGGAACGAGGTTGGGAAACTATTTGCATCATGAAGTTGGAAGGGAGGTGCTGAAACTGGTGATTTCAGTTTTTTGTCCAAGGGGGGGGGGGAAGAATTTTTTTTTGCTGTGGGGTTTTTTAAAGGGATTCTTTTTATATTTTATTTTTGGCATTTTTTTAGGGGGAGTTAACTCGTAGCTTTATAGAGTAATTTAAATCTTGCCTATCAGTCAGTTTTCAGTGTTTGGTCCAAAGCAATGTCATTACAGAATGTGATGTCATTTGACCAAACTTGTCTGACATTTTGCCAAAGTGTACCCTGGGGAGGGGTGTGGGTACTCCTGTATATGGACTCTACAGGTATGTACCACTCAACAGGGTATGCTTTTTTGTCTCCTTAACTCTGGAACAGGGTATAGAATTCAGCCTTTCTCTCTGAAACAGGGTCGATTTTTCCCCAGAATCTTGTCGCTTGATTTTCATTCCACAGACAAAGTCGTGTACACTTTGTGATATTCTCCAGTGTTTTTTATATCAATATATTTTCTTTCCTTCGCTGCATGGAACGAGGTAGGAATATTTCCAATGTTTGACTGATAGAAACAGGGAGGCAAATTTACCTTATTTTCCCTGGAACAGGTCCAAGGTCTCTGAGACTCAGCAGTGCACCCCCCAAACACAATTTTGGGGAGAACCCCCCCTCCCCCCACCCCGGGAGTGTACAAAAAATATTCTATCCGGATAAATTGTCACAGTGCACACCCTCCACCCAGGGCAGGCTAATCAACAATGTACAGAATGAAACAAATTATCTGTTGTTCTGTTAATTTGCAGTGGCACTACTACATGTTAGACGTCTAATAGAAGTTATATTTTTTATTCATAGGTGAATGAAAGTCAGAGAGATAGAATAGATGGGTAAGTTTTTGAAATTATTTCTTATTCATGTTTCCTGCTAAAAAAAAGAAGAACAAAAAATATCCGACTGTCCTTGGAAACAGATGGCTTTTCACATTTTCAATTCATCCCTTTTTAAGAGATGAGAAATTTTTCACCTACAGGTGTAAAACTACAGCTGTATAACTCGAACTATTCATCTTTTTGTCATCAAGTTGTAGAAGTGGTCTTTCAACTCGTATTTGAGGATTTTTATCCTGTGGACTTGTATGCCCTATTCCTTATTGAAGATTGGTGACATGCACAGGGCCCACTCAGCCTGCCTACATGGTAAAGTCTGTGTTTGAGCCTAGTGGCCCATCAGGCCAGAGCTTGTCCCAGTTTCCACAGCATTAAAAGACTAGGAATATTTCTACTCCACCCTTAATGGGATGCTAGTCCATTACAGGGTTACCTCCAGCATTAAATTTACCAGGACTCTCCGCCGCGGTTTTTGGGGGGGGGGGGGAACGTTTTTACACCTGAATAGTTTTTTTTTTGAGAAAGGCACTGTGAGAGTGAAGTGTCTTGCCCAAGAACACAATGCAGCGACCCTGGCCAGGGCTCAAACCTAGGGCACTCAATCCCAAATCCTGCGCACTCACCATAAGGCTCACCACTGCATCTCCCGTCCTTGCCTACCTGGCCTGTATCTTAACACTTGGGTTATTTTTTTCACTTTAGTACAGCAAAGGCTCCGCTGTTCATGGTGCAGAAGGTGACAAGAGAGAAATTTACGACATATCGTCCTGATCTCTGGGAAAAGAGACAAAATGCATCCAAACCCAGCTCACACGCAAGACAGAAAAAGAAAACTCCAGTTAAATAATAATAAGTAAATAAAAAACTATATTACCATATAAACATTTTCACAAAACAAAATGGTTTTTTTATCACGACCATCATTAAGTATATTTTAATTAGTAAGCTTAGCCATGCCAGCTTAGTATGGAACCTGACCTTTCCACAAAGTGTTTGTAACATCTTCAATAGTGATAATAATTATGTTATCTGTCTTTATTACTAGACAAGGCAGTGTGGTAAAACTGTTTCAGTATATTTTTACAAGCACTACGGCATTGTGACAAGCTGGTAGAGCAAAAAAAAAATTGACAGAAATGATAAGTGCATATGAAAAATGTGCAGTAATAGTTTATGCCAAAGTCTGTAAATAAGAAATTTATTATATTACTATTATTGGAACAAAAGTTTTGCAAAATCCAGCCTTTGAAACATGGCTGTTTACAGATTATTTACATAAACATACCAGCCTCCAGATAACACAGATGAGGATCATAGGAGAGAAGGAAGTAGAATATGAAGATAATGCGGCGGTGAAAAGAAATGACCATCTTGCTGTCCAATTACGGCTTCCAGTAGTCTGCGTATCTGGCAGGATAGCTAATAAAGACTTGGGAATAATAAGGGGCGCAAGTGAAATCACAGGCAAAGTGGGTGAGCGGTGAAGATGCTGGATGTTAACTTGACTCCTCACCAATCCCCTGGTGGCTTCACTGCTCACTGAAAAAAGCACTTGTGCATGAAGTCCTGCCAGCTACACAGGCGATGAAGAGGTTGAATGAAAATTTTGTTAATAATTTTGAACCATGAGGGGAGTGGCTTAAGTAGGAGAAAAAAAAAAACTATTTGAACAAGGTAATGGCCAATATCTTATTTTACCATAATTTCCTTGGCTATGTTATTTTGATCTGCATGCAAGGGGCAAGAAAGCCCTACTTTCACTTCAAAAGCATAGAAAGCAAACAAGAAAAATGGCTTTATTGCCTTGCCCCCAGACAAATAGTCATTAATGATAACGCCCGCTCATAGTTTACAAATATGCCAGTCGCAGTGCCATAACTTGACACATAATGAAATTGGAAAAAGCTACTGCAAATCATTGTTTTCTCATTATAAATCATTTAATATATTATATTGTAAGCAGTGCGTAAGCAATACAATTCATTCGCTGTGAATTTACACTAATCTGTGCTGTAAATAATGAAATTATATATTTTTAAATAAATTGGCAGCCTGATGTCTTGTTCAATCTTATGCTCTTGTTAACTAATTGTTTCTTTGCTTCTTTATATTGGTTGCATTTTGCTATTTACTTGTGGCAAGACTGATTTCCGTTGAGATTCGAAATATTCCACACAGGACCTCTACAGCAATAAGCAACCAATCAAACAAAAATTTTATATGAATTGGCCACTTTTGTACCGCCAATTGTCTAAGTGGAGTTGCGGTGGCTAAATGGTTAGAGTGCTGGACTCCAGATTGAGCAGTCCGGGTTTGAGCCCTGGCCAGGGTCACTGTGTGTGTTCTTGAGCAAGTGCCATTCTCCACCCAGGTGTATAAATGGGTACCGGCAAACTTAAAGCTGGGAGTTTCACTATAGTGGTAGCATCCCATCCAGGGTGGGGGGGGGGGGGAGAAAAAAAATCTCCTAGTCAAATGCTACAGAAACCTGGATAAGCTCTGCCCTAATGAGCCACTAGGCTTGTATGCAGACTCTCATTTAACAATCATCAAGTGGACCTCTCAGTTAACAGAAGTTCACCTAAACCGGTTCAAAAGAGCACGTCTGTCAGTTGTGATTAATGGATTTCAATCCATTTTGTTTCTGTTTCAAGATTTGTTGGCTGTTGCCATAATTATGATTAATGGCAGCGAAAAACAATCTTTTAGTTTCAAACTGCAGAGTTGGTGTGTTGTTGAAATACACACCTTAATATCAATAAGAGAAAACAAGAACAACACAGTAGTATTTGTTCTACACAAGACTGCTTACAGTTAGCCTGAGCATCAGGCCTTTCTGAGGGGGAAGGGGAGAGGAAGGAATGTTTTTTCCTTTCGCACTTCTTCCCTTTCTCCTTTACCCTTTAGAAAAGCCTGATACTCAGGCTAGCTTATAGTCTACTAGGAGAAGTCCCTCATTTTCCCAGGGTTAGTTGAGTGGGTGAGCATGGAAGCGTGATGAGATGTCACGCGCTCATATGGTGAAAATGTTAGACTCTTTCCACAGAAAAATGTATCTTTTGGATAAATACACAGTGCAACTTAGTTGTGTGCATTTTTGGTAAGAGAAATAATGGCTGTGAAAAAAAGAATAATTTGCAGGCCTACAGCTACATTTTATCGCTTGCGTGGCAACCTGGGCTGTCTTGACCAAGTCCAAATAATCAGCAATGATTCAGGTTAACTTTAAAAAAAAATGTGTTTTCCCAGTAAAAACGTAAGAAAGAGAATTGCAAATTAGTTTTAATTTCATATTATTAAAATTAATTAACAAATCAACCATTCAAATGCCGTTCCTGACAAGAAGATTTTATTTACTCATTGTGTGTATAAACTACACTCCTGTTTCCCTAAACCACCCTCCAAAAACAATGAAAATTTATTTCAAAGCAAAATTCTATTACTACTGTACAAGAACTTTAGAACAAATGAGAGCACCAAGTAGTTTGATTGAACACAGTTCTTAACTCTCCTGTGCCCTCCCCAGTCAACATTAGAAATATTCAATTAACATTAAGTATATTAAAAAGGCAGTGGAAAGGGGTGGTGTGTGGTATGTTACCAGTCTAACAGGGTTGTAGGGAATATTGAATGTCTTCTGCAAAATTAATGATTTTCAAGAAGGCTAATTAGATTGAAACTGGTAGAAAAATCAGTGTTTTGGCCTGAAACTTGGTAAAGGATTTGCAAGACTATTTGCACAATTTTACCACACCCAAGCCTGCATAGCAGGCGTCTGTAGTTTTTAGCGCGTTATGCACGCTAGAAACTATATGGCACCTGCTACGCAGGCTAGCCACCCGCTAACCTCTGAGTATTATAATGCACTAACATACGGTACTTCTCTTAAACCCAACATAGGATTAGATGCTCTATACTTTAAATAATTACCATAATACAACTAACAATGATATTTTTAAGTATGTTTAAGAACTTTTACAAAATTTACAATCGTGTCTTGCTAAACTGTGCAGTGGAATACTAAACTAAAAATATTATTTTATAGGGCAAATTATATCAATATATACCCACTAGGGACTAGACTTATTTCTGCCCCCTGGGATGGAATGTTAGGTCACTGCATATTTTTTCCCAGTTTTTTTTTCTGTACCCATTTAAAGAGGCGCTGTGAGAGAAAAGTTAGCCTGTGTCGCAGACAAACTAAACCCCGCTATAGTCCAGGGATTTTGACATGTCCGGCTGCAATGCAGGCTAGAGTAAAGTGTATTGCCCAACAGCACAATGCAATGACCCCACTAGGGTTCAAACACAGAGAGGAAAACACTGGTACTAACCCTCCTAACACTACAGCTCACAAACTAACCTAGCTTTAGTAAACTACGCACACTTCCTTTTCCTTTAATGCTGATAATTGACTCTGAACTGTTGACAACCTTCATTCAAGTTGTACATTTTTCTCAGTTTTTCCTAGACTGTCCACAGCCTCTCGATTTTTCAACGCAAAAAAGCTTGCTTCTTCCATTTTGCGCTGGCGTCCAGTTCTCTCGCCGTTCTCACCGCGCGCTCATCGATCGAAAAACACGAAAAAATAGAGGGCTGTGGACAGTAAGTTTTTCCACAAAAAAGGAAGATCCCATTATTTTAAAGTAAACTGTTTAGCCTATAAATATAAAATTCTTCCCAATGACAAGGCATACATCATACATGAACATAAAATCTAACACTATGTATGCATAGAATAAATTATCAGGCACATACTTTATCTGAATTATGTTTGTTATTAAATCACACACTATCAAATAGATGCCTTGCCTAATGTAAGATGCACCAGTGGCTATCTCAAACTCTCAAGCTCTCTGATTAAACTCCCTCTTCATTTTTACTTGACTATGACAGTAAACATGTTAAGGTAAAGGTAAAGTCTGTCTCCGAGCCATGAGGCCCATACAGCCAGAGCTTATCCTGGTTTCCGTAGCATTAAGCGACTAGGAGTATTGCTACTCCCCCCTGGATGGGATGCTAGTCCATCGCAGAGTTACCCTCCAGCAGTAAATTCGCCGGTACCCATTTATACACCTGGGTGGAGAGAGGCACTGTGAGAGCAAAGTGTCTTGCCCAAGAACACAACGCAGCGCCCGGCCAGGTCTCGAACCCAGGCCATTCGACTCGGAGTCGAGCGCGCTAACCATTAAGCCACCGCGCCTCCCACTAATTTAATTAAATAAGTCCAACTTATAAATTTAAGGGGTGTAGCAAAGGTCAAAATTTCAAGTTAAATTCCCTCTTCATTTAAATGCTTGACTACATAAACACGATTGTTACTGTACAGTAACTGAAATTAGTCCATTATGAGGCTGATGTAAAATGTAGATTTTTTAAACTTAAGTGATCCAGCAAAGGCCAAACTATCAAGTTAAACCCCCTCTTCGTTTTTACTTGACGATGTAAACATGTTAATGTAAATTTACTAAATTAGTCCATTTTGAGGTTGACGTAAATGTATCTTATAAATTTAAGGGACGCAGCAAAGGCCACAGTGCTTAGCATAAGGAAGAACACATAGCACGTCAACAGCGTGTAACCAAAGAACTGCACTGTCTGAAGCATGCCAGACATGTTGGATCTCTTGTAGTAGTAAAACATGGCATAACCAAACACAAACACAGATGTGGAACTGAAAGAAAAATGAGGAAGACAAAGAATCAATGATAGAAACAATAATTATTGGATTAGTGTCTTTAGTTACCACTAAGTAAACTACAAAAAAAACTTAATTTTTTTCTGTTTAATTAATGTTGGTCTAAGTTACTCAACACAGGTATAGGAAAGATTCAACATTATCCCCAAGCTTTTCAAAATTTTCATTTCGCGCTCTTGCATTCAGTCTTTTTCCCTAAAAATGTTAATAAAATTGAATGGAAACAGGTGTCCAAAAAAATCTGGACACCAAATTAATAAACGTATGGTACTGTATGTAAAGTATATTATACGCAAAAATAGTAAAATGTCAGTTTATTATCCGTATGATCCAGTGTTTCCAGTGTATTTTTCTGAGGAGCACGCGACTTACGGATAATAAACGTTGAATTGTACGGATAATATACGTACGTGGCTATGTTTCTAGGATAAAAAGCGTCAAGGTAACAAAGTTTATCGAAGAACTTTTTTTCTATTTTCAACCGCCGTTATGCTAGAAAATGCCAAGGGCTAAAACGTCTAAATTAATTATGTTTTCGTGCCAAAAAGCAGTTTTGTTAATTGATTAAACTAAAAACCATCATTTCAGCGAGTCTGCGACGTTTTTTTTTTCATTAAACGACAGATATTTTTAAACAGTTCAACACGAACGCGAGATCGATGCGAAGCCATTCGACGGCACTTCAAACCAGCAAGACATGAAAGTTTCGTCGATCATGTGTTCATGAATTTCAATAGAGCTTTTCCCACAGCCAAAAACACTTCAGGAGGAAGAACAATAGAAATTCCTGATTTGTTTTCATGCAAGCGTGCATTCTACCTATGACACACATGTTATGCAAAATGACAGCAAACAACTTTTAGCTTTTTCTGCGCTTTAGCTATGTTATTTTACAAAAATGAGCGTCTCTGAACAACAACCAACAAAAAACCGGCCGAACAGAACGAAATTACTGCTTGAAATGTCACTAAACAACGTTTATTTCAATTTTAAGGTGCGGACTATGAAATCGGTCTGCAATCGTCTTCAAAAACACCAATTATGACGTCACAAGTTTTTCTTTCCGGCAATTTTCCGACAGTTTTTCCAAGCTCTCTACGATTATGAAGGCTCTAAAAAGCACTTTGCAATGCAATGTCCAATTACTTTGAAACTTCAGGATATGTTTATTTGTCTCTTAATAAACACATGGGCAAAAAATATATAAAATCGAAATTTCTGTTCATTTGACCTTTAAACTTGCACTGCCTCGGGTATATTAAACGTAAAAGAATCCTCTGAAGAAACACATTTCGCGCCATAAAGCATGAGAAGTTGTCAATTTCCTGTCAGTGAAGTAGCCAATGGCTCGATTTATACTAGAGATGGATGATCCGTCTGGACAAACTTGCATTTTAATTAGGTGAGCATTTCACAGTTCGTCTGATCTGTGTATAAATACGGGCAAACAGACGGATCTGGCAAGTTCGTCTTGGTAGACGAATTACGCAGATAGTTCGTCTAGATGGATGATCCGTCTGTTTGCCTGAATTTATACACAGACGAATTATCACACGAACTAAACAATGCTCGCCTTATTAAAATGCAAGTTTGTCCGGACGGAAATGGCTACCTTTTTATGACTAAATTAATGTAATCAAGTTATGCTTAGTGTTTAAATGCCTTAATGGCCAATGCCCCGAGTATATGTCCAATACACTGACAAGGGTTAGTGATATTTCTACGAGACAGTCGAGGCATGGAAGCATAACCCTGAGATGCCCGAAATACTCGCGTGAAACCGAGGGAGGAAGGACTTTTGCAGTCACGGCAGTGAAAGAGTGGAATAAGCTCCCTATTAACATTAGATCTAGTCAGAATGTTAAGCTTTTTAAAAATAATTATGTAAATCACCTTAGGGAATCTTACGTAGGTCTCGACCATTTTTCTATTTCTTAGTTAAACTCTATTTTAGTACTTTGTTTTTAGTGATTTTAATTGTATAATATAATGAGGGCCACTAGTTTCTCAGTTTTTAACTGTAAAGTGTTTTAACCCTCGTTAAATAAAGTTATTACTTACTTACTTACTTACGGATCACCTGTCTCTAGTATAAATCGAGCCAATCACAGAGGGTTGTCGAGATTGATTTTGACAGCACTTACCAAGTGAACCGCTAGCTACACAGGAAAGATGTATGAATAACATTAAAGCGTAAATGCAACGCGTGTGTGAGTTTCATTTAATACTTGCAGATTCATTCATTTTCTGCTCCGATAAATCAGTAAATGAGTGGATCTGCGAGAAACGAAGCTAAAACGTGTGGTACATGTACGTTTATTATTTGTACATCTTAACAGAGCAGTAAATGAGTGGATCTGCAAGTAACAAAGCTAAAACGTGCGGTGCATGTACGCTTATATTCGTACATCTTATTAAACAGAGCAGTAAATGAACGGATCTGCAAGTAACAAAGCTAAAACGCGCTGTGCATGTACGCTTATTATTCGTACATCTTTACAGAGCAGTAAATGAGCGGATCTGCGAGTAACAAAACTAAAATGCTGGGTGCATGTATGCTTATTATTTGTACATCTTAACAGAGCAGTAAGTGCATGGATCTGCAAGTAACGAAGCTAAAACGTGCAGTTCAGGAAAACATTAGTAGAGGACGTTCGCAATAAATGTATACCAAGTATTACAAACTAAAACTTTCAAATATAACAACTGTTATCCCCGTGCTAGCGATAGAGTCAGGATTGTAGTTCGTTATTGTGTACGTCTTTATCTCGACATGCATAGAAAGCTGAAAATTTGGGTAAGTGATAACACAATACAAGTAGACTATGCCACATGTTTCATAATTTTGACAGCACCCATTTGAGTAGGGCTACACAGGGGGCACAAATTACAACTGTCTTTGACACGTCATTCGGAATATGGAGCTGAAACTTAATAATTACACATATTAGTAGACTATGCCAGAGGTTTTTTAAATTTGGTTGGGACCATATAGTTAGCCTTCCGAGTAGACTGTACCTTATTTGGAATACAGAACTGAAACTTTGGGAAATATTATTCACCTATTTATTGAGCCTATTTAACAGAATGTGTGAAAGATTTCTGAACTATGATAGCACCCTCAGGGGTTGCCCTACACAGGTGGACTCAGGGACACCTTTTATGAATGTGTTTGAACTGCTCTAACATTATTTGGAATATGGAAACTTGGAGTAATAATTATACTAAAGCAAAGGCATATGCAGTTTTGCTACCATTACTAGTATATATGGGTTGACTACTGTACTTTTTGTGAAATGACACTTGTTATGTACTAGTAGACAATGAAACTATATAAATTGAAAAGGCAGTTTCGTCAAATATAACAAAATGAAATGCATAAAAAGTCACATGTTCGCAACAACCAGAAATACAAGTTTTTACCTCACTTTTTTCATGATCCATAAACTAGTA
>NC_135766.1:24038909-24095005 GCF_052425735.1 Oculina patagonica
CTGTGCTATGCACTCCGGTTAGCCTGTTTACGGTTAGCTCTCAATAATTGTAGTGGGTTTGGCTTGTTTCGGTGATTTCGTCTCGTTTCGCTCGTTTCGGCCGTTTAGGTTGTTTCGGCGGTTTCGTTTCGGTCGTTTCGTTTCGTTGTTTCGGGTTTTAGTCCCACGGGGGGTACTCCGGGCTCAAAGTGACGGGGATGATCGAATGGAGGCAAAACTCAGACCCAAAAAAATCCCTAAGTCTCCCGACATTACCCAAAAATATCCCTGGACCAAAAAAAGCGCCCCAAAAAACCCTAGTCAAATTACCCCTAAATTGCTAAGGCCGCGCCAAGGCACTTTAGTTTGATTTTAATACCCAAAAAAAATCCCCTGTTTTATAAATCAAGTCACCAAAAAAAATACCTGCCAAATTCTCCTACCCAAAAAAATCCCGGAATCGAAAATTTCGACCCCCAAAAAATCCTTCGCACATCCCCGTCACTTGGATCCCGGAGTACCCCCCCCCCCCCTGGGGTTTTAATACATGCCCTCTCGCTTTAGTAGCTGAAAATATCGTTTCCATGTAAAGTTCTAACGATTTTGGTAACTGGCTACCCTGGAATCTCGAGACTAGTAAGCCCCAGTACGGTTAATAAAAATCTGCAAAATGATGAGTGGTCGCGGATCTCTTGAAGACCTGGATCAGTAACTTAATTAGTTAAAACGGAAAATATTGACGGCAAACTGATCCTGACGGCTAAAGCGATAAAAAATATACAAAGTGGAATAAAAAACTAAAATATATTGAAAATTATTTATATTGGGCAATTTTTTTGCAACAAAACAACAAATAATTGCAAACCTTGATTATGTACCAAAGCAGAATTTTAACTATTCACTGAAGCTTTCTGTAAAATACTAACAAAACTCAGTCTTCGGGGAAGTCTGTTACTAAGTCGATTTCAATCTCATTGATACTGCTCTTGTGGACTTAATTTTCTTAGAGGAGGAGGTTGGCGCTTATTAACTTTTCCTACCTACAGGGTGAGCGGTTATTCGAGGTGGGCGCTTGCATCGAATCTTGTGCTCTTAAAGTGCCTATGAAGTAAAAATTAATTAATGCTTATTTGAAAGACTTTTACAAATAAAGAAGAATGGCGTTTACCGTTTTGAAAAATCTTCTTTCGTTTAGGAGATATTCACGTTTTTGTGTTATGCAAATGAGGAAAGTGATGATGTCATAAATTGTTCTACAAAAAGATAGATTACAAAATCAAGGATATCTCAGAAAATATAAAGGTGTTATTTCTGAAACTTGGCATCAGTAGTGATCTTCCTTAAAGGTGCAAGATGGCTCATACTATGATGTAACCATGGCAACACTCTTGGTTCCAGGCTCTTTCTGTCATAAACCAAATATCTCACTTTGCAACCCTTTAAAGTGGGACAGAGGGTCCAGCTTGGAACACACATAATGCCCTAGTACCCCAACTCTCCTCATTAGCTTGTTGGGAGTGGATCATCCTTGATTAAGCAAAAACTGGGGATGTCATTATTAATTAAAATAGGTATTTGCAGCAAAACTGTTGCCATGGCAACGGCACGACAGGTGTCATTTTGTGTTTTTTGTGCATTAATCGTGCCAAGTTTGAAGAACACAGCTCAAATGTTCCAAGAGATATTCTTGATTCAATGCTTCATCTTTTTGTGGAACAATTAATGACGTCATCACTTTCCTCATTTGCATAATATAAAAACGTAAATATCTCTAAAACGAAAAAAGGTATTGCAAAAAGGAAAACGCCATTCTTCTTTATTTTTAAAAGTCTTTAAAATAAACAGCAATTATTTTTTACTTCATAGGCACTTTAACACTGCGGGAAGTGGGTTAGGGAGGCAGCAGTCCCCCCCCTCCCCCCCCCCCAAATTTTGGGCAACTCAGATTTTTTGGGCAGCAAGACAAATTTGAGCAAAGCCAATTTTTAAACAAGTTTCCGTGTTTCTTTTTTCGAAGAGAAGATAATTTATATGAGTTTCTGGTTATTAGTGAGAAGGATCATATGGTGATATACGTATTTGTTAAATTTTCTATCGTTGGTACTGTACAGCACTGCACTAGTTAATTAGAATCAATTGCGACCAATTCTCAGTTTGTATTCCGAGAAGCCAAGGCACCCAGACAAACGCCATCGCGCTGCTTCAAGCCCTTGTAGGTGAACACGCACAAAGACAAACGTAGCCGAAACCGAAATCGCACCACCGTCTTAACACTTACTATGCGTCCATCGATAAGGTGCTGTCTGAGCTTGAGCTTAGGTTTAGCGAAAACGACCAGGAAATACTTTCTGCTTTGGGAAATATCTTTCACAGTGAAACACAGGGGCGGATCCAGGAATTTTTTCTTAGGGGGGGGGGGGGGAGCCAGAGTGCATTCAAACCTCTTGCTTGGAAACGATATATTGACGACATTTTCTCACTCTGGGACACCAACAGAGAGGTTTTATTTCAGTTCACTGATTAACCATTCCAGAAACCATCATTCCCCATCTTCACAGCTGAAAATTCTGATACAGCAGCGTTTGCAAAGGCAGAAGATTCATTTATTTCATATTAAGAATCAGTGCTGTGGAACAAATTTCTCCAAAACAGCATTTGAGGAAAAAAAGTCAGGCACTTCAAATCACATTTATCGAGAGAGGTTACCCAGACGATATAGTCAAAATAACTCTCGCGAGAATTGATTTTGAAAACAGTAAGCAGTAAAAAGTAGCAAGTTTCTCAAGGTTATACTCGTTAGATTAAAACTAGAAAATCACTAATACACATGCGCGAGTCGTGCAGGCCTGTCTACTTATTTTAATCACGCAAACATTTAGTGTTAAGCAAGTCGCAGGTCTGACAGGAGAGGGGTCCAGACCCTGCGGACCATCCCCCTTGGATCCCCTACTTAAACACCAACACCTGATAAAGAAAGCTTCTCCCGCGTTGCTTTATTTAACAAAATCGATGGCAAAATTTTGGAAGCCCAGCAGAAAATGTACGCAAGTTTTCGTCGTGTGCGTGGTTTAGGCTACATGACTGTTTTTCTAATGTTGTACATATACTTGCAGCGATACCTGCTACATCATGTTCGGCAGAACGATCATTCAGCGCGTTGCGCCGATTGACTGACTTACCTCCGCAGCACCAAGGGGCAACAACGTGTCAGTAACATCGCACTCAACAATGACATGAGTTGTATCATCATTGATATCTTCGGCCGTCAAAATGGAAAACACAGTTATTTCTTTTAACGTGTTTATTAGCTCATATGATAGATTCATATGTATTATTTTTTTCTCAAGCATCTCAACGGTCCGGAATCCTGAATCCTTTAATCTGGTTGGCTAATTGCGCGCGCTCCAGCGGTCCGGTTTTTCTCATCCGGACCCCGCATACGGACCGCTCACGGCGCGAAATCATTTTGCACCTTTGAGTCTAAGGAACACATCTCTAAAGACAAAAATAGCCTCACCATCCGGTGTTAATGCTAAAGGACAAAAAAGTAGTGGAATTAAAGGCCTCAAAGTTCTTCAAAAGGCGAGGTATTTATTTATTTCTCAACAAAATCGAGTTGTAGTTTACCGTTCGCAGTTTGCCGTTGTTTGTTCATCTCGCAATGATTTTCACGCCATTGCGGTAAAATTCATTCGGTTTTTTAGACTCTATCTATGTGCTGAACTGCATTGTTTATCTGTCACTTTTTGCTTAAACAGAACACTATTTACCATCATTCATGGTCATGAGATTCTTTGATTAAAAACGGACAAATTAATTATCACAATATTGTGCCGTACGTAGACGCTACGCATTTCATTCAGTTTGGCACTGTTTATCAGAATAAGAATCAACGCAGAGATAATTAATTTGTTAAATACAAGTGTATTAATAGCTTGTTAAACTGCTTTTCGGCCAAAGAGTATTTTTGAATCAGAAAAATAGGCTTAGCAAAGTTGCAAAACTTCTAACAAGACTTTTCAAAACATTATTTAAGCTTATAGGGAATTGTTCGGAAGCCGAAATCGATTATTATTAAAAGTATTAGGTTTTGTGGCATATTTGTGCTATATTTTAGTATGATTTCATTGACTTTTCTTGATTTACTGCAGTGTAAATTAAGCTGAACATTTCTTGAGTACGGTTCATTTTAAGCGAAGCTATTTTATTCGGAATTAATGTTTGTCTTGCTTAATGCTTGACTTTTGCTTGTCGATCAAGTCGGACTCGACATTGAAATCAAATCCGCGCGTATACAAAGATTTTGTGACAGATTTTTTCACTGTTTGTTAAATTCAAACAAACTTAAGCAGGAAAAAAATAAAAACGTTATTTACCGGCCTAGGTCGGTCCGTATTGGGAAAAACTGTACCCTAGGTCTTGAGCACGGCCCTCGGCCGCGGCCTCGGGCCGTGCTCAAGACCGAGGGTACAGTTTTTCCCAATACGGACCTCCAGGCCGGCAAATAACATATATGTATTTACACTTCATATGTAGGCCAACGTTAGTGTATCGTAGCAAATGGGTGACTTCCCACCTTGGCAAAAAATTGCTCGTACACCTATATATACTTCACAAGAGATATTCTTGGTTATAGACCCAAGCTTTGTATTACCATATTATTGAAAACGTAAGGCTAATTTTACATGTCACTCTATCTCGGTTTCTTTTGGCTGAACAAAATGAGCGCGCGGTTAAAAATCTATTGCAGTGCAACAGATTTTATAAATCAGGCCGCCTTTCATCCTCGCGATTCAAGTAAGGCAAAGGAAATCAGGCCAACAAATCGTAGCGTATACATTTGCCTATTCGCAATATTGTATGCCAGATTTACCGACATAGCATTTTCACGATTTAGCATAGATTTTCGGAGCCAAATTTTATCGCACCGATCAAAGACTCCAAACAAGAAAATCAAGATGGAAAACAAAACAAAAACAAGCAAACCAAAAAACGAAAACGAAAACAAAGAAATCGTGTTATTTTAATTGTTAACTTGTTTAGAGATAACAATGAACAGAGTGTTGTACTTGACATGTATTTACATTTAATTTTAGCGAAATCTTTTTATCGCGAAATTTTCTGTTTGAATAAGGTAACTACTAAGCATGCTTATCCATAGGAGGGGGGTATAACCAAAGTTTTTTTTTTCGTTTTCAGTTATCAGATGGCTTGGCCTATAATTGGGTGGGGTTATATGATTTTACGGTACAGTGGAACCTCGATATAACAAATCCCTTTAAAAAAAGAAGTCCGCGGTATAACAAACGATATTCAGCCCGACAAAGTTACTAAAGAACTCAAATTATAGCGAAGAATAATAAATAGGTGCTGCGTAGCACTTTGTGTTTTGGTGCTATAAAAAAGTTTTTCTTTAACAGTGCTAAATTGTTGTTTCGTTTTGCGAAAAGTTTCGGGAATGACCCCCTTCATCAGTCGCAAAGTTCAATTTTATGTTACAGCGAACACATTTTCCCTTGTCACATTTTTATGTTACAGCGAACACATTTTCCCTTGTCACATTTTTATGTTACAGCGAACACATTTTCCCTTGTCGCATGGTTATATCGGGCATTCACTGTATTAGCAATATAGTCACTGTTGTTGTTACAGATCATTTGTCTTTGTTTTGAGTCAAGTTCGACTTAAATTCTTAAATCATCACCAGTGACCACTAATTTCCTACTTCTCTTTACCTTTTTACCTTTTTTTACCTTTACCTTTTAAAAACAAAATCAAGAAGAGAGGGTGTAAGAATGTCGGACGTGATCACTTCAGGAAAATCACCACAGGGAAAAATACAGAAAATGTACAAATAATGCAAGAAGAATCAAATGACAGGATGAAAGTAGCTAAGGAATTGTTCTAAGTGTAGACGGACAGCGGTTTATGCTAAAAAAAGCCTGCAATGACCAGCTGCAAACCTTCGACGTTCGGCATATTTTCGGTAAAACCTGTCGGTTGTATTCGGCTTTTACGAAGACTCTACAGGAAGCGCTGGCGCCGAGCGTCGGTTCTCTTCTAACCAGTCGGAAAAGACGAGGTCTGAGTGTGCGATATATTTGCTTTCAGCTTTCGAAGTCTAAAGCGTTCACAGCTACAGGCGAAGAAATTCCAGTTGCAGGCGGTTGTTTCACGTTCGTACTTTGTTGGTAGACCTGTATTTACACCCCTGCGTGACTCGTGGAGGCGACATTGGGGTCCCTGTGTCGATTTGAATGGTAGCGGTATTTCTCTATAACTTCAAGAAGCCATTTCTTTGTGACTGGCTGTTTAATGCTTTTACACACACCTGAAATATCAAAGATTGCGTGTACTTTATTAATCTCATCACATATGCAAGAATCCCTTAGTCCACGCGGAAAACTGTTAATGGGATGGATCGTTGCTAGAGCAATAGCCTGCGAAAGCCTGTTCGCAGGCTACTAGAGCAATTGTCTTACAAAATTGAAAAGGTACCAAGCGCGGAAAGCATGAAGCATAAAGCGCGGGGAAAATGTAACCGATACCAAGCGCGGGGAAAAATTTAGCCGGTACCAAGCGCAGAAAACATGTAACCTGCGACAAGCGCGGGAAAAATGACCGGGACAAGCGCGGGAAAAAAGAACCGAGACCAAGCGCGGGAAAAATGGCACAAGTACCAAGCGCGGGAAAATATGTACACGCTTGTGGACTCTTGTGAGCGCGGGAGAAACATGAAGCTGGTATTAAGCGCGGGAAAAAGCGTCTACGTCAAGTCGCGATTGGTTCTGGTTTGGTTGAATACCCCAGTACAGTTTGTTCTGATTGCAATGGTGAGTGAATCTTGTAGCGCAAAGCTAAAGAAAACACAGTTACCACAAGGCATGCAGAGCAATTGTTTCTCATTGTAAGACCATAATGTTCTTTGCAAATAACACCACAAACAGCTTAGCTCTTGTTAGTGTGACACTAAGCACAGACATTTTTGAGCCACGAACTGCACTTAAAAATTGACTGTTATCGTTCTGGGCGCTTTCACCTAATAGAATGAGTTTGGAAAGTCCCCGTTTTAGTATTTTCAACTTGACTTCACGGGCAAAAATTCAAGATTACACGGCAAAGAAGAGAAAATTCGACTTCGGTACTTGTCCCTGGCCCAAAACGTCTGTGCTTAAGTTCCCTACTCGCGCGGCCATGCATTAAAAAATAATAACCAAACTTGATCTTACTCATAGCCGTGTTGTAGCCATTGGGGAAGCTTTTGTCTTCTCTGACTCTGAGGAACTTCCATTGATTGTTCTCAGCGTCCCAAGTACATTCAACAACTTTCTTGTTTAGGTTTTTCAATTCTTTTGTTACCTGAGAGGAAGAAAATTAACAAAAGTAGTTGACTACAGTAGTTAAAACTGAACAAAATTCGGCCAGTGGGGAAAGCTTTCACGCGGCTCTCAACTTGTTCAAGCACTTCACGGTGTTTAACTGTGCCCCAGTCTTCATGCCGGTCAAACGGAAAATTACAGCTAGAGAAAAGGACGGTTCGAAAGCTTCACGCCGTCGCTGATTGCACTTTCGTAAACGGTCGATGCCACCAATGGTAAACAAGCTTTTCGTAATGGACGATGCCAAATCTGCTGTGGTCTAGGTCAAACATGTTCTTTGATTATAAGATGCCCGGGATTAGATGAAATTAGGCCGCCTAGATAAGGTGATTATTAGAAAATTGCTTCACGCTTAGGTTAGGGATAGGGCCAGATAAGGTCACCTACTATAAACACGACACTGAGAAAGGCACCGGATCAACGTAGTGGTGAAGTAGCGAGGGAGGAATGCTAGCAGGCCGTATGTTTTGGCTTCGTTTCTGAGTGGTGAAACGCATTTTTTAGTAGATCAAAGTCTCTTCGAGATATCGACGTTTTTGCATGAAGTATGAGTCGAAGGTTTATCCTGTGCATTGTTCTTCGAACTTATCATTACAGTTTCTTTGTAGTTTAGTTTAACAATTTCCTATCTTCGCGGAGGAAATGCAGCCATATAATTTTGTCAAAAATGGTTCGTCCGCGCCGGGTATTTATACACATATTCCTTAACATTACACAAATAGGAAAGATTTCCGCACAGGACCCTACATTAATTATGTATACAACTATTTCATACTATCACTATACATAAACAGCAATCATGAAAAGAACGAATCAGTCAGAAAATTGTATGCATAATTAATGTAGGGTCCTGTGCGGAAATCTTACCCACAAATAAACAGTGCAAATTTCACCGAGATCTGACAATTCTATACTTTAAAATTGCAAGGACTTTTCGAGGCAGTCGATTACGGCAGCGAAATTAGCAAATGAAACAGCAAAATTTGCGTTCGACGCTTTTTGCGACGCCATATTTGAATTGTTTTAGGTAGACCGCTGTTCAATGTTTTCAAGGCCGTATCGTTACGATTGCTCCACGAAAAAGCACGAAAAAAATACGGATATTTCCGACTACTGTCGGAGAAAACATTGCGCATATAATTGCGGCGTAAACAGATCGTTACACTCAAGCTGCGTTTTGTCTAGGCTCTGCGAGGGTCGGATATCAAGACCCAGGATTAAACAAAAGCCATATATACAGTGAATGCTTTCGAATTATATTTGAAGATGAAATACGAAAGAATTTTGCTGTCTTTGACTGAAATTCCACTCGAACTGCGTAGATACGATCGCATGTTGTAAAGCCGATTCATGCAACATTGCTGTCATTCCCTGTCAACGCGAGGTCACGTCCCTAACGACCTAGGCTGATGACGAAATAGAGTTGCGCTTGCATGTAGCGACCAAATTTGGCCTAATTTTTAACCGCTCCTAAGCTAAAAGAAGCCCCCATCTCTTGCATTTGTTTTAACTTCAATAATATCTTTGAAAAGAGCGAGTTTTTTGGTATGGTTTATTTTTGACGTTTGTAATTTTTAAACGATGTAAGTGCTAGTGATTATTTATTCGTGTTTTAGTTACGCAATCCATTGTTTGTGCGACGCTTTTTATAGATCGCCTTTCAGACACACGAGCGTTGAGATAAGAAAGCTGACATGTCACTTTTAAAATTGTTATATAACGTTTGTAAATGTGACAAGTCACGTTTTTTTCACGAGATCGCAAATGATCACCCACAGCGGAAAGTAATCCCTTGAGAAATTAAAACAGTCCCTTGAGAAATTAAAAAAGTCCCTTGAGAGTTTACAAATATGTGGTTCCAAATTTTGTCCACATAACCCCTATTCTACGTTTTTAGCTTGTAAACAAGCAAAAACGTCGAAAAAATAATTTGGTATATAGTGAAAATTTCTTCTAAGCAAGTGTCGAGTGGTGACACGCAGTTTTTAAGAACAAAACTAACAAGTGTCGTAAAATGGCATCGACACAGGCTAAATCTCAGTTCACCCTTTGTTGTCCTTTAAAACAACAAAAACAAGATGACGACAAACCTTGATAGCAGCAAATGGTTTATCGTAACCGCCGACCATCAGTGCACCAATTGATTGAGGGATACAACTGTAACAAAAAGAGGACGGATATTACTGATTTAAGCAAGGGTTTAAATAAGGCGCTTAGTAAGTGCCGTTGGTTTTGCAACGTAAATAGAAAATTTTTCTTCGATGACTGAAATCTGAATTAGTTAAAACCATACCCAATTTCAAACCCGAACGCAAAACAATACCCAGACGAAAATGGCGAAAGGTATGACTATTTCTAAACCAAAAGAGCTTAAACAAAACCCATGCTTTTTAGGCGGCGTATACCCTTTAGAGCTTATATAAGGGAATCCCCCCGTGACATACCCTTCTTGCGTGACAGTTCTTATGCTATGTAGGGGAATCCCCCGTGACATACCCTTCTTGCGCGACAGTTCGTATGTTAAGCACGAAATCCACTGAGTTGAGTGTATGTGGTTTCCATTTTAATACTTCAGGACTTTGGCCGGGAGCATATGGCTAAAAAAGAAAGACAATAAATATGTGAAGTTATTAATTTATTTCTCTCTCAAATTACTGTTTCTCTTTGGTCAGAAATGTTTATCAAGTAGCCGAATGTGTAGAGAGAACAATTAAAGTGACACTGTCACCAGTTTCACTTAAAAAACTCAAGAGCCTAAAGACATGGAGACTACGAATAGTGGTCCAATTTTGTTCAAAATCACCACGCAAGTGCACTGGAGCGATAAACAAGTGATATTATTGTGATGCCATCAGGAATTTTAGATCTCAACTTGGTCCTTGTGGAATTAAAAAACACCAAAAAGGTATTATGGCTCCCTTCTTCCTTCCGGCAACAACAATTTAATTTATATCTCCATCTTGATGTACTAGGTGCAGCCATGTACGAGAAGACCTATTCGCCTACTTAATTACTTTAAGATCAAGGAAATTAATTTTAAAAAATATTATCGTAGTAATTTTCAGAGGACGTCTAAGACTGAAAACGTTTAATGCACACGAATCAGAAACTTCTGCACGAACTCAATAACCTTTCGTTTATGTTTCTTCGTGGTAAACTCTCTTACATCCCGAGGGGGCCAAGGGGGGGGGGGGGTGGGGGGGGGGGGCTCCCATATGAAAGGGATGGAGATTTTCGTCGTCTTACTTTGGGGTGTAAATTACGGGTTTAAGATCTCACTTGGAGTGTTCACGACAGAACGCCAAAATTTTTAGCTGTCAAGATCTCACTTAAGGTTGCACATGAAGAAATAAAGAAAACGCCGCTCCTTATATTAGAGAACGCGGTGCAGGAAAACTTGTTAAGTAAATCAGACACAGAAGCTTCCGATCTTTTTTGTACACTTTTATCTTATTCACCTCCTCAGCTGGATTGAATATAAGACCATCATTTTCATGGCTAAGTTTTGGACTCCAGCTTTCTAAAATCTAAAATAGAAAATAAAACATATTAGTGAAACGTACCGAATTACTGCCACTCTTTTAGGTTTTTGACCGACTAATCTATTAAACATTCTGAAATATGTACAGAAATAGTTTGTGTGGTAATTTTGCAGTCGCCACGCTAACTTTCGAGAGAAACCAAAGCTGTTTCGTTGTGCAGTGCGCTTCAGTTTGTGAGCAAAATTAGGCAGCAATTGAAGGTATTAGATTTTTGCACGTTACGCAACATTGTTAAGTGGGAGAGGGTGAATTACTTAATTTTTTCATGTTTCAAGTAAGAAAAACAGCAACTGCGCCAAGGTTTTTGTTAAAGATTGTAGTTGATTGCTGACTAAAACACCTACCCACTCTGCTTTTTCTACTGGAAAGAACTTCTTTGCCCTTATACTAAATGGCTCCCTCGACTTGTCAAATAATCCTTGCTGTGCCTAAAAGAAAGGAAAATAAAAATGTTATTTCTCCTTACAAAATTGATATATTACTAAGAAGGTGGTAAGAATTTAAAAAGTCAACAACTAGGGGATAGAGCAGTTTACACTTGAGTGTCGAAATTCGCATTTGCTTTGGTTTTGCATTACTACGCTTAGTGACTGGTTTAAAAAACTCGCGCCACTTTTAGATCGGCTTTCACTTAAGTGTCGAAAGTAATTCGCGTTTGCATTGGTTTTGCATTACTAGGCTTAGTGGTTGGTTTAAAACTCCCCCGCCATTTTTTTTTTTCAACCAATCAGAAGTAAAACCAAAACCAATCGTGACTCGCTCACACACATTTTCCCGCGCTTCACGCTGACTAAACGTATTTACTTCGAGTTTTGAGTGGTTCACTGGATTGTCTGTGTGTTTTATGATTGGCCAGAGTGATTTTCTGGTTTTGGTTTTACAACACTCATTTAAAAATCGCTCTTTTGTGTTGATGTAGCACCAAATTTTTAGACCTAACATATTTAAAAAGAATGTATGTAATCAGCAAGAAGAATTTAAATATGATCGCGACCCACAACTTCATTCTAAACTGCATAGCTGGCTGTTTCCCTCTCCTGATCAGTCGGCAAAATAAAATAGTAGTAAAGCAACTGGGAAAATGAGTGTCGTGTCAAAGCTGCAATATGAACTGAGAGGGGGGAGGAATATTCGACAGAGTGTGGGATCGATCTCAAAAGCGAAATTTTTGAACGAAAGTATGAAGCTAACCTTAAGTTTCAGAATTTTCTTGGGGTGTGTGGATCTTTTCTAGAACAACACATTAAGGATTGTTTACACTTGGAAAAAACAGAACAAACAAACAAAACAAAAAAACCAGCAAAACTTACTGCTTGGCTGCGGGCAAACTCGATTTCTTTCTCAATGCACAGCATTCTGATATCATGGCTTTTTTTACCGACTTCCTGTCCCTGTAAGTGAAGGATCAGAAAATAAGCGGTCTTATTAGCAACATTTCAGTCAATGATCGCGCTACACAGTGCAAAAAACGCTGAAAATCTGTCCTTTGAAGTATAGGGTAGAGCTCAGAATGTGAACGTGCCGTCGCGTTCTGCCCCCCTAAACCGCAGCTTACTCAACATTTTACAAAGAATGCATGGGCTAATTTGAAAGCAAATATCTTTCTTAATATAACACATAAAGGGCTACAAAGTTGCAGATAAGTAAGTTTCACAAGCTCTTTTAAAGTTTGGAGTCGATTTGTAAACAGCAGTAAGCATGAAACCTTCTTCATGCAAAGTGGTATGCCAATCAGGTTAAATGAAAACACTAATATCAGCAAAGATTTACCTTAAAGCAAAAAGAAGTTATTTAAAATACATTGACATATTCCTTATGTTGTAAAACACGCTCAAGATAGATAAATTTAATACTGTAACAAATTATAACATTTTAAAATATCAATTAAAACATTGCTGATAAATCATAAAAAAGAAATGGAAACAGCTTACCTGGAATCTAATTATGTCATAAGCCAGGTATCGGGGATGAACTTTATCATTTTCCTTGTCAAGGACCATTTCCTTTAAAATAAACAACAACAACAACACATCAACTAAGTGATAACTAATCCTGGAGGTAGAGGGGGGGCAGTGTTCTCCTTATCAGGCGGTAACCGGTAAAATTTACCGCTTGTAACACGAATCTTTACCGCCTAGAATCGCTAAGATATCTTGTAAATTCAACAGGTAAATAACAAAGTAACACCACTCGTTTCACCTTCGTAGTCATGATTGAACATATAAAATAACAGATTGAAAATAAACAGCGACAAATGCAATATTCATTTACGAATTTGTGCTAGTATTCAATATATTTTTTTCCCTTCGCTTTCCGAATTTCTGAGGGCTGATATCCAGGGAAGAGTGTCACTTCGCGGCAAGTGCACATCTGTTGTTGCACAGTTTCCACGATCGATTCCAAAATGAAGCGGCAGCAATCCTTGCTGTCCTTTCACTTTGTCCATTGAAAATAAAAACAATTGCAAAGGCAAAGAGGTAAAAATAATTCCAGAAGTGAGAAATATTACTTACATATAATATTTCAGTTTTCAAAAACATGCAAAATGCAGAAAATAGCTGATTGCTTAGTTGACCGTAGCTGACGCGTGGTGAAGACAAAGGCAGCTTTCGATGTCAAATTCTTCTCATAAGTTCGTAAGTGTTTAAAACAAAATCGAGATGACAGGTTAAAAGAAGCACTCATAATACAACTTTGTAACAACGCTGTCGTGAATGCTGAGTATTCAAAGCAAAGAAAAAAAGAGCTGCAGCAATTCGTAGCAACACAGGTAACCAAAGCGTACTATGAGAGTTTGTATGGATGTACTAAGAAGGCTTGTATGGATTTGAAATAAAGATGAGAAAAAATATATCTTTTTACCGGTGAAAAGTTATAATGAAACTTTAAACCTTACCTGGTGTCACGTTTTTGTATTTCTAGTGCTTTAGAAAGTCATACGCGCGATTTTCGTCTTAACCGTCTGTTGCGTACTAAAAGAAAGACAAGGTAGGAAAGCAAATTCGAAAGGCGAACGCAGGCCTCTTCGAAAAACTCGCTAAAAGTACCTCAAAACCAGACCTAACTCGATCTTTTCCCTTCACGATCCAAGAGCGATAATTATTCCATCTTTCTATGTAATTGAATTGCATTCAAGTTGAAGTTTGGAGCCAAGAACTTCATTTGAATTCACAACTTCGGCACAAATCGGGCGCCATTACGGCCGTGAAATTCAAATGCGAGCACCTAGCTAACGGCCGAGCCTAGGGCGAGTACAAAATCCACCCCATCCGGGGGAGACAGAGGAGATCTCTTGTAAGCACCATCTCATACTCACTACAGCCACTATAAGTTAATTTTTGTAACGTTCGGAACGGTGCACAGATTTGAATGTTGATTGAATGGGTTGCTGACGTTTGGGTTTACCCGCCGTTACAAAAATTAACTTATAGTGGCTGTAGTGAGTATGAGATGGTGCTTACAAGAGATCTCCTCTGTCTCCCCCGGATGGGGTGGATTTTGTACTCGCCCTAGGCTCGGCCGTTAGCTAGGTGCTCGCATTTGAATTTCACGGCCGTAATGGCGCCCGATTTGTGCCGAAGTTGTGAATTCAAATGAAGTTCTTGGCTCCAAACTTCAACTTGAATGCAATTCAATTACATAGAAAGATGGAATAATTATCGCTCTTGGATCGTGAAGGGAAAAGATCGAGTTAGGTCTGGTTTTGAGGTACTTTTAGCGAGTTTTTCGAAGAGGCCTGCGTTCGCCTTTCGAATTTGCTTTCCTACCTTGTCTTTCTTTTAGTACGCAACAGACGGTTAAGACGAAAATCGCGCGTATGACTTTCTAAAGCACTAGAAATACAAAAACGTGACACCAGGTAAGGTTTAAAGTTTCATTATAACTTTTCGCCGGTAAAAAGGGATATTTTTCTCAACTTTATTTCAAATCCATACAAGCCTTCTTAGTACATCCATACAAACTCTCATAGTACGCTTTGGTTACCTGTGGTAGCAAAGAGGAAAGAGGACCGCCGATATTTTAAGTAGTACGTCATGTAAGCGACAGCAAATGTATCCTTAAAACTAACGTTGTCATGAAATAAAATTCGACCAGCATTTGGACAACATTCTGTTTCATGTAGGTAAACTAGAAAACGGCTGGCATTTATCGGAATTTCTTTACCGGTTTAAAAAGTTTTCCTACCTGCTGTGCTGAAAACTATGGAGAACCCTGGGGGGGGGGGGGGGGGGGGGGGTTACTAAGAAAAAACTGGTCCAAACCCTTTAAACTCTAATATACCAATCTTGACAAAGATGTTTACCCTTTTACATGCCTTGTGCAGAAAACGATACCCCTCTCACATGTTGGGAGAATGACATGTTGGCTTTTTACGAAGTGTAGAGAAGTTAATTTGGGACCACCAGCGGCAGGAAAGAGGATTTGAACTTGGGACATCTGGATTACAAATCCATTGCCTGATCAACTAGGCCACAACACTACCTTCCTTTTTTTACAGATGGAATATATTATCCCACTGCCCTTACTCAATCACTCTCCCCTGATGCAAAAGGGTAAAATCCTTGTTGCTTTAACTTACATTACCTTGAATATCAATTCTGTAAAAAAAAATAATATTCAACAGACTTAACACTTTATAAAGTGTATTTTCTTTTACCCCATCAATCAAGGAGTCAAAGATGTGCTCGTGAAGGTTTTTACGCTGAGGAAAGTGAAAGTGTGGTGCACCAAACACATTGTTGTCTCTGTCGATAAGGTAAATCTCTTTTTCTTTTAAAATAAGCATCATATATCTGCAAAGAAAAGGGAAAATGCATGGATGAATGGATGGGTGAAAGTAGGTAGGGAAGAAGGGAGGAAGGGAGGGAGAGAAGAACGGAGGGAGGAATATAGTTGGTGGAGAGAAGTATGGCAGGAGGGAAGGAGAGAGGGAGGGGGAATAGTTGGTGGAGAAAAGAAGGGAGGAAGGGAGGGAGAGAAGGGGGGATATTGGGTGGAGAGAAGAATGGAGAGAGGGAGAGAGGGAGAGAGAGAGAGAGGGATAGTTGGTGGAGAGAAGGAGGGATCAGGGTGAAAGGGTTGGTTGGAGGAGGGAGGAAGAGAGGGATTACTAAAAGAGAGGGAGAGGGGCTAGCTGGCTGGTATACAGATGGAGGGATGGGAGGGTAGACTGAATGGATGAGTGAAGGATAGAATGACAGACCCGATGGATGAACAGACTGGATAGATAAAACATAGATATGAAGTAATAAACCAACACTGCACAATGCACTGAAGGTGATTCCTCAGTCTCTATGGCAATTTTTTCACAGGGAGTGAAAGTGTTTAAGATTTATGGAAAAGACACTGTGCAAGAAAGATTCAGTTTTCAACATCTGCTGTCATTCTTATTCAGAATATCAATACATCAACAAGCCAACAGGCGATGAGAATTTAACAAGATCATGATGCATCAACTAGGGAATATGATTTATGAACAGATTCTCAGAACTAACATTAAAAATAGTATACTGCATTTACCGTCGCTTGCATCTAAGCGTTAACACTCGCCGCCAAAACATGATCTAATTGGGTATCAAACGTGACAGGATTGGTCATCAAACATTTGAAGTTTAGCAGACTGTAACAGCAACTTTTGTACCGAAACTTCAACACATTCCGGTTTCGAAACAGTTGAAATGGCGAATATCAAGACTTCCCCCGACAAATTGATCCTGATCTGTGTCGATATGCATTTGCAGGTTCACTTGAATCACTTCTGGTGCAAAGTTTCGCCTGTTCTCAGTGTTTATGGTGAGCATTTTAAGCCTGAAAGTTGCCGTTATGGTCTGCTAAACTTCAATGTTTGATGACGAATCATACACGTTTAATACCCAATTAGTTCATGTTTCAGTGGTGAGTGTTCACGCTTAGATGCAAGTGACGGTAGTATAAAGAAGATGGATTTCAGCCTGCAGAGAGACTAACCTGACACCATCTGCTTTCCAACTAACTCTGTAAGGTTTCTCATGAAGCAGTTTAATGTTCTGAACATCCATTGAGACTGGCTGGCTTCCTGGAAATCCACTGCTGCTAGATTAAAATGTAAGATATTAAGCAGTACTTTTATGCAGTACTGACTATAATACTGTACAAGGTGGTTCTAGCTTATAAGTCTGTGGATAAAATCCTAGTGTGTGACCATTCAAATAAGCAGATATCACTTGACGGCACTGAATGACATATGCTAATAATTACAACTCGTATATAGCTAGAATTGGCAATGTCAAAAGCACCGTGTGTAGGAATAGAGAAATAAAGCTGGAACTTTTTTAACTTATCTCCAGTAAAACTTTACCTTTCCCAGGAGCACATTTTTTGACATATTTCTTGAATTTCCTCTCTTCTAGGTGATTGTACAACTTCTATGCCTTCTACTTCATCCATAAACTTTGCCTCCTGTAGACAGTCGAACATGATATGGACATTGTCAGTCATCACTTAGTCTGTGAATGGCCTATACAGCCAGCAGCTCAACTGTGGTTTCTGTAGCATGAAGCAGCTCGAGGAGTTATGTACTTTCCCCTGGATAAGATACTAGTCCATTGCAGGATTACCCCCGGCATTTAATTTTCAAAGGGGACGAGGGGGGTAGGGGGTGGATGTGAACAAGCATTTTGTTTATTATCTTATTTTAGCCCCTGTTTTTTTTTATAGGGAAGGGGGGGAGTGGATGTTAGCAAATAATTAAACTTTATTTTAGCAATAAATATCAATAATTTTTTACACTTTATCCAGCGTCATTGTCCTTATTTTCTTTTTTAATGTGTCCATTGTTTTTTTTCTTTGGGATCACCCCTGAACCCATTTACATGTATACACCTCGGTGGAGAGAACACTATGAGAGTCAAGTGTATTGCCTAAGAACACAACGCAGTGCCCTTAAAAGTTGCAAGCCACTGAAAGTAGCGAAAGCACTGGCTGTTATACAAATCTGGAAGTAACGAGTGTCATTACTTTCATCCGCAACTTTACAGTAATGGCAGTTCATTGAGAATAAGGAAATGCACAAACAGGGACTAACTTTTAATCTTGGATCCCTTCGAATTCTTTTCCTATTTCCGTCTGGACGACTTCCATCTTCCATAGTTTCGCCATTTTGTTCTTCATTGTCGCTGAGTCCTTCTTGTTCCTCAAGACACCAATCAGGTAGCTCGGGAGCCGGTATGGACTCCTTCGTGTCTCCATAACGACTGACAAGATCTTGTAAATAGTGTGCTTTGTAGATTCCTGGAGGGCGACACTACAAAACAGTGGAGACTGTGGTTAAAATGAGGCACCAAGAGGAGAAGTCTGTATTTACTATTAGCTGCAAAATGTCTCAGGCTTTTTTTTCATTTTATTTCAATTCAAACACAAACCTGTGCAAAACAATGTACAGCTGCCTCAACACTAAGAAAAGACAAAAAATAAACAACAGTCAGGAAATTGCAGGTTTAAAGTACTGTAACATCGATTGGTAGTTTAACTGCAAAAGCAGGAAAAGCTGTTAAATCTAATTGACCTGATTGCAGGTAAGCACCAAAATAATGTCAAGAAAATCAAATTTAAAATCACATTAAATCACAGTTTAGTGATTGTGCAAAAACTGACCCTTTTCAGTATTTTTCAATTTAATAATTAAGTAAACGTAACTACTGGGCTCAAAATAACTTGAATTCAGGCTTGGCCTTAAGAGGAACAGCTCTCAAAGCTTGACTAGGACAGTTGTATGCTTGTCTATGTTATGTATAAACTTTTGGGCAAGTGAGAATGAAAAGTTACTTTCCTAGCAGAAAAAATAAATCCACTTGTCCTGGATGACTGCATGACACTTTTTTCAAGTCCTATTACAGTTAATTAATTTTTATTTCGAAATCTGAATCATTTTTTCAGCAGAAAGTTTCAACCACAATGTTTTTTTTATTGTAAAATATTTACTCAAGATACAATGATCTTTACTTCAAACAAACCCTTACCTCCAGTCATCTCGCTCTACAAGGTAAGAAATAATTAAAAAGCCAGTTCTGTTAAAACCATGGGTACAGTGAACACCTGTAGATAAAGAAAAAAAACAACATTATTTTGGTTGCTATTAGTAGTAGATAAAATATGAGCGGGAGATCTGTATGGGCGTTTACAATGGCGAGCCGATAGGCGAGCCATTGTAAACGGCCATACAGATCGGACGCGAAAATATATTCTACTTGTGAAATGAAAACAATAAATTGAATGGAAAGTTTTGTTATGCGAATCAGTCGAGATCTGTATCAAAAGTTAATGAATACTAATTAGCTGAGCAGGAGTCTGTATCAAAAGTTAATTATATTGTTTGATTTGTATTGGGGTTTACAGTTGTGTAAATGTGATCTGAATACTGTGCTGGGATTGGTTTGCACCCTCATGAATAGTTAATGAATTTTACAAATAAGAAATAGAAAACTACTGGAATGTCATTTTGTTACTATGCAGGGTTGTTGCTAAGGGCCGACTGCCGGCTAATTTCGCTATCTGAAAGATAACTTAAATCTGGCTGAAATTTCACGCAAAAGCAAAGATAAACATTTAGAACTGCCAAGGCCAGACAAGCGAGCTGGGCTTGTTGATGAGCCAGCTGAGTGTTTTCTTAGCTAAATTCTGACTATGTGTAATGCTGGTGTTAAGTGACATTTATTTTGAAGCGGGCACCAACAAGTATGTTATAAACCAGGCATAACTAATCGATGACATCAATGACATCAATGGAATCAATGAGTAATCAATGAGTAATCGATGGGTAATCAGTTGATTAGTCATTGATTATTGCCGATGATCAATGAGTAATCGATGACTAATCGATAGGCCACAAAATTTTTGGTCATCGATTAGTCATCGATTGCATCGATTACTCATTGATTGCATTGATTACTCATGGATATAGTCTCGTGGTTGAAAACCGGAACTTGTAAAAGTATAACATGCTATAACAATCTAACAATATCATGGTAACACGTGAAAAAAGTACAGAAAGTAAAATTGCTTGCAGCTGTTCCAGTGCGTAATGTAAGTGCTTATGATGGCTGTCTCCCTAAGCCGAAGCAGTTTTACTTTGCTGACAAACATCCACGGACCAAAATCTATAACCACATAGTCGATTCTTGTCTTCGTACTTGTTACGGTAGTTTCATTTCCAGACTGGTTGGTTTTCCTGTTCAATCGTTTTGTTATTAAATAAAGAGTTGGGTAAAGTGAAATATTGAAATATCATCTGTATTTGTGCTTAGCCCTTCACGTCTTGATATGCCGGAAGGTTATTTGACCTTTTGTGAGGGCGTAACTTCGTCAACAAGAATGCCAGTTATAAAGCAAAATATGACTAACATAGAGAAAAAAAAAATCACAAAAAATGGTACAAGAAAGTTAGGAATGTGTCTTTTGTGTGCTTTATGATAGTTGATGAGTAATTGATGGGTCATCGATGAGTAATCAATAACATCAATAGGTAATCAATTACATCAACGAGTAATCAATGTCATCGATGAGTAATCGATAGACCACAAAATTTTTGGGCTTCGATTACTCATTGATCAGCGCCAATAATCAATGACTAATCAACTGATTACCCATCGATTACTCATTGATTACCAATTGATGTCATTGATCATCGATTAGTTATGCCTGGTATTAACCCTTAATTATGGTTCTATTAGTCAAAAATAGAAACATATTAAAAAAATTTTAAAATTATTATAGATTCGTAATTGAAACCCTAGTGTCAAGTTGTTGAGCAGTACTTTCATGTGGTGCTATATTTATGGTATTGTAAATAAAAGGTGGTCCCAGCTTTCTGCAAGTCTGTGAATGAAGCCCTGGTGTGAGAATGCTTAATAAGAGACTCAGCTAACAAATGAACAACACTGTATTGTCCACAAACCTATTAATTCTCCTGGGTTTTGGTTGAAGTAACGGTCACACATTCTGATAAAGAGATCAACTTGCTCTCTTGAAGGTACCTCACCATGCCTTTACAAGATAATTAAGAATATCGCAAAGATATTAGTTTCTTAAAAAAACTGTTGTGCTGCCTCTGCAGACGAGACACTTAGACTGATTATTATTCCACTATTGGCCATTTTACCATATTAGGCAAAAGAGCGCGCAAAATATGCCACGTTATTACACTGTAGAACAGGGCAAAAATACGGACGGACAAACTTACAGAATACGGACCAAAACTTAATAGTGGAATAATAAATCCCTTATTTGATGGTTTAACATATGATTAAATATTTTGCTCATTACTCAACTCATATTTTTCCTCGCCCCTACGGGACTCAGAAAAATGCTACGCAACTTGCAAAATATTTGCGCATATTATATGTTAAGCCATTGAATATGGTGTATTTATTAACTGGAAGTTGTTAAGGTCGCGGGGAACCACAGATGATATTATAGGCGAAATTTTGCCCTGCATCACGCTTTTCGGGATGGGTGCGAGCTGAGACGAAGAAAGAATATTACTGAAGTTCGACGGGGTGAAAGCGAGGAATTGGGAGATGTGTGGAGAGTGGGACGAGAGACACTCTGTGAGCGAGCCCGGGCGGAGATGCGGATGGTGATGTTATGCCTCTCCAGCGCCATCCGACCCGATCCAGTGCCCGGGGGCACCGGAGACCCCACGGTTGAGATCGAAGGTGTCCGACAACACGGTTCATGTGGGGTGAGATGCGGACCGACCACCGCACACCATCGCGTCTTGCTCCGTGTGTCAGTCGGCACTCGTGCATCGCTTTAATGCAATGATGAACCTAAGCTGTCCCCCGCGACCTTAAAGGCAGATAAACTACCATAGCAAATTTTGAAAACCTGATGTTTTAAGTGTTAGCCCTTCACCAGGCTGATTATCAACTTCAAATTGATAATCAACTACTAAATTATTCACCAAGAATCAAAATTTGCCTACCTGGGTCAATTTAAAAAAATAATTGTCACATTTTGAGCCATATGAAAGGGGGCAGGGATGCTTGTTGTCTTGGTTAGGGGTGCACATTCCCAATTTTGGTCTCACCAATATTTTTTGGTATAGAGGTCTCACTAAGGGATGCATGAAAAGAAATGAAAAATGTCATCATGCTGTGTTGGTTGTCCAACCAATCAGGCAGTAAAGAGTTGTCTTTTAGGGCTCAAAAAAGCTTGAGTCATGTTCAAATTGGTATTCTTTAGGGTTTAATTTAAACGTGTTGATGAGCATCCCTGTCCCTTTTATATAGGAGTCCCCCACCTCGGACAAAAATATGCACAATGCCAAATTTTTTTTAAAAAAGAATTAATTTACAAACCCCTTGCATTGCATCTTGACGTGATGGATTCCTGTCTTTTCCACCTCATCTTTGTTGTAAAAGCGATTTGTGTTTGTCAAATCAATAATCAATCCTAATCTCACCTGAAAAATGAAATTTAAGCATCAACTGGGAAGTGTCCTAGGTTTTTAGTACTTTGCACACAGTACATGTAGAAAGGCCGATTTACACGGTACGATTTTGTCGCATGCAACATGCTTACAACAGGTCTACAACACGAATTGTGTCGTGTAAATCAAACCTGAATGGTCTTAAGTCATGTCGTAGGCCTGTCGTAAGCATGTCGCATGCGACAAAATCATACCGTGTAAATCGGCCTTAAGGCAATAAATTATTAGAACAACAACTATGAGTGCAAAAAGAGTTGGTGAAGGGAGACATTTTAACAGTGAAACCTCAAGTCCTCCTTTCTTACCTACCGGTACTTGTTATCCATGCTTCCTGAAGTTCACAAATGCATTTATTGAATGGGAGGAGGGTTACCTGGATGTTAATTATCCATTTGTTTTTTTATAATGATGGTATCACTATATAACCACAACAGTGTGACTCTCAGTGACCAGCACTTCATGAATGGACTACTTAATCCAGAGTCCAACATGCTACCTATAAGGCCACCATGCCTTCCAGTTAAAAAGATATCATACTCGCTAACCTTTAAGGACTGAAAATATGCAAACAGCATAGGCAGCTGAAATCGATTAGCCTCAGGGATGTCATCATCATAACGTGGTCCTAATGGTGTTTTGAATGCAAGAAATTTTTCTGCAAATAAAATTCAAAGAACATTAATTTGACATTTTTGCAATCAACATGCATAAAATGGATAAAGTGTCAGGCCTCAGGATTTAACCTCCAAATCTCACGGTTTTCCACGATGAATTACAACCTCCATCAGATACATAGATACGGCCTAAAATTAACTCGATTTTTAAAATTATAGTTGCATATACAAATCACCTCAATTTAGAAGGATTAAATACTGTAATGTTGCATTTCTTCTCACTGGCAAATCTGGATCGAGCTATTTTAAAACCTCAATGTTATAAGTCCTAAGGGGGAAAAGGACACTAATAATGCCAGTTTGAACACTGCTAGGTATAGTTAACATTGAGATTCCTTTGTTTTAATCAGTTTTGTAAATCTTACGGTACAATTTGGGACCCTAATCTCATAACTTTTTGGAGTAATTTTTCTAGACCTCAAGATTTGGAGGTTTTGGATGTCGAAGGTCTGATGTACTGCTCAATACTCAGGTTGTGAAGTTGTATATAATAAACTATCTGTCTCTATCTCTATTGTCTTATTTGCAATTTTTCTGCCGAGAAGCCTTTAAACCCAAAAAAGTTTTATTCAACACATTTTGCGAAGTGCAAGACTTTGAATATACCAAAATTTTACCACAGATATTCTGTTTAAATTGAACGTTCAGAAACCTTAATAATCATTGTTCCCACTAAAGGCAAGTTTTCCCTTCCTCTTTTAATATCTTATTTATTCAGTAACCAGTTGCAATAATCTTCCATGAGTCCAATCCATTCTCTTTGAATATAAAACAAAGAACGCGACAACAAAAGTTTCTCTAATATTTATAGCTGTTGTTGTCCATGTTGTATGAAACAAACCTGCAATTATCTGACTTTTTCTGGGGCAGTTCAGCCATCGTGGTGGCACAGACATTATTTCAACTCTTCCTCTATAATTGCCTGTAGTTTACAAAGAGTTTTTACGAAATCATTGTCTAAATCAAGCCGTTTTCCGGCGGACTTTCCCAGCTTTCTCTTTCGGCTTACTTTCGGCAGCCATATTTTCTTGCCTCGTTGTGATGCAGCTAAACACTGTTTACCATTCCTGTCGCGTACAGTCGAGCAGAACTGGTGAGGAGCCCAGTATCGGAACTTTTTTAGTCGGACAGGGGATGGGGAGTAGTTGTAGTCGAATACTGATATAAATCAGAATGGGCTCCTGTATAAATTCATAAGGCAACTGCCCAATATATCCCGAATTAGAGCTTTGTAATCAGGGCTGTGGGCAGGATTTTACATTGGTGGGTGCGAGCACGGCCTATAGGGGGGGGGGGGGGTAGGGGTCCAGACACACCCATTGCACAGCCCTTGCTTTAATACGGGCCTGGTAATCATTGGGAAATGAAAGGAATTTTAATTAGGTAACTCTGTTTATTTTTGGTAATTATGACCTCTCTAACTTAGATTCAATAGTTCGAAGACTGTTCTTTCAAATACTGGGAGTTCTGATGAATGAGAGTTGAGAAAAAAGATTTTTTGGCTACATTCCAGAAGCAGTTACATGTCTCGTGTATAATCATGCTGTCATGATACCAGTGGTGGATCTAGGGAAGGGGCCCTGGCCCCCACCTTAATTTTAGGGCAAACTAAGGTCCAAAGGGCCGAGAAAAATTATTTTCCACAGTGGGCCTTTCCCTTATTCCAGGTTTGGATCCGCTACTGACAATATCAGTTCATTTAGTGCGATCGTCTATATGAGGGTAATTCTGAAAGAACCATTTGTGACTGATGTTTTGGCAATACTCACAGTCACTGAACTCTGAAGTTGATTAATTTTCTGCTAAAGTTGTAATATTAATATACTTGTTTTATATTCAAATTTGCCAGCATTTTGGATTATGATGGATGTAAAATTTGTTATGCAAGACGGTAATGCAGACAGAAGCCTTGGCTATGGAATCCAACAGGTTGCAGATTGCTTACTATAGACTAACAGACCACCTACAGATGTTCTGGTTCTTGTGTGCAGCTCATTCCATTGAAAATAATCAAGGTACTAGTCTGCAAAGACTGAAAACAGACTCTGCAGATGGTAATTTAGTCTGCTACCGTATAAGTCTGTTTTTCGCCAAATCAGATCTGCCGGTTTTGTACTGGACATTTTATCAAGTTTCCTGCACATAATTTCTCCATAATTTGCTCAAATCGAAAACTTAGAACAAACATAACAGACAAATGCAAAAGATTTATTTATGGAATTATTATTATTTTTTTTTTTTGAGTATCCTCTTGCTGGCTATTTTCTAGGTCTGGGGCCAATCCCTGTACCCTGGCCAGAAACTACAGAAGTGGAACCATCTAGTGGAATGTTGTTGGACTGTCTTTTATTAAGGTTTTCCTGTAGTAATATTGTTCTACAGATCAACTGAATTTTATTTTTTAATTTACCAGCAGCTTTTTATTAAAACACCATTCTTCCTTACTTATAGTATAACATTTACAGTGTATGAAGGCTACATAAATAATATTCTACATTTAATGCTTTTTAATAATTTTTATAAGTCGTATCCCACCTCATGGACAACTTGTTGTTACAAACAGGGGTTGAAGTCCAGGGCTTGGTTGTTCAAAACGCAATTTACCTAATTCAGGATTAGCGTACATTTTGAATGCAATTTTTTAACATTTCAGTGGGTTTTCTGTTTATATTTTGTTGTCCAGTTTACTCCACAAACGCAAGCAAAAAAAAAACACTTTTACACAAGAGAAATTGAACCCTCAATCAAATATTTATCCTACTGTAGGTTAGTGTTAATCGGCTTGTGGACAAGTTGGTAATAAGAGATACTGAAAATAACTCCGCCTATTATGGTCTTTCACTTTTAGGACTCCAAATTGGCAAACAGTTACTAAAAATAAGTCCTGTGTATGATAACTACTTATGCAGTCACAAAGATTCTTGTTGTTTCTTGTCATAAATACCTTGTAATACAATACAGAAGACCTCACCGTTTTAAGATCTGTTATTATTAACAAATATTTGAGGCATAATAATAGAAACCTAATTATGTGACAAGTTTAGAAACAAAAACAAAGTACTTTGAATGATATATCAAAGTATAAATATGACATATTAAAACCTTTTACCGTTAACTTCTGAAACTGGTCCACCTTATTAATTATGCATAAGGAGTCCAATAGTAGAGAGAGAGAAGCCTTTATTTAAATAGGGTTACTCCGTCAGCTTTACAATAATAAGAGTAAAAGTGAGTCCGCTATGCGAACATGTGTGGACTTTCATTTGAATAAAAGTTGAAATTATGAATTAATCAATGAGTTACTGTAGCAGTCAACAACTTCAAATTTCGAATCGAGTAATTCGAGATACAAGGCGAAAAAACAAAGAACTTATCAATCAATTTATTTTTTACAAGACTGTTGGAAGAACAAAGTGTACTATTACTTGTCTTATGTACTACGCTTCAAGAAACACACGTTACCATTGCCGCTTGGGATGTCACGCAATGTGAATGAGCGTGGTGTGACCCTTTGTCACGTCGTTCACGACAAATGCATGCCTTTTTTTTTTTCATGCAAATAAAAACCTAGAATCCTACAAGAACAGCAGTTCTTAGACCGAAAGCCTTTCCTTACCGCTAGCAAGAAAGGATACTATTTTCATTAAAAAAAGAAATGTTGCGTGGAGCACATGAACCGTCTCGCATCGCTTGTTTACACAACCCTTACTTTTTGTGTAAAGTTTGTAAACAACTCATCGAAAAACTTATTTTCTTTCAATGAGTTCTTTTTTTAACCTTTTTGGAATAAGAGCGTTTCAATAAGCTTTCACAAATAATATCTTGGTAGCTTGCGTAGAAAGGCGGAGAAATATATTTTTCTGTTCACGAAATATTCACTTGAAGTCGGTGTTTTGAGAGGCGGCGAAGGACGTTATTTGAACCGACAATTAAATTATTTTGTCGCACGGTTTGGATATATGCATATTCTACGGTCCCATGTTATTTTTATTCTTATCATGACAATGTTTTAGTTCAGTTTTGAATACGACATCGGTCTTTTGTTAAATAAACTACTTGATAGAAATGGAGCAGGTGAATTATATCCCGGAGTCCAAGACAAGTAAAACAACATGATCAGCGAACTTAGACTGAACTTGTTTTTATACAACTCGTTGTGCATTCATTGTGTGAGGCAAAGCTAAATAAATAAATAACCAGACATTTGATTCGTTTTAATATGCGACTCAAAAATGCTCAAGCCGCACAGAAAAACAAACACTGCGGAAAGTGAGTCAAAAGTGTGAAAAAAAAGAAACGTGACCTTCGACCGCAGTTGTTCAGCTCATTAGATATGCGGCAGATTTCAGCCGTCGCGATTGTTATTTCACTTTTCATCTACGCCACCGCTGCCTTTAAAGTTCTTTCTTGATGTATATTTTCCAGCCACCACACGCTCTTCGAAAGATGTGTCAAAAAAGGCTTCTAGATTTAAGAATAAAGTGCGACATACTCGATACTGATCGAATTTCTGGGTTATTTCTGGGTTATTTCTGGTTTTTATATTCTGGGTTGGCTGCCCATCTCACCGAAACTTCGGATTCTCCGATCACTGTCGAAAACTTCCGAAAGCACTAACCCGAGTGATCACGGAAAGTGACCCCCCAATCGGAAAAAACTGCATGACAACAATGTGTAGACTTTAAAGTCCACACAAAAACTGTTATCCTTAGAGGCCCTAGTAAAAAGTAAAAATTAAAAAGTCGCTAAAGGTCTTACAATGTACCTAAAATGAAAGTTAAAAAGAGTAAGCCCTCGCTTGCCCCTTCCCCACCCCACCCCCAGTGTGCTTCATGCTAAGCAAAATAATATCAATTTTATGAAATTTTGTAATAGCCCAATTGCGATATTTTAAAATTCAGCCTAAAACAATAGACATTACTACTAGGCTCTGGGGAATAAACCCCACAAACTCTATAGTTTATTCCCGGAGCCTTGTATATGTTGTGGTTTAATTTTGTCTTTGGTTCAAAATTTTTCAAACCAATTTGGTTTTTATTTTTCATTGTCTCATATTCATTATCATAATCTGAAACAAAGGGCAATAAAAATCAAACTGGTTTGAAAAATTTTAAACCAAAGATAAAATTAAACCACAACATATATGTTGAAATTGGGTTATTGTCATTGCCAGTGCTAAACAGCTGCATTTACTACTAACTTTCCTTTTTGTTGAGCGTTGACCATCCATCCCTTAACTACCGGTACTAACAATCCTCCGAGTAATATCTGGACTGGATGGTAAATAAGAAGCGGTATGGAAATCAAGGAAAGATATTTGTATCCTGAAAATACAATCTTGAGCATTGGGATTCCTAAAGTGAGAGACTTGTGCGTTGAACAGAACATGATGGCCACTGTATCTGCAGGAGTGAACGACGAATCTTTCATGGTTGCTAGGGAGAATGTAAGCATTAGAAGGCAACATTGTAAGCATATAATAAGAACTGCTACTGCTACCAGGTCAGAGGAATCGATTTCTGCACTCTTGTGTGAAAATGTGTCACAGAACGTTGTATAGATTATTAGAAGTAAAACACAGCTGCTGATGGTTCCAAATGGCGGCTTGGCTTGCTCCATCCACTCTTTGATATACCGTCTGAGAAACTGACCAATCAAAAGTGGGACAACAACAGTCATTGATAACTGACCCACAATGGACAAAAATGGGACCGCAGATGAAGAACCAAGGAACACAAGCAATAAAAACGGAGTGACAAATATTCCCAGGAAACTGCCGAATGCCGAATTGAAGATCGCTGCCGCTTCGTTTCCTCCAACGGCTTTTGTCAATATCACTGCTGAGGACACAGGAGGAGGCATACAGCCGACCACAAGAAGACCTTTCAGGAGCCATTCGTTTAAGGTTGTAAGCTCTAAGAGCTTCACTAACAACGACACCAATCCCGGTACAAAGGCCAGTGTGAAGCTTTGAACGAAAACATGTAGTCGAACATTGCCCAGGGCGTTCTTCAGTTCCTCCGACTTCAAAGAAAGTCCACTGTTAAAAAATATGGCTGAAACCGCGATATATTTCACAGTGTATTCTGGCTTTAGAACACCGCCTTTTGCCCCAATGAAAGGTGCAAGTTTAGCTAAGGTGATAACCACAACAATTCCGATCAAAAACCAGTTCTTCTGTAGCTTTGCGAGCATCTTTTTGATTTTAATTCCTGCCGCTATCCGCCATTTTGAAAAGGAACGAAACATTGCCACGTGCAACGGTTGGTTGTTACATCGTGTAAAACCTCACATAATGTCCTGAAAAATAAAATTCAAGGCTTGTGCGCGCGTTCTCATTGGTTAAAATTCTCCCGGGGAAACGGAAATTCTTCGAGCGCGAGCACTGCTTGCCTCCAAGTAATCCTTTCTTTCTTTTTTTGTTAAAAAATTAAGGTGGCTGTTTCGTGGAAATTTATTATCTTCAACTAGTCCTTAAAAATGGGAATCCCAAAAATAGGCCGTGCTCATTACTTTGAATTATTTAAATTAAGGGTGTTTTATCAAGATATACTGTTGCTGTGGTAACCAGTAATGTCAAGAAAATACGCACAATTTATTTACCAATGATTAGGTATTTCGGTCAGAAAACTATTGTACGGTTTCTTGACGATAGTGGATAGCTAATTTTTTAACAATTTTTTATCATAAATTTGAATATTTTTATTTAATTTTTTGCGTCGACGAAGGAGAACGACTAATCGCGTCGTTGCCCGACGTCAGTCCCGCGGGTTCATGGTTCAGTCCCGCGGACGATCGCCTGATGCCAAACCGTTTGAGACTTTGACGCACGACCCGACCCGAGAGGGCCCAATCTCAGAATCAAAATGGATCGAATTTGCTGTAATAGCGGGATCGGTAAATAATACCGAAAATGTCATGGGAAGATATCATCAGGGAAGAAGTGTTTAGTCAGCCAGACTTACACTATTTACCTGCAACAAGTTTTGAAGGAACTGCTCATGTTTTTGAAGGAAGCCGTCTTGCGAGTGGATCCGTGAGGGGAGCGCCCTGGGTTCGTTAGGTGTGTAAATTTGTTATCTTGTATATTGTTAAGTTTTTTGTGAGCGGATGATAGAGCGACGGGAAGGGGTCGGGGAGGGGACGCGGGGCGAGGCGGGGAGCCGTTTCGATAGTAGAGAAAAGTCCGAACGCACCCGCATTGATTTACTAGTTTATTACCATTGTTATTTGTTTTTACCATTGTTGTAGCAGCAATTGCTAAAGACGAGTAGACGTCATCAAAAAGCTATAAAGTGTGAAAACTATTACTAGAAACCTTAATATTAACTGAAAGATGCAAAGATCCAGCGTAAAACTGAGGTTAGAACCTTTACGCGGTGTTTTGCTGTCAATTTGTGACGCCTGAAAAATAAAAAAGAACAAGGAAAAAAATAATTTATACAGTTTGCTATAAATAATTCATTCTTCTGAAGGAAAAAGTTCGGGAAACTAACTTTGTATCCAATAGCAACAGCTCAGCTCTCGGAAGCGCAAGGAAGCCCAAGAGCCACGTTTCATTTTTTCCCATCAGTCCTTGCAGGCTCAGATCAATCATGGCGACTTTCAATATTCTGAACTTGTGTATAGTAACAACCGTATTAGCTCCAGTTTTCACTTATGCAGCAAATTTCAAAGATGGAGATAGGGTAGGTAAACAAAAAAGTGTTTTTTTCTTCTACAGCAATGATATTTAAAGCGATATGTCCGTTTACAGGTGCCTTTGTACGTCAACAAAGTTGGGCCGTACTTCAACCCACAAGAAACATACCATTATTATTCACTACCAGTATGTCGTCCTGACAAGGTAAATACATTTCTTCATGATTTATAGCAAAGATTATTGAATAATAGATCAGTGAAAAAAAGAAGAGCGCTTCTCCAATTTTGCTAGAGGTCTTTCAAATGCCTTCGATCAGAATGATGCTCATGTAAGCAGCAGCCTTTGCCGTCCAGCTGCGTCTAGCAGATAATTTTTTGTCGACAGCTTGAAATGATCGATACCTCTAGATCTTAGTAATTAACAGTTTCCTATTCGTTTCTTTAGGTAGAACATCGCAGTTTAACACTAGGAGAAGTTCTGGATGGCGATAGAATGGCTCTTGCAATGCATGAAATCAATTTTAAACGTAAGTATTAATTACGTATGCTTTAATTTTAATTTAAATAATTTTACATCGATCTGTCGTGCAAAGTGCACTCATAAGGCTTTTATTTTCGTGGGTTCAGCTGCTAAAAACTCTTGCTTCTGTTAAATGTTGTGAATTTAATTTTAGTTTTGCCAAGACCAGCATCATTTTGTTTGTTTGTTTTTCGGTCAGTGTAAAATGCAGACTGCGGACTGCAGACTGCAGACTGCAGACCTCAGACCAGGGGTAAAATGCAGACTGCAGACCAAGGGTAAAATGCAGACCGAGGGTAAAGTAATGAAATACAAGTCACAAAGCCTTTTTTTCCCCCTCGGCTCTATTTACAGGTCAGACAACTTTTCACGAGCGATCACGAAAATGAACTAGATTTAAGGTAATTCAGATTTAATGCTGACACAAATTTGATCAAATTTAAGTTTTTGATACAGCAAAGGCATTTTAAAGATTTTTGTAAAACTTAAACTTCAGTTTACAATTAATCTTCTACATTTGTAAACCGGATGAAACTGAACGGTTTACAGATGTCACAGATCATTTAGAAAAATCAATTTTTTACTCGCCGACACAGCAGGATCACGTTGACAGCGATCATATTGTTCTGCGGCCACAGCTCTTTCAAGTGTTTTTAACTGGCACAGTTTAAACCCTTCCGCAGTTAAGTTATAAAAAAACGGATTTGCTTCGCTAACCGTCGTAATAAAATACCATAAAAATAAAAGGTACAAAACGTTTATGTTAAGCTAGCGGTAAACAAACGATGTGTCGAAAAGAAAGAAAAAGAAAAAGAGGCTGTTTTATAAAGGCTGATAGAAAGCCCAAGTTCTTTTGTAATAAACATGATACTGTCTGCTATTACTGTCTAAGAGCTTTGCTGTTTAATACTAGTGGATATTTTGTATTGCAAGTATCATTACAGCAAGGCGCCCAAAAGTGTGACCACTTTTAATTTATTCACATTCTTTTGTGCAGATTAAATCCAATCAAAAGCTGTGGATAGCTTGCAGTTGACTTCTGATTGGATTAAATCTGCACGAAAGAATGTGAATAAATTAAAAGTGGTCACACTTTTGGGCGCCTTGCTGTAAATAGTTTCCAACACTCTTTTGTTCCTGTTCTGCAGAGCCAGTTGAAAACAAAGAGCTATGTGTTGTGACACTTCAGACAAAAGAAATTGAGCAGTTACGAGAGGCTATTGAAGATCTATATTACTTTGAATTTGTTTTAGGTATGGTGCCTGATGATCAGTTTTTCTCTAGGAATCTGTCGTAGAAAAGACTATGTCCACCATCTAACAACCCTCCAAGTTAAGACCATTTTAGTCACCATGGCGACTAATTTGAACCAAGGTCGCCAGCCTGGCGACAAAATTGAGAGGAATGATTGAAAGCATCAGCTTAATTTGGTGACTAAAATTTTCACTGGCAACCAAAGCTTGAGTAGTTGGTGGCCAAATGGCCACTAAGGAAAAAAGTAAACTTGGAGGGTTGTCTAACCATTTGCAGAACTTTGACTCTCCATTGTCTGCGCTATATTTATCTTCTTTTGTATCCAGCCATCACCCTTTCCTCTTTTGGTTTAAAAGGCCTAAGTTGGTGTACTGTAACACTATTTATTTTATTTACTTCCAGTACAATGTGCATTTCTTGAAGTGTAGTTGTATCAAAAGTTCTTTTGTTATAATTGTTCTTTCACTTACACAGAATGGCAATCAATAACAACATTTAGTAAATATTGTTTCTTAATTTTTTTCTACAGATGATCTTCCTATGCGTGGCTTTATTGGTCATTTAGAAGAAAGTGGTTTTCTGCCTCACAGTCACAAAATCTTCTTGTGGGCTCACTTGAACTTTAACATTGAATTTAATGGAGATCAGGTACTGTACAAAAGTTATATTTTGCAGTAGAATCTGATACTGTGATCTGTTTAATGTCAGTACAAATGCTCTTACTATCACTAAGGTATGAAGTCGGTGGGATCTTATAGACTTAAGTCTGATGGGGGAAATTGGCTGGCGATGGGAACTGTTTTTTTTTTTATATATTTTTTATTTGTAATTATTATTTCAGATTATTTCAGCTAATGTTAGCACAGCCAATCATCAGCCAGTATCCCTTGATGATGTACAGTTGCCATTTAAAGTGCAGTTCACTTACAGTGTTTCATGGAGTTCTACTAAGTGAGTACAACAGACATACATGTATGCATTTCTTACAGTTAGTATTGAAGGAAGTGTGGTGGCATATTGGGGTTAGTGCATTGAAGGGTCGAAAAAAGTGCTGACAAGTCATCTGACAATAAGATTTTCTTGCTGGGCAAGAAACTTCATTCTCGCTTGCCTAATGGGCAAGGGCCCAGGCAACTCATCTCCTGACTAAATTGTACAAAAGTTACACGACGTGATAAAAGTTACAAGACGTGCTTCCAACTGCCCTGGTCAAGCAAACTCTGAAAGCCACTTGTTTGAAGGGCCAGATGGAAGTATTTTTTAAATCCTGAACTCTGGACCAAGTTTTCCAGGTTGAGCCTTAGGTGGGGTCATTGCATTTTGTTCTTGAACAAGACTGACACTGTACTCTCACATTGCCTCTCTCAACCCAGCTGTATTAATGGGTACTGGCAAATTAATGCCAGAGGTAACCCTGTGATAAACTAGCATCTCATCCAGGTTGGAGTAGGAATACGGAAAACTGGATAAGCTTTTGCAATATGGGTTGGCTCAATGCAGACCTTGTTATCAGGTGGAAAAGAGGGGGTTATAGGGGTGAAATATTTTACTGTATAGCACCATGAGCCATGGATATGGCACTATATAAATATATTTTTAATATTTTATTTAAGAGTGAATTTGACTTCCAAACATTTGATGAAATCTTTCCTTTTTGTTTTACAAAGTACTCCATACTCAGAAAGACTGAAAACCAAAGGAGCTGGAAACTTTTTCCCAAAGAGTTTAGAGGTAAGGGAATTATTGCTTTTACAGATTAACAATGGACAAAAGCTAGTTTTTACTAGCTTTTGTTACAATGTATCTTATCACTGCATGGCCCTGTTGATATAATGCTGGAAAACAATAATGTAAGGAACAGGCTTAGGACCAGGTTGTTCAAAGGGTGGATAGCACTATCCACCGGATAAATCACTATCCAGTGGATAGCATAGTTTGTTTTGCCAACACTTATCCACTGGATAGTGATTTATCTGGTGGATAGCGCTATCCACCCTTTGAACAACTGGGCCCAGATGGATTGTGGTGAGCCAGTCCGGAAGCTGGCTGTCTGGTCCCACACACTCTTTTTCCTTTAGTAGTGGTAGTTGATAATTAAATACTTTTTGACTTAGTTTGGTCAAGCAGAGCAGGGAAATATTTTATTCTTAGTCATTTTGCATAGATGCAGCAAAGCTCCTTACAGTATGGCCTTCAAATGAATATTTAATGCCAGTCCTCCTGCTCAGTTAATAAACTTGCTTTTAACCCCTTAATAGCAGAAGTAATTTAATAGCTGATTTCCCCTTCAATAGAGCGGTTTTCACTTATATAAGTGTCGCAAGCTAATTGCGTTTTCTTTGTTTTGCATTGCTACGTTTAATGATTGGCTTAAAAATCTCGCGCCACTTTCTCAGCCAATCAGAACTAAAACCAAAACCAATCGTGACCCGCCGCGCACGTTTCTCGCGCTTCGTGCCAGCTACATGTAGTGCTTCAAGTTTTGATTGGTTACTGATTGTCTGTGTCTTGTGATTGGCCAGAGTGATTACTTTGGCTTTGGTTTTACAACGCTCAATTGAAAACTGCTCTATTGCTAATTATGTTAACAGAGGTAGTGAAAATATAGAAAATCATTAACTGGCTAGCTGACAGTGAGAAACTGTTTTGATATACCACCAAATTTTCAGAACTAACATTATGGAAATCAGTAAGGATAATTAACATTTTGATAACTTTGTTTCTCTTCAGATTCACTGGTTGTCAATTATCAACTCTGTAGTATTGGTGTTCCTGTTGATAGGATTTGTTGTCATCATTCTGGTAATTTGACCTTCTTTCATTTTATTAATAATCTACTCAAGAGAGTTGAAAGCACAGTTGCTTGTTACACTCAGGGTCTTAAAATAACTGAGGAGAATATGCTGCCTTTGCAATAACATCGGCAAATGGTTAGATTGGGTTGATTCTAGTCTTAGGCCCCGTCTCCTGCATCTTCAGTGTTATGGTCAGCAGGGGACGTAAAAGAACCCACACACTCATCGTAAAGAGTAGGGCATGGAGTTCCCGGTGTTATGGTCTGGTCTTTGCCCCTTGTACTGTGCTTACTGTGAAATGCTCGGAGATATTAGCTGTATAAGCTACTCTTCAAATCCGAGGGTAAACAAAGTGATGATGATGATGATGATGATGATGATGATGATGGTTACGTGTGCTGGGCACCGGATCCAGTGATCCTGGTTTAAGCCCTGGCTGGGGCCACTGCACCGTATTCTTGAACAACACACACTACTCTCTCCACCCAGGTGTATTGGGCAATTTAATGCTGAGGGTAACCCTGTGATGGACTAGCATCCAATCCAGGTGGAAGTAGAAATACTCCTAGTCACTAATGCTAGAGAGACTTGGATAAGCTCCAGTCTTACCTTTTACTGGAGAAAATTTGAGATTTTGTAAAAGGAGTGTAGCCTTTGATGGACTAGCATCCCATCAACGAGAGTAGCAATACCTAAAAAATTCCGGTTATATAAGCCCCCTCTGCTTTTAAGCTCCCCTGGTTATAGGCCCATCTACCTGGAAACAACAAAATACATCCAGTTATAAGCCCCCCCCCCCCTCCCCCTCCCCCGGATCCTGGATATAAGTTTGGCTTACCATGCCCAAGATGCTATCCAACTTTATGTACCGGTATTTTAAATCTTAATTACCATGTATGGTATTTGATCATTATCTTGTTGTTTCTTCAGATGCGAGTCCTCAAGAGTGACTTTGCAAAGTATAACATATCTGATGATGAAGAAATGGATGACATTGGTATGTTAGAGCCTGACCATTTATCAAGTTTAAAAACTCTTTAAATTCATGGATAGGATAATAGTTCTTCTTTCAAACAGATGATTCCTCTTTGTATACTGTATGTTTAAAATGAATTTAAAAAACGTGTTTAATTTGATCCTTGGCTTGTCAATGTGGTCTTGGATTGTTGTACGACACGGAGAACAAATGGCACTCTTGGCAATTTTCATTAAGCAGTTTTACCTAGACTGTGCGAGCTGTTCAGGATGCCAACATGTGATAATGATAAGTAGATTAGTTATTACACAGACAGACCTCTAGATGGATGGACGGACAGACAGACAGACAGACAGACAGATAGACAGACAGACAGATGGAGACAGGCAGGCAGACAGACAAACATGCATGTAGATTTCATGTTATGTCCAGAATAGGTGTGCTTCATACCTTGTCTAAATAGCACTGACATCAGTAACACAAGAGAGCCCCTTTTAATTAACTTATTTGTTCCTGGAAGCATTTTCTTAAATATAACTTAATAAATTACAGATCAAGATGAAGTTGGTTGGAAGATCATTCATGCTGACGTATTCAGATTTCCGCCGTACAAAAGCTGGCTTTGTGCCATCCTGGGTGAGTTATGATTTTCTCTTATGACATGTTCATATTACGTAGCTGGGAAGGAGGTTAACAAGATGTTCCTTTATTTAATCTTCTGCATTTGGATTTGTAGGTTTTTTTAGGTTGACTGGCATCTCTGTAAGTGTGACCCAATAAGTAAAAAAATGCTGTTTCCATAACTCTGTTTGAGTCTAAATGTGATGTTACGAAGTTCCCATAAGAATGCAGACAATTGCAGAGAATAGAATGTGACTCTACCTCTCTAGATGGGCCTTCAGTCTAAAAGATCACTAAATATTCTCCTTGAAGCTCGATCACATTCATGTTTTCTCATGGCACGCTAAGAAAAGAAAGTGACTGCTCGCAGAATACTGCATTGTGTTCTTAGGCAAGACACTTAACTCGCTCACAGTGCCACTCTCCACATAACTCTCAAAAGATACCTGCAAATTTAATGCTGGGGGGGGGGGGGTAACCTTGCAATAGACCAGCATCCCATCCAGGGAGGGGTAGAATTAAATACTCCTAGTGGAGTAATGCTACCAAAACCAGGATGAGCTCAGGAGCGGATCCAGGATTTCAAAAGGGGGGTGGATGGCAGACCCGCCATCTTGGAAATTACCCACAAGACCCTGGGAACGAGGTTGCCATCAAACCTGAGCATCGATGGAGCACATGGCCTATATATGGGTTGGTAAGTGCGAACGTTTCCCTGCAAATTTCGCAATAATGAGCCAATAGATCTTACTTCGCCTCACTAGGCGTTGTCAAATGGCTTCCTTGCGAACTTTTGCGCGAAAAGTGGCGGCAGACGGCGAAACGTGGCGTAACAACAACCAGACATGAGCGAGAGCTATTTTTCTTTCTTTTTTTATTTTCTATTTCAAATAAAGTGACATTTCGAATTTTTTTTACTGAAAAATGGGGGGGGGGGGTGGATATCCACCCTATCCACCCCCCCCCCCCCTGTATCCACCCCTGGAGCTTCGGCCTAATAAGCCACAAGGCTCAAACACAGACTTAACCTTTTCTTCATTTATCAGAGTATGTTACCACCATTTGCATTGATACGCCATACCAGAAATCAAAACACCTGCGGAAACGTTTCCAAGATTCCCCTCAATCAAAGTTTGAAGGGGTTTCCGATAACATTTTACCCGATTGATCTCAAAAGTAAACTGGTGATAAATAAAATTTTATTCTGCGGCCAGAACTCCTTAAACTGTTTTTAACAGGTCTAGATTATACTCTTTTGTAGCTAAGTTGTCAGAAAGGGCTTAAGTTTGTTTCACTAAATCAGCTGGAAAAAAAAAACACACTATAAAAATTGAAGGTACAAAACTTTATGTTTAGCGAGCCATAAAACCTATCGCGACATTCTGTCTGGCACTGTCTGCTTCGTATTAACTTAATTTTTTGAAAAGATCTGTAAAACTGTTACTTTCATTTGGTTCACAAACACAAAAGACTTGAAACTTAAGGGAAAGTCTAGAAGAGATCTTAAAAATGCCTTTGCTGTGTAATAAAATTAAATTTGACCAAGTTTCTGTAGTCTTCTGTTGGCATAAAATAATTTATCGCCGGTTAAACTTCATATAAATCCTTCGTGCAAAACTACATTTCAAACTTTGATTGACAGAAATCTTAGAAAAGTTTCCGCCGGTGTTTTGATTTCTGGCGTCACGTATCGATGCAAACGGTTGTAATATTAATTTAAAACTATGCAACAAGTGCCATTTAAAGTCATTTCTTCCTATGGCTCCTTTATTGTGGCTGTCTAGGTGCTGGCTCTCAATTCATCATGCTGTGTGTGTTCATCCTGATGATGGCCTTCATGGGCATGTTTAATGTACATAGGTAGGGCCCTGTAGCTAGGGTGTTTTTATAACCAGGCTCATTATGTTGTGTTACAGGTGTGGGCTCTCAGTTTCTTACTCTTTGCTTTGGTATCATTTTTTTGGCTCTGCTGGGTTTGTTTAATGTGCACAGGTAGGAAAAAATAATTACAAAGAAAAAACTTTAAGCATTGTAACATCCTGCTTATAACTGTCCCACTAAAGGCTTCAGAGTGTTTCAGGCTCCTCTTTTATGTCCCCTTATCCTTATTTCTATATCTATACATCTACCATCAAGCCCCCATTTATAATCCCCTTATTATGACCCCCTCTAAGCCTTAAATTGTTTGCCTCTATGCCTCAGTCCCCCTGCTAAGCCCTCCTTCTCATTCCCCATTCTAAGTCACTATTTCTATACCCCTGGTCAGAGCTTTCCACTTCTGAGCTTCTCATCAAAGCCCTCACTTCTTAGTCCTACCCTCCCTCTGAGGCTCTCTCTTCTAACTCCCCACCTACCCCTCTCCAGCAATAATGTTTTTGGGAAGTAGGGATGGCACAGAGGTTTAAGTACTTGCATCTCACCAATGTGACCTGGGTTTGAATCCTAAACCTGGTGTTGTGTGGGTTAAAGATTGGTCCTCGTCCTTAGCCTGCTCTGAGGATTTTTCTACAGTTTCTTCAGTTTGCTCTCTCTCCACAAAATTTAACACTGCCAAATTTCAATTTAATTTTTGCCCCACAAGTTCTAGCTTTAAATACAACCACATATAAATACGGTTAATTTATTAAGTGTTTTATTCGTAATAAATCTAGGCAGACAGGATCTTCATTCTTATGATAACAAAAATTTCTTATTGTCTGTCCTACCTTGACAGTTAAAAAAAGTGTATTGTAAATGTACTTTTCTTATAAATGGAGAAAATGATTGTCTGTTTTGTTATTTTCTTAGACACGGATCAATGAACACGGCTGCTGTGTTATTGTATGCTCTGACCTGCTGTAAGTGATGAGTTATTTTTTGAATAAATATACAATTATTTTCTAGTTTCATTAATTTGCACAAGCTACATACAGTTTGCTTGTTTAGTAGGTCAATAATCTTCCTTTGTGTTAGTAAACAGGTTTTCTGCACTATTTTCCATTGGCTTCACTACAAAAGAACTGCAGAGTTTCCCATAGGCTCATTGAGTAACCATCTCAGCCTTATTTTATATTAACTATCCGTCATAAAGAGAGGGCAATAGGAAACAAACTGTTTTATTGGCATGGCCATAGTGACGTGTTTTGGGATCCAATTGAGCTTTCTGAGTTCAAGTCCTTTCCAGGTCATTGTGTTGTCTTTTCAGGCAAAACACTGGAATGCAAAGTGCCTCTCTCCACCCGGATGTGTATTTTAAAAATGAATACCAGCAAACTGATTGCTTGGGGGTTACCTTCAATAGACTGACATACAATCCATAGCAGAGTAGCAATGCTCCTAGTGGTTCTTTATGCTACTAAAAAAGGAAATAAAGGCTGGCCTGATGTGCTTGAACAGTGAACACAGCCTTTACCTTACCTTTATAATGTGTTGTTGTTTTGTTACAGGTATCTCAGGATATGTGTCCAGTAATTTCTACAGAAACATTGGTGGAACCAACTGGGTGTGGAACGTAGTCTTGACGACAAGTATATTTTCTGGTAGGTGTTGTAAGCCAATACATTATCAATAATAAAATTGTCTCCAGTGTTAACAAAACCAGTATTAAATCACTGTCTGGATAATCAGACTGACAGGGTTCTTGGTCAAGACATTTTACTCTTGTAATAAGTACTTCTCTCCACCCAGGTGTATAAATGGGTACCTGTAAAATAATAAAATAAAAAATAAAATATAAAATTATAAAATGAAAAAGAAAAAAGGGGGAAAGAAAAAAAAAAAAAAAAAAAAAAAAAAGGGATAAATATAAAATTATGTTGTTTATAGTGGTCATGCACTTAGCTTCATATCTCTACGAGATAGCTAGTTTACAGGCATGCCACTGAAACAGAGGAAACAAATATTTTGAATGAACATAAAGGTTAAAGATCCCAACTGGCAGGAGGCAGACTAGTTGGCTATTTACAAAGCGTGGTCGAGGATTTGAACACGGGACGACCGAGAAACAAGTCCAGCTAATGGCAAGGACAGGTCTTGAACTGGGAACCTCCAGATTACAACAACAGCGCCCTTAACCAAAATGCTGGGGTAATCCTGCAGTGGTGGACTAGAACCCTATCCTCTAGAGAGTATAAATACTCCTAGTCAGTCCATGTTATGGAAAGTAGGATAAGCATGGAAAGTGCAGGGTACTTTACCTCAATGCAGACTAAACCCTAGAGCCTAGTTAGAGACGTTTTAATGGCTATTAACCCATTTCTATTTTATTTTTTTTTACTTTCAGTGCCATTCTTTGTGATCTGGAGCGTCATCAACTCAATAGCTTGGTATTATCAATCCACTCAAGCTCTGCCGTACACCACCATTATACTACTGATGCTCATCTGGCTGATTGGTAAGTTTCTGTTCTAAACAAACAGCCATTCAACAATTTTTGGTAGTTTTGGAGTTTGTCACAGTGCACAATGACTAAAGAGACCCTGCCAGGGTAACTTCCAACAAGTAACATGGCCCAAAAAGTAGCGACAGCACATAAAATTAAATTGCGACAAATGACTACCCTTTTGGAAAAAAACTTAAATTCTGATAAGGACAAGTAATTTTCCTTCAATTTTGCTACCAAAAGTGACACAAAGTTTGATAAAACAGCGATGCAGTGCATTTTTAAGTTTAGACAAGTGTCACAAGAACCCCCCTGGAAGGGCCTCACTATAGGGTGATGGTGGCCGGGGGGGGGGATGGTGGTGTGCAGTAAAAGGAAATACATGTATTACACAGGGCTGACTAGTAGGTTTCAGTAGATAGTGTTTTAAAAGAAAGTGTGAAGCCAAACTGGAATTCCCAGAGGGGTAGGGTCAAACCAAAAAACCTTCTATGGAAGGGACATGGATATTTTCTGGAACAACACATTAGCATCCATCCATGGGAGCTAGTCTTACTGTAACTTCTAAAAAAAACCACAACAAACACACAGCACTTTAAATACTATATTTGTTGCTGAACAAACTCATATTTGAACATTCTTCCCTCATGTGCAACTGTCCCATTATGGATGTAACCAATGTGACCCCTGACACACCAAGAACTTTGGTTTACAGCTACTGGCTTTCCATTTTAAGTTACGTTCATCAATCTTTATCGCACATTAAAGAAGAGCTCCTAATGAATCACTGATCTAGAAAGTGGAATTACTAGCTTCCTACAACTTGGGCCTTGTGACAGGATTAAAATTAATGGTGTTTGTTTCCCTTGGGAAATTTTTTTTGCAAAAGCTACATTTGTTTGTTTTTTTCTTTTTCAGTTGGCTTCCCTCTGACCATTCTTGGTGGAATTTTTGGCAAAAACTGGGCAGGCAGCTTCAATGCACCATGTAGAACAAAGAATATTCCAAGAGAGATCCCACCAATACCATGGTAAACAGCTAAATGTTACCTTCTGAAGCCCTGGAGTATTGTTTATTTTTAAGCAGTTTACAATCAGTCTATCTGCCATCATGTTTATTTAACTCATTCACTGCAATTGTCTAAAATCATATGCCTGCGATACATGTAGAGATCTAATTGATAATTGTGTTGCTTGATATTCTGTCCCTAACACGTGATATGATCAGATGCAGCCAATGTATGTTATGTAGTATCTCAACTTTGTATTTCCTTAGTACAGTGGTCATGTATCCCATTAAATCCCTCTGAACTCTTTCAGACTTCACTGCAACTTCTTTACTATTTACCTTGTGTATCAGACTCACAGTTCTGTTTTTTTTTTTTTTCAGGTATCGAAGCACCGTTGTTAGGATGGTTGTTGGTGGCTTTTTGCCATTCAGGTTTGTTTATTTGTTTGTTTTTAACCGCAGTTTATTATTAATCCAGAGGAGTTCCATTTATAGTAATTTAAAGAAAGAGACTGTATGGACAGTATTAAGGTGGCTCATAGTAGTTTAAATATGCCTGTCTTTGGCATTCTATTGCTGCTACACCGGTAATGTTGAGGTTTAACTTTTAGAACATCCTTGTAAAGGTTTAACTAATAAACAAATTGGAGGCACTGTGACATCAAACTTTGTTGCCATGGCAACTACAAAAGTGGTCAAAGATACCTTATTTTTGACCATTTGAGGCTAATAACTCTAAAACTAGACGGTAAAAGTTTTTGTTTTTCATATATTTTTGTCTAAAGGCCAAAAGAAACAATCTGACATTTTTAAAAAAAATTCTGTCAGAAATGTTCAGAGCCACCTTAAATTTATGCAAAAATAACGTAGCTCCGAATCCTTTTGACAGATTTCTTTAAAAATTTGCAAAAATGTTTATTTTGTCAGTTGGATAACAATATGTAAAAAAGAAGAACTTTCACCGAGTACTTTTTGAGTTATTAGCCTCAAAAGGTCCAAAATAGTGTATCTTTAACCTCATATGACGTTGCCATGGAAACAGATTTTGACGTCACTATGACCTCAAATTGTTTATTGGTAAATGTTGTTTACGTTTGTGCTTAAAGATTTTCCTTAACATTATTGGTATAGCTGTGATAGAATACCAAAGACGGGCATGTCTAATTCTGACCAAACTATTACGAGCCACCTTAAAATAATCAAGTTTCACACACAAGGCGATCATCAGACTGAGGAGTTCCAAAAAAGGACCTGTATAAGGGAAGAAAAGAACAGTAATGAGAACTGTCAACTTTTTTTAGTTGCATTCAATAAGTTCCTCTATATAGACTTTTATTCTTATTTTCATTTTGCAGGGGCTTGTGATTTAAACAGCTTATTACCTAACCATAAAGGTCCATGTATAAGCCACACCTTTTTCAAGTCATAAATTGGGGGTGCAGCTTATTCTATAGGTGTGACTTAAACATGGACTTTTATGGTAACTGTGATAATATTTTTCTAATACAGTGGAATCGCGATTTCTTGAACCCTCAGGCTATGTTTACACAGGACCAGTCCGGAACGGATCCGGTCCAATTTTGAGACTGGATAGGCCTTCTGTTTGCATGGGACCGTTCTGGAACCGGTCCGGAATGGATCCATAACTGGACCTGCAAAAAAGCAGTCCAGTTTTGGATCCATTCCGGGCCAGTTCCAGAAAGGTCCCGTGTAAACACCTGGATTTGTTCCAAACGGTTCCGTGTAAACAAAGGCTGTTCTGGTCCGGTCCAGTTAGGTGCGGTTCCGGTCCGGTCCTGTGTAAACGTAGCCTCAATGTCTCATGCCTCCCCATAACTAAAGCAAAATTCATTTCCTTTGGATTTGCCTCACTAAGTCAAACACTGCAATTTTACACCCAATTTTGCAAAGTCTCTGATTTCTCAATCTAATTTTCTTTTCCCTTTGAGGTTCAAGAACCTGGGATTCCACTGTACTTACAATCTATGTCTCACTTCTTTGCAGTGCTATATCAGTGGAGCTGTACTACATCTTTGCCACTCTGTGGGGACGTGAACAATACACATTGTACGGCATCCTGTTCCTGGTTTTCGTCATCCTCCTTAGTGTCACTGCCTGCATCTCAATCGCCTTAACGTATTTTCAACTTTCAAGTGAGGACTACCGCTGGTGGTGGCGTTCTCTTTTGTGTGGAGGGTAAGTCTGTTAAAGTAGAGCATTGCATCTTTTTGTTGTACAAATATAAACACTTAATTTGCCTTTAAAACAATAAAATATTTTATGATCATACTCCGGTTAGTTGAGTACAAAGGCGATAATGTTATTCAAAACCGGTAGTAATAACGCACAATATTTTTTTCTGTAATGTTGGGGTTATTACCTCAATTTGGCACAAAATGATTATACACCTGTAGATATTTATTTGCGGACATCATCAGTTCTGAAAAGCAGACCATTTTTCACGAATGAAGCTCATGGAAAACTGTGAACTGTTCAAAATCCTTGCTAAATGACTCAAGCATTCTGTTCTAAACAGGTGTCAAAAAAAATCCAGACTGTCAAAATAATTCCGGACACCAAATTAACAAACGTATGGTACGGTATGTAAAGTATATTATACGTAAAAATCGTAAAATGTCAGTTTATTATCCGTATGATCCAGTGTTTCGCTTGTAGTTCTAAATACAGAAGTTCTACACAGTCTAGAGCTTAGAACTTCTCTCCATAAAGCGCAATCAAGTTCTTACAAAGTGTATTTCTCTGCAACCACGTCAAGCGAGACCTCTGCCAAAGTTCAATTCGTAAACAATCAAACACATCGGGTACCAAAGGGATGCTGTGAGTTAGTTTTCCTGTATTAAGGCAACAAATGGATTTTCAAACACTCGGCGAATTTTTCCGTGGTATTAAAAATCAAAAAGTGCAAACTGCTGTGAACGCAGTGGACTCCTTCGCTGTGGACACATTTAGCGCTAAAACAAAGTTTTTGCGGAAAGAAATTTTCCCAGCTGTCAGCATCATTATAACGTCTGTTCTCCCGGCCACTACTATTAATAGTCAATCGGAAACCAAAGAACACTTTTTAGCTATAAAAAGGCTAGCGAAAAACGGGAAAACTTCGTAAACTTATCTGCAAACAAAAAACCACTCAAATGCGCCGGCCATCGGCATGGAACTAAACACTTTTTATTCTTTAATCGGATAATTTGCTTACCTCATTTATATGAGTTTTGCGGAATTCCAACACAAGAAACATCAACATTAACTGAATGTAAGGTTCGTCCACTATCCCTTTTCCAAGATTTGAAGTATTGAAGGCAGTTTATAACCCGCGGCGTGGCGTGTAGATTTGTAATAAGGAATTCTGTTGCAGACAGAGCGGCTAGAATTGTCAACATCGGAATCCTTTGTCCTTCTCCTCTAGCAACAAAACCAGACAAGCGAAACAAAAACATCGGAAATTCCGTTCTAAGTTTTCTCGTAATGCGTCCATCAACAAACAACAAGTGCAAACTCCTCGTGGTCAGATCATGCCTTCTTTGGTCAAAAATGCCAACAGCGACTTCAACAAAACTCTCGTAGCTAAGCGAATGCCATTATATTTGCCTCTCTAAATTCTAATCTTCAATCTCCCCGTTTTAATGGTAACAGTAGAGCATATTTTTATACAGCACACTTTTTCCGTCGATTCTAAAAATATAAGCTTAAACCTGCACTGCCTCGGGTATATTAAACGTGAAAGAATCCTCTGAAGAAACACATTTCGCGCTATAAGGCGCGAGAAGTTGTTAATTTCCTGTCAGTGAAGTAGCCAATCACAGAGTGTTGTCGAGATTGTTTTTGGCAGCACTTACCAAGTGAACCGCTAGCTACATAGGAAAGATGTACGAATAATATTAAAGCGTAAATGCAACGCGCGTGTGAGTTTCGTTTAGAGCGGTTTTCACTTGAATATCGAAGGTATTGGTTTTAGGGGGTTTTTTTCAATTGTGTTTGCTTTGGTTTTGCATCCCTACGCTTAGTGATTGGTTTAAAAATCTCGCGCCACTTTTTCAGCCAATCAGAACTAAAACCAAAACCAATCGTGACTCGCTCATGCACGTTTTCCTTAGCTTTGTACCGTCTACATGTATTTGCTTCGAATTTTTGATTGGTTCACTGGTTTGTCTGTGTCCTTTGTGATTGGTCAGAGTAATTACTTTGGTTGTGGTTTTACGACACTCAATTGAAAACTGCTAGATCCATTCATTTACTGCTCCGATTAGATGAACAAATAATAAGCGTTGTACCGCGCGTTTTAGGTTCGTTACTTGCAGATCCAACTCATTTACTGCTCTGTTAAGATGTACGAATAATAAGCGTACATGTACCGCGCGTTTTAGCTTCGTTACTTGCAGATCCATTCATTTACTGCTCTGTTAAGATGTACGAATAATAAGCGTACATGTACCGCGCGTTTTAGCTTCGTTACTTGCAGATCCAACTCATTTACTGCTCTGTTAAGATGTACGAATAATAAGCGTACATGTACCGCGCGTTTTAGCTTCGTTACTTGCAGATCCAACTCATTTACTGCTCTGTTAAGATGTACGAATAATAAGCGTACATGTACCGCGCGTTTTAGCTTAGTTACTTGCAGATCCAACTCATTTACTGCTCTGTTAAGATGTACGAATAATAATCGTACATGTACCGCGCGTTTTAGCTTCGTTACTTGCAGATCCATTCATTTACTGCTCTGTTAAGATGTACGAATAATAAGCGTACATGTACCGCGCGTTTTAGCTTCGTTACTTGCAGATCCAACTCATTTACTGCTCTGTTAAGATGTACGAATAATAATCGTACATGTACCGCGCGTTTTAGCTTCATTACTTGCAGATCCAACTCATTTACTGCTCTGTTAAGATGTACGAATAATAAGCGTACATGTACCGCGCGTTTTAGCTTCGTTACTTGCAGATCCAACTCATTTACTGCTCTGTCAAGATGTACGAATAATAAGCGTACATGTACCGCGCGTTTTAGCTTCGTTAAGGTGGATTTCCACTGTCGCGTTTTTGCTGACGCACGTTAACGTACGTAAAAACTGTAAACGGACGTAAAACGCGCGCGATTACGTGCGTCGAATTTACGTTGTCCAATTTCCAATGCCACGTTTTTTTCTTGGTATTTACGCACGTTACACGCACGTATACGCACGTAGCAATCGCAAGTGTTTTCAAAAATGTTGAACTGATTTCAACTTTTTCCGCGGCTGACTGCGGCTACGCAGTGATTTACCCAATCATACTTTTGGATTTTGTCACATGACACCACTTGCCATGTGGAAAACCTTTTTGTTTTTAATCGCCGTCGATTTACATGGGAAAACATTCAGATGTAGAAGCACTTCTCATTGAAAAAGCCCGAACATTTCCAGCAATAATCTATAGAACTGACTACAGAACCAAAAATTACACGAACGCAGTAGTGAAAGAAAACGCCTGGCGTCACGTTACGTAGGCTTTGAACCGGCAATCCGGAAAGGTCGCCTCAAATCTTTTTTTTACCTGATGGTCTCTTTCGGAAGTATTTGAAAAATGCCTCTTGGACATATTCACGCATTTCTTTTACTAGCGTGTGGTACAAATTGTTTTCATGGCAGCCATGTTGGAAGAGTCAAACAACAAGATATTTGAATAAAAATGTTAATGATTTTTTTCCCAAAGGAAAAACAATTTATTGTTTCACTCCTCCAATATGGCCGCCAATAACACACTCTATTCACCAACTTGATAATTCAGGATGGCGGGCATTTACGTACGTTCAACGCACGTAAAAAAGAAACCCTTTTTATTACTTTTTACGCGACAGTGGAAATTTGCCTACGTATCATTTTTTACGCACGTTTTACGTACGTAAATATTTACGCGTCAGTGGAAATCCACCTTTACTTGCAGATCCACTCATTTATACTGCTCTGATGAGATGTACGAATAATAAGCGTACATGTACCGCGCGTTTTAGCTTCGTTACTTGCAGATCCATTCATTTACTGCTCTGTTAAGATGTACGAATAATAAGCGTACATGTGCCGCGCGTTTTAGCTTCGTTACTTGCAGATCCAACTCATTTACTGCTCTGTTAAGATGTATGAATAATAAGCGTACATGTACCGCGCGTTTTAGCTAAGTTACTTGCAGATCCAACTCATTTACTGCTCTGTTAAGATGTACGAATAATAAGCGTACATGTACCGCGCGTTTTAGCTTCGTTACTTGCAGATCCAACTCATTTACTGCTCTGTTAAGATGTATGAATAATAAGCGTACATGTACCGCGCGTTTTAGCTTAGTTACTTGCAGATCCAACTCATTTACTGCTCTGTTAAGATGTACGAATAATAAGCGTACATGTACCGCGCGTTTTAGCTTCGTTACTTGCAGTTCCAACTCATTTACTGCTCTGTTAAGATGTACGAATAATAAGCGTACATGTACCGCGCGTTTTAGCTTCGTTACTTGCAGATCCAACTCATTTACTGCTCTGTTAAGATGTACGAATAATAATCGTACATGTACCGCGCGTTTTAGCTTCGTTACTTGCAGATCCATTCATTTACTGCTCTGTTAAGATGTACGAATAATAAGCGTACATGTACCGCGCGTTTTAGCTTCGTTACTTGCAGATCCAACTCATTTACTGCTCTGTTAAGATGTACGAATAATAATCGTACATGTACCGCGCGTTTTAGCTTCGTTACTTGCAGATCCATTCATTTACTGCTCTGTTAAGATGTACGAATAATAAGCGTACATGTACCGCGCGTTTTAGCTTCGTTACTTGCAGATCCAACTCATTTACTGCTCTGTTAAGATGTACGAATAATAAGCGTACATGTACCGCGCGTTTTAGCTTCGTTAAGGTGGATTTCCACTGTCGCGTTTTTGCTGACGCACGTTAACGTACGTAAAAACTGTAAACGGACGTAAAACGCGCGCGATTACGTGCGTCGAATTTACGTTGTCCAATTTCCAATGCCACGTTTTTTTCTTGGTATTTACGCACGTTACACGCACGTATACGCACGTAGCAATCGCAAGTGTTTTCAAAAATGTTGAACTGATTTCAACTTTTTCCGCGGCTGACTGCGGCTACGCAGTGATTTACCCAATCATACTTTTGGATTTTGTCACATGACACCACTTGCCATGTGGAAAACCTTTTTGTTTTTAATCGCCGTCGATTTACATGAAAAAACATTCAGATGTAGAAGCACTTCTCATTGAAAAAGCCCGAACATTTCCAGCAATAATCTATAGAACTGACTACAGAACCAAAAATTACACGAACGCAGTAGTGAAAGAAAACGCCTGGCGTCACGTTACGTAGGCTTTGAACCGGCAATCCGGAAAGGTCGCCTCAAATCTTTTTTTTACCTGATGGTCTCTTTCGGAAGTATTTGAAAAATGCCTCTTGGACATATTCACGCATTTCTTTTACTAGCGTGTGGTACAAATTGTTTTCATGGCAGCCATGTTGGAAGAGTCAAACAACAAGATATTTGAATAAAAATGTTAATGATTTTTTTCCCAAAGGAAAAACAATTTATTGTTTCACTCCTCCAATATGGCCGCCAATAACACACTCTATTCACCAACTTGATAATTCAGGATGGCGGGCATTTACGTACGTTCAACGCACGTAAAAAAGAAACCCTTTTTATTACTTTTTACGCGACAGTGGAAATTTGCCTACGTATCATTTTTTACGCACGTTTTACGTACGTAAATATTTACGCGTCAGTGGAAATCCACCTTTACTTGCAGATCCACTCATTTATACTGCTCTGATGAGATGTACGAATAATAAGCGTACATGTACCGCGCGTTTTAGCTTCGTTACTTGCAGATCCATTCATTTACTGCTCTGTTAAGATGTACGAATAATAAGCGTACATGTACCGCGCGTTTTAGCTTCGTTACTTGCAGATCCAACTCATTTACTGCTCTGTTAAGATGTACGAATAATAAGCGTACATGTACCGCGCGTTTTAGCTTAGTTACTTGCAGATCCAACTCATTTACTGCTCTGTTAAGATGTACGAATAATAAGCGTACATGTACCGCGCGTTTTAGCTTCGTTACTTGCAGATCCAACTCATTTACTGCTCTGTTAAGATGTACGAATAATAATCGTACATGTACCGCGCGTTTTAGCTTCGTTACTTGCAGATCCAACTCATTTACTGCTCTGTTAAGATGTACGAATAATAAGCGTACATGTACCGCGCGTTTTAGCTTCGTTACTTGCAGATCCAACTCATTTACTGCTCTGTTAAGATGTACGAATAATAAGCGTACATGTACCGCGCGTTTTAGCTTAGTTACTTGCAGATCCAACTCATTTACTGCTCTGTTAAGATGTACGAATAATAAGCGTACATGTACCGCGCGTTTTAGCTTCGTTACTTGCAGATCCAACTCATTTACTGCTCTGTTAAGATGTACGAATAATAATCGTACATGTACCGCGCGTTTTAGCTTCGTTACTTGCAGATCCAACTCATTTACTGCTCTGTTAAGATGTACGAATAATAAGCGTACATGTACCGCGCGTTTTAGCTTCGTTACCTGCAGATCCACTCATTTACTGCTCATTTACTGTTCGTATACGTATTTGTTATAAATACTAACAGTAATAAACGACTACTGAACTGAAATGTTGACATTCTAAACATTTTGATACCAGTCAATTAGTAACAGCTTTTTGTTTTGTCGCAATCATAAAAATACAGTAGAGGTAACTCAACAATAATATCAAGTGTTTCAACAACTCGGAACAGTCTGCAGCATTTAGATTGGCAATGCTTAGTGGCCGAAGGGAATATATTGGTATAGAGTCTCACAAGTCTTTATGCTGAGAAAAGTTGAATCGGTTGAGCTTTGTCGCTGAGTGATGCTCTGAATAATATAGATACAACTTCACTTTAGCCACTTAAGCTTACCTTGGAGAAAACTGCGAAGAATATTCGAAATAAGAGAAGGCAAAAGAACCAAGCAAGCACAAACGAAAGCATGCACAGTCGAAAGTACAAGGATCACCACCTCTAAGCCTGTTATCCTTTCATCGCTGTTGTTATGTTTTTGCAAGAAATAAATATACCATATCCCCCCCCCCCCCCCTCTTGTTGAGGACAGGTCTTTTCAGGTCTTTCATTCTTAACCCCAAAGAAATCCGTTGAAAACGTCTAAAATGCCTTATACCCCAATGAAATTCTTTGAAAATGGGCTAAACCCTCACGAATTCCATAACTTTTCACCCATTCCCCCCGAAGAATTCCCTTATATTTTTGTCTTACCCCTAAGGAATTCCACGGATTTTTGCCCTTACCCCCAGAGAATTCCACTGTTCCTCAACAGGTCGGGAACACAAATTTTATGCAATAGCCCAATTTTTCACGAACGGCCACTATTTTAACGATGTTCGGTGGCGGACTAAAACTCTACTTCCCTGGACAAAATCCTGTTATGTCATTTTCGGTATTATTTTATTTTCATCTTCAGGTACACGTTTCGGCCATTTCTTTAAACAAAACACGGTTGTGAGATTTCAAATTAGACGCATCACGAAGCTTTCACGAAGCACTTGGCATGGAGATGACGTCATTCGCCCTAATCTCGTACTGCAGGGCCCGGTTGTTCAAAGCACGATTAAGCTAATCCAGGATTAGCGTGAAATTTGATTTCAATTTTATATAATTTCGTTGAGGTTTTCTGTTAATATTTTCTGTTCCACAGTTTTGACATGGACCAATCTCAAACTTAACAAAATATTAGATTTGGAAAACCCTTTAAAACAAGTGAAATTAAAATCTTGATCATCTTTTAATCCTGGGTTAGCGTCAATCGTCTTTCGAACAACTACGGAAGTACTCCGAGGGTTGAGAAGATCTGGGTACGAGATTACATTCGCCCCTGAAAATATTTTTTGGGGGGGTCAAATTGAAGACCAAAAAACTAACTCGAGAACAATCTGATTTTTAGACAGCGTTCTCCTTCGTCGAACGGAATAAAGTAGTTAAAGGATATATTTAAAAGTCTTTCAACATACCGATGAAGAAAGTTCTTGTGTTACGCGTACATCCCCAGTCCAGTCCTTGGTAGTTTGAAGTATAACAAAGGTCGCCAAGGTAGGTACACGTAATGATTGTAGGCTAACCTGCAGAATACCCCGCAACTAAAGCTGTTCCGCGTAGCCACCGAAATTGGCTACGCGGACCGTCCGATCAAACGCTAGTACTGGGAGCGAAAGAAGTAAGAGTAATTTTCTCACTCGTCAACGTGTTTTTAATCGCTGACTAAATTTTTGTCGGGTGTGTTTCGCCGTGAGTTCCACTTTAGTTTGCTAGCGGTTAGTTCCACTTTAGTTTGCTTGCCGTAAGTTCCACTTCGGTTTGCTTGCGGTTAGTTCTACTGTTGTTTGCTTGCGGTTTAATAGTTTCACTACAGTTTGCTTGCGGTTAGCTCTTATTTGTTTGTACGCACGTTGTTTGTAAGGGAAGCACACGTTTGTTCGAAGGTCGAAAGCTATTGCCGTTCAACAACATTCATTTTATACGAAACAGGACGAGGTAAGATTTTGACAATTATCGATTCACTGTTTTGTAGTTTCTCGTTGTTCGTCACAATTTTGAAACACAAATATTTTTATTTGCTTGATAGCATAGACAAACGTTCGTGAGTGAATTTCGAGTGTAATGAATAAATTTCGACTGCGTAGACGTGAAGACGCATAGCCACTTTCCTAGATTATTATACATTGTAGTCACTCTCTGTCCGGCCCTATGCCCACTTAGGGCTTTGGCCATAAAGAAGTCACTCTCTGTATTCTCATTGGCTAAGAGCCTACAGTTAATTCTGAGAATCAGCGCAACCTACAGCTTAGTGAATAATCTGCTAGCAGATTATTCACTAATCTGTAGGTTGGGCGCGCAATGCATGATTTCCGAGAGGAATGTGTCAGGAATCTGACAGCAAAGGAAATTTATAATTTGTCGATTCGCTTCTTCAACTGAGCAAAACATTTACCTAAATTGAAAAATTGCTGGACAATAAATTCTTGGAAAACACAAAATGACCGACAAAGATTGCGGAGCAACTATTCCACGAATACCTTGGGAGAAAAGCATTCAAAAGCAAGACGACAAGTAGGAATTAGTAGAACGGTTGTAGTCGTTTAGTACGTATTTTCCCGAAAAACAATGTATAATAAAACAAGATCTCGGGAAGCCTTCGGCTTCGGCTGATAACACTTACCTCGACCTTGATTATTCTGGATATCACAAAAATCTCATCCAATAACTGTTTATAACTTCGAGAGCTATGAATAAATTTCGACTGCGTAGACGCGTAGCCATTTTCCTAGTAAACTTTGAGACCCATGAATAAATTTCGACTGCGTAGACGCGTAGCCACTTTCCTAGTAAACTTCGAGAGCAATGAATAAATTTTGTCGGCGTATACGCATAGCCGAGTAGCTGGCTGCACCGTGTAGCTTGAGATGCGGGGTATTCTGCATTTGCTCCAGAATTTCCGGGTGTCGATCTAAGAGTTTTATTATATCATTTATAACATGTATAACAATCATATGTACAAGTAAAGAGAAACGAAAGTAACCCCTGCCTAAACTAAGTCCTATATTTTATTTTTGTTTGTATTTGTGTGTGTTTTATCTTGATTCTAAAGTTTTGGCAAAATTCAATTTTGTTTTCACAGGATTCCCATTGAATAATCAAAATATGGAACAATGTTTTGGTGATGGGGTTGCATCTGAGATAAAAGCTGTAGTTGAAGGAATTCAAATTCCAAATGAAATGGATAATCCACTTTGGAGCAATTTCATTTTTGAAATGATTGGTCACCAAATGTCTGAAAGTGACCTAAAAATACAGAATGTAAAAATATGGCAAAAATATTCGGATACCTGGCGCAACACTGTTATCCCGTGGGAAGGCTGTTATGGAAAGTTACTGTATGTGGGAAGCACCACTGAAGGAATGACAAACTCGCAAGATTTGGATCAGTTGCTTATAACAGATTCAGTGGAAATATATGAACGAAAAGCAGACTTTGGACCAGATAGGCACACCATTAAACTTAAGTTTATTCAGTCACCGATAGATCCAGGATACGTCAACATCGTGGTACCTTTCTGGAAAACCAGAACATTCAATGATCATAATGTTAAGAAATACGGAAACAAATATTTCTTTTCCAATGATGGGTTTATACGTTCAGTGCGGGAATGGGGTTTTACTGGGAAAGACGGTGAACAACACGGACCAGCACTTACATCTCTTGACGTTGATACAGTTCATTCCATACGTTGTTGCAAGTGGCCTAGATATGCAGACGACATTTTAAAGAGACGAGAATGTCACGTGCCTGACCGTAACCATTTGAAATCTCTCCGTGTTTATGTGGTGCCAATCGGGTATCGTGATAGCGAATACAAGGAAATAGAATGGAGAGTATCGTTTACCGGAGCAGAGATGTATTTAGTGTCTACCTGGAACAAAACGAAGAAGTATTGTTATTATCTGCTGAGAAATTTCAGTAAGACATACCTCACAGAAAACGATATTTTGTGCTCCTATTTTATTAAAACAGCCATTTTATGGTTATCTGATGTTCTGTCAGAGGAATATTGGAGCCCACAATATTTCTCTAATATTTTTATCATGGTGTTACATGTGCTTTGTCACTTCCTCGAAAATCACAACATTCCACATTACTTTATACCGGAACACAATATGATTAGGTTTCGAAACTCGGAGGACTGTGCAGGCACGTGTACACCTCTGCGGTCATTTTTGATGTCGGGTCAGATGGATGTGGTAGTGGCAAACAGTTTGTGTGGAACTCGAGTTGTAGAGGATACTTCACCAGGAATACGCAGATCGCACAGACAATGTTGTAGTCTTATTCAAGAATACTTGGAATCAGACTACTCGTTTCAGGATCAGAAAGCTCTGTACGAGGTTGACCAACTGTCGTGTTTTACTCCACATTTGGGTATATGGAATACAACGCAGTGTAAAATTTTGGAGAAGATTGTAGATAATCTTGAAACATTGGTTCCTGCCAATTATATAGCGCTTTACAAAACACTGATCAACCGAAATATAGCAGGCTTCTATCATAAGCTTCGATTACGGGATTCTCTCAAGAAAGCTGAGGCACTATATAAAGTCTCTATACCACTTGTCTATTCATGTGGTTTTGATGACCAAAACATTTCAGGAACTGTCCATTTTGCATTTTTTAAGTACCTTACAGGTGAATTTGAAAGTTCTGTAGAGTGTTTATTACCAATTTTTCATAAGATTGAAACGATAATTGCCACAAAGACTGTCGATTTTTATCTGTGCATACCTGTAACTCTCAATCAGGCAAACCGATTCAGCATCGATAACTTATTGTGTAAAATTGTATCAACGCTCTCGCATGAAACACCATTTTATATAAATTCAGTTGCTTTATACTTCTACATAATAATTCAGTCACTTCGAAAGTTGCATTTTAATGATTTAATAATTATTAAACCATGGTTTGTCACATTTACATCATTGCAAAACTTAATAAGAAAGGAGCACTCTGTTAAATCTCAAACAAAACTTGTCAACCTTTTACGTTCTGATTTGTTTGAACAATTTGGTGACAATATCAACAACGATATGTACGATTAGGGCATTTTGCTTGTCTTTGAAAATCCTCCATGACTTATTTGTATGTAAAGCAACGAGTTGTACTCTGGGGATTGAGAAAACTGGAGATTGTAATGCAAGTTACATTCATATTGTCCATTAAATGAATAAAAAAGTTCCATTTGTATGA
>NC_135766.1:24095505-24150904 GCF_052425735.1 Oculina patagonica
ACTCTTTTTTTTTTATAAGAATACAGTTTTTCCGACCCAGGCTGAGTATTCTTATTTTTCTGCCGATTTTAGGCTGAAAATATTCTTATGAACATTCTTAGAAAATACCGTTTGACATGTCCGTTTTAGCAAGTATTGGTTAATCAATTACAAGTGTGTGGTGTCCAGATCTGTATCGTGTTACATTGTGCAAGTGTTGCATCGCTCCTTGCAGCCAGCAAGATCAAGATGTCGCGTCAGATAACACTTGGCGGTTTGGCTTTTTAAAAACAAAGCATTCCTCACAGGGCTACAATGATGCAATGAAGGAAATGAAAACACCTGATTTTGTTTCAACAAAAAACATAATTAATTATATTGTATTTACAAATTTTCAACTCAAAATTATATTCTTTTCAAAAACACCAGCCTCGGGTTTATTCTTAAGATATTCTTAAAAATTCACAAATTTCAGCCTCGATATTCTTATAAACAAGATTCTTATAGAAAAAAAAGAGTGTACCTTCAAATTGAAGGAAGTTTAGGAAGTTTCACAATATTAGTTTTATACTATGGTTACAAAAACAAAAAAAACGTAATATAAACCAGAAGGGAAGAATAGTTAAGACTGTGGAAAACTGACACGGATAAGAACAACCTTCATAATATATGAAGGCCAATATATATTTTCAATGGCCATAAATTCCAATATCAAAAATAACTGAAAAAAAAAACACTATTATTGTCGTGTAATGGCGATTGTATTTATCAAAAAGCTGAAATGTGTTACTCAAATGTACGGAAAAGCATGGTCATCCCCCTTTTTTCTCCGTTAACTGTCGAACGCGTTTCCTAATTTTGGGTCGGTCGGTCACATTTAAAAAAAAATCCTGAAAAAAATGTCAAAAATCAGGGGCATTTTAATGGAGGCTGGTTATAACGAAACATGGTTACAAAATCAGCAATGGAGGAGGAAAAAATCGATGTTTATCACCTGAGAAAAGCAAAAAAGAGATGAACCACCAACGCTTTTTTGCGATCTGCCAGCATCCATGAGGCTTTTATTTATTGGAAAACGCCAAAATATGGGTCATTTGGACGACGGTAAACGGAGAAAAAAAGCGGACGGCCCATGGTATAAAAGGAAAGGAGCGTTTGCTACATTTTGCCCTCCTGCTTTTGACCTTTTTGCAGACCACGCATAAATCTTCGCTGTTCTGTGAATCTGGCACTTTTCGTAAACCTTTGAACGACCACTGAATGAAGACAAGAAATGAAATGTTCTTAGTGAATAGCTTAGCTAACGCGATGTAACTCTGGTCTTTGCCATTTTAAAACAAAACACATTCACTGTACGGAACGATAAGCGTCGTTAAACTAATACAAATGTGCATACCACAGTGACAAATTTAAAATAAAGTAGCTTACACTCAAATCTTTGCTCATTATTTTGCAGAGCAAGTGCCTTTGTCGGGAAATTGCGGAGAATCTTTCAGATCTTTCAAAGACATCCAATCAAAACATAGCGAGACCAATCGGAAAGTCATGACGTCATGTAAGTTCTTCACGTTGCCTAGCAACTGTATGAGATTCGCGATGACCGCGGGCTCATAACGATTTTGACAGACTGAAAGGAACCTAGTTCTCTCTCAAGGTTTAGCTTACTACGACGACAAAAAGAAAATCAAAAAGTCTTTAAATTTCTAGGTTTGTGCTTGCTGTTGTCGTGTGTAATACTCTCTTGGTGAACACCTTGGCGTATCCACAACATGCAAGTCATTAAACCTGGAGAAATCAGCATTGAAGAAACCATTTTCACTGAACTGAGATTTCTCCAGAGTGTTACAGAAATCATAACCCCACAAAATTTCACTATTTAAGTAGGAAGATCTGGGTTGTGTGTTTAAACCTGTCGCTTCCACCACGCCATCAAGCACCACCACAATTTCAAATTCTGACTCTTGCAGTGTCTGCGGTGTGACGTCATAAAAGGGGCTATTCTCGTCGATCACGTGAATTATCACCATGGGCAACAGCAAGAAGAGTTGGTTCCTGAAGTCGTTGTCAGGGTAACGCCAGTCGTAACACACCTTAAGGTCTTCTTGGTAAAAGGGGATTTCTTTACCTTCTTTAGTAGTCCACGTTCTAAAGAGTTGAATGCGCACAGATGCGTCGACTATTTGGCTCTTTCTCACGTCTCCTACTCTAAACATCAGGCACATTTTCCCATCTCTTGGCGCTATAACCGCGTAATCTGAGAACATCACCGTCCTCATGCGCTCTCGAGGTCTTGATAGTTTGGCAAATGTTAGACCCAGCATGAAGGCATCGATAAGTAACCCCACGAGCGACTGAAGCTGCAGGGCTATGACGGCCTCAGGGCATTTAGTCGTTATTGCTTTCTGGCCATAGCCAATGGTTTCCTGAGTTTCCACAGAAAAAAGGAATGCAGATGTCCAGTTGTTAACCTGTAAGACGAATAAAAGGCAAAGTCTTTTTCAATGTAAGGAATACTAGATTATTATCTGTTCCTTTCTCTCTCAAAAAGTAAATTCGTATAGGAGAGGCCGTTTCGCTTATACCGCTAGTCTAAGAAAGCAGGCTGTCTCTTCACGCGCTACACACGCGCTACACGCGCGCTACACGCGAGAACCGTGTAGTGTCACTGATTGGCTTTTGCTTGTTTATGGGTTTTTCGCGCGCAACTGATAAGGAACTCTGTGGAGCTAGGTCATCTGTATGTCACTTGGTGAGAATAGTCTCTCATAGCTGCTACTTGGGTAGTCACGCCAATCGCGCGATTTGAGTCACGCAACATGAGTCGCGCGCGATGAGTCATGCGCGACTAGAGTCACGAAACTTTCGCGCCGTGGTGAGATGCGTTGCGCTACACAACTTGACACAATCGCTTCTTTCGAAGAAGCATCGCGTGACGACCTACATAATGGCTACAATTCGCAAGGGAGCTTGATGTAACAACAGCTCAAATAAAAAATCTCCTCTGAATTAACCACATAACAACCAGCCAGTGGAGAGAAAAAGAGCCTGCAAGCACACAAACCCTACAGAATATCAATGCGATTACCAGGATATAACTTAGTGAACTTGTTAACCCATGCGAACATGAAACAAGTACTGAGTCTGTACATGAATCTGGTTGTGTTGTAGGAAAAACTGCATAAGCTAAATGACTGGTCACTCTGAAATAGAGATACTGTAAAATGCTGGTTATTAAAATAATGCTGGGCTTATACATTCCAGGGAGGGCATCAAAATTTGGCACCCAGGCATATGGATGCATATATTCTTTATGATTAAAATTGTGTTGAAAGCCCAGGGTTGAAAACCACCAGGCAACGTCATGCTAAAAGCCGGTCAATTTGCCCGGTGTCTGGCACTTAATGAAACCACTGACATTCATAAGAGGTTTTTAACAAAATTATAATTGGGGTAGTTTAATTTCTGGGGGGAGGGAGGGGGAAGGGCTTTTAAGCAGCATAAAAATGTGTTGACAAGAAATGAATTCAAAGCTCTGATGAGATAAACGTTTTGATCTGCACTCTACTAGCAAACTTGAAGTATGCATGGAGGAGGGCTTATGTCAGGGAGGTTAAAGCCAGAATATTTTTAATATAGCAATAATGGGCTTATTATCAGGAGGCTTATAACTGGTATTTTATGGCATTGTTTTTGGCTTGGAATGGGTTGTACAGGTTTTGTCCTTATGCCATAAAGAATCCAGTGGAATCAAGTTGACTCAAACCCCCGAAAGCCTAAGCCTTCCACTAACTCAAACCTTCTTAAATTCCCTTTCAGGTTATTTTTTTACTTTACCCTCGATATTTCAAACTAACAAACTTAAAACTTTTTTGATTTGGTTATCCCTTAAAGGTTTGAGTTATCAAGATTCAACTGTACTGTCAATCAGAAGGCTAGAAAGCTGTTGCACACTTGGCTGTAGAACATGCATACATGTTGTATTCATTTGTAGGAAAAAGTCTGTATTCAAGCCTAGTGGCCCACTAGGCCAGAGCTTATCCTGGTTTCAGTAGCTTGAACGACTAGGAATATTTCTACTCCCCCCTGAATGGGCTGCTAGTCAATCGCAGGGTACCCTCCCAGCATTTTATTGCCGGTACCCATTTAAACACTTGGGTGGAGAGAGGCACTGCGCACAGGGCTGCAAATAACAGTCGGTCATCGGACATTGGCCGACCAAAGTTTTCTCATGTCTGACAAAATCCCAAGTGTGGTTGGACATGATGTCCGGATAATTTTTCGATCATAACGAGTCTCACGTAGCTCAGTTGGTTAGAGCGCCCAACCGGTATCTGGGAGGCCATGGGTTCGATTCCCGTCGGGGACTCAGAATTTTTCTTTGTCCCATACTCGTGTCATGTAGAACATCTTATCTTTATTATAAATCATTTTATGGCAACAATGAATAAAATTCAACCTTTTGTTTTTGTTAATAACCCAGTGACCCTTCCTAATTAGAAAAAAATTTCAAGCTCTTCAAACATGAGTTGAAACTATGACCTTCTGCACACTGGTCTGTCAAAATTATCAAATAACTTTCAGACAAATTTGTAAATTATAATAACCTTAAGAAAGTAGTTGTAACGGTTATTAGAAAGTATTTTGAAGGTGCGGTGACCTAATGGTTAGTGCGCCAGGCTCCAGATTGAGCAATCCGGGTTCGAGACCTGCCCGGGGCACTGCATTGTGTTCTTAGGTAAGACACTTTAGTCATAGTGCCTCACTCCATCCAGGCGTATAAATGGGTACTGGTGAATTTACTGCTGGAGGGTAACCCTGCGATGGACTAGCATCACATCCAGTGGGGAGTAGAAATACTCCTAGCCACCTAATGCTACAGAAACTGGGATAAGCTCTGGCCTGATGAGCCACCTGGCTCAATAGCAGGCTTAACCTTTACCTTAGAAAGGAGTGGAGTGTTTTTAGCAGTCTTCAGAAAAATTATGCAGATACATTATGGTGCTCCAAACATCTTCAGAAATTTCAGAAATTAGTGACAAATCTTTACCAATCTTTCACATAGTGTTCCAAGTCACCTCTGCAAGTTATTAACAGGTGCCCCCATGCTTTCTTGAGGCCTTTTTTATTTCCTTTGTAAACACACAACCCTTTTGTTTGTGTGTATGTAATAATAATAATGGTAATTTACAGTGGCATCTTCCACATAGTGGCTTTTCCAATCCCACTGATTTCAGATCGAAACGGAATTTAGCAGTGTTAGTTTTTGTGGAAGGAGAAAAACCCTCGGAGCAATTAAGGAAGAGAACCAACAACAAACTCAACCCACATATGATGCTGGGTCTGGAATTAAACCCGGGCCACACTGGTGAGAGGCAAGCGCTCTCACCACAGCACCATCCTTGCTCCCTCTTCCACAAAAGGGTAATATGGGAGGGCATGGGAAAGGGGAGGGAGGGTGCAGCCAAGTGCTCTTATCTTAGTCTAGAGGAGAGTAAGGAAAACATTTTCAGTGCAAGGTATACAGGCATGAAAAAGGGATTATATAAAACAGTTCTGCAATGCTTTCTTGGGGTAGTGAGTTTCCTTGGATGAAAACAAGCCCTGTATGTGTATGTGGGGGGAGGGGGGGGGGCTGGTGGTGGAGGGATTGGGGTAGCCAAGGCCTTTTCTCAGAGAGCGACGATGCAGCTTTACGTACAATAATTTAAAATTACTTCGTAATGATAATAACCATACCTTCCAAACGCAAACTGTTGAGCCCCTCAGATAAGCTATAAGCCACCAAATAAAACCAAACAGCGTCCATGCCATAATGTAGGAGGCGCAAAATATGAGTATAACCCATTTCCAGCGTAGATCTATCATGGTCGTGAATATATCCGCAAGGTACAGTCTAGTCTTGCGAGGAACATTCTTGGCTAGAACTTTGAGCTCGCCAGACTTTTTAATCAAACGACGTCGTTTCTTGAAACCTTCCGGAATTTCGCTTTTGGTTTCAGCACGAAGAGTTGCCGAGTCCACCAGCCAAGACCCGGCAGTTTCCTCAGAAACCACACGAGTTCCGACATTGACTGCTGTCGAAGACTCTGCTTCCTCGTCTGAATGGTAACTTGTGAACTTGGAATTCACAAGGCGCTCGCTTGAAGTTGCAGAATTCATGTCTTACTCAAGACTGCATCCTTTTACCATCGTTGCTGCTCGTTGCTGCCAAGAGCCAAATAGCAATTTACTGCGAAGGCCTGGAACAAGTTTTATTTGCGAGAAGGCATGGGTCGAGTGTCATCCTGAAATCGAGGCATTCTCGTCCCCAGAGCCGCTAGAGCCGCTACAGATTTGATTGGCCAGATTTGCTTTAATTTAAGGTGATTCCACGGTATTGCATTGCGCATCCTTTCTGCGCATAAGTTTTCGCGAAATTTAGCGCGCGCACGAGCGCGCGCGCACACAAAACACTACGAGATTCCCTTCAGGCTAAGCTCGGCAAGGAAATAAATGGTCATTTTCTCTTAAACGAGCACGGTGACCCCCATTTTTTAATGCATTAATTTAAATGTCATACTGTTATCTACAATATATCGCGATTTAAAAAAAAGTTTAAAATTCTACATTGAGATATTTTAATTTTAATGCCGTAAAACACACGTTTTTAGGTAGTGCCGTTGGCGTGCGCACGAAGCAAAATCTTAAATTTTTTTCATTATCTTAATTCCTGTACAATAAGAATAGTTTTTAATATAAGATCAAAGTCTGTTTTGTTGAACTAGACTTATTCTTTAATGCAAAATGTTTTTTTCTGGAAACAATAGCGATCCCCATTTGGATTCCTAGGGTTCCTAATATATATCTTGCGGGTCGTATATTTGCTCTAATGCCCATCCATTTGACACAAAAACTAGCGCGGTGACCCCCATTTTTTATTTCATTTTTTTAATGCTCATAACATAATTGTAACCTGGAACACGTTTCAGAAAATTTTTAATACTCCTTCTATTTCAGTGGAATCACCTTAAATCTAACCAATCATATCATGATAAGTAATTTCTTGGATATAGATTTTGTTATGAAATTTAGCGATATAAAATCACGACGTTTCGACCTCTCCGAGGTCATTTTCAAGTGCGAATAAAAATATAAAAAATTAGCATAAATATATTAAAGGAACAGTGTCACGAAATCGTGGGCATGCGCAGTAACGCTCTAAGGTCTTGATAAAACTGGCAAGTTTTTTCAAGTCTGTCGTAGAGTGAAGAACTGATTTTCATCTGGTTGAAATCGTTGCCATCCGTGCTTAGAACTCTTTAAAGGCAAATTGTGTTCTTAGAACAGGATCTGTAGTACGTATTTCTTAAGTTATTTCCAATATTCCGTTTGCTGGAGGCCACTTCGATTAGTTTGTATTCGTGGTGTTATGTCTGGCCATGGCGGCCATCGTCTTGGAAGCGGACGTAGGAAAATATACACTTCAAAAAAGGATTGTGACACAGTTTGGCAAAGAGGACACCGAAGAATTGCCCTAGATTGTATTGTGTACACGTCTTGGCTTGCCTCGAAGATGAAGTGCGGGTATTCGAAAGACTCCGAGTTCGCGATGCATCTCCTTTCACTCGAACGGCGAAGAAGGTCAGTATGGAATTGTTTTGAAATTGATTGGAACTAAAATGTTGTTTACGGCAGCCTTTTAAGATGTCCTAGAAAAAGTATAACCCCAAATGCTTTTATTTTAGGGAAAAAGATCCAGTCGTATCGTGTGCGAAGAGAAAGCGATCAAAAGAGAACGACCGAGCTTCTAAACGCAGACGCCATCTTGAAGGTGAGCAGTGAATGAATGATTTGTTTATGTCTCTGTACTGCAGTGTTTACTTTATCGTTTTTGAGTAACATTGCGTGAAGTTTTGATATGGAAGACTGCTTTAGTTGTCATTTGAAGTCATGAAATAATATAGATTAGACAGCATTTATAATATTTTATTCATTATAGTCTCATTATTTTATTTTTGTTTCCTGACAAACAGGCCATCCACTGTCAACTTCGACCCCTGTGAAACCAGGAATCCTTGGTTCTGTTGAATCTCCCAATTTGTCATTTGAGGCTATTAGTAACACAAGGTATGTTTTACCCAATTGATTTTGGTTTTATGCTTCTTTTGTTTGTGTGACATTACTTTTTATAACAAGCCCTTTTATAATAATGTGCCCTTGGATGATAATTGCCCTTAGCCAGAGATCAGTCAAGTCAGATTTCTAGGATGAATTTTTATATTTCTCATTGCATCTTACATTTTGAGATTTTTACCACTTCAACATAATAATTTAATAACAATATCTTTAATTTCTACCTTATAGTGATGTTGATGTGACTGGGATTTCAGAACATACAGTGAACAATAGCAGTTATCTGATTGCTGATGGTTCCGTCATTTTACCTGATGATGATTCAAAGTATCAGGATACAGATGATTCGATGTCTGAGAGTGATTCTGACGATGAAATAGAGGAAACTGAGAGGTACATGTTCGATAGCATCCTAACTTATAATTTTTGTAGATGCTATTTGTTTATTTATTTACAATGTCCCCAGTTAGCACAGCAGTGCTAGATACATTCTCACTTTTAAATATTAAAAGTGATTAATTTATTCATTGTGCTAATTCTGCAGCATAATAACTTATAGGAGGTGTACATCTAGTATGCCAAGGATCAAAACAGCTGTTGTTTTAAGTAATAATTATTCTATTCATGGATGGAATCTATGAAAGTTGTACAGTAGTATGCCCCACCTGAACAATAACATATGCCTTTTTATCTGCTTTTAGGACATTGACAGATGCCTTGGCAGGTGCTTTAGTTGAACTTGATGAAGATCGTGAAGAGACTGATAGTTTTGATGATTTCTCTGATGGTGATGATGACCTAGAGTAAGTTAGTTGTACACTCCCTTCAAAAATGTGACAACTTTCTATAGTATCTCATGTGGATTGGATAACAGCTTGTTATAAAAAAAAAATTTGGTTAAGTTTTATATTAAATATTACTGAAATAACAACCATTGTTATTACTAGCTTTTTTAAAACTTTGAGCAGTAATTAACCTTCAGTCCTACACAGCAGGGCTTCAACACACCCTGCTATTTTTTGTTTTCAATGTAATAATTGCTCCGAATAGTAATAGTAAAGTTTGCGGCTAATGTTATTTTTGTACCTCATTGTGCTGATGCACACAGACATACAAACGATTTTTTGACATAATAAATTAAATCTTCTAATTCTCTTTTTTTTTTCTCAAGGCACTCTATGTGTGTGGCGGAAAATGACTACGAAAATGAAATTCTTGCAAGTGTTATTGACAGTGAGGATGAAGAAGAGTCAAGTTCCACAACACCAGTCACTTTGAGCAGTTCCTCTGCGTCCCCCTTTCTGCCACCCAGCTCTGGTACTGCAAGTCCTGTATCCCTTGCCCAACTTACAAGAACTTCAGCTGCATCTAACTCTTCTCCAAGTTCCTCTGTGTCCTCCTTTCCGCCACCCAGCTCTGCTACCGTTATTTCTCCAATGGCACCTGCATCCCTTGTTCAACCTGCAAGAACTTCTGCTGCATCTAACTCTTCTCTAAGTTCCTCTGCGTTCTCCTTTCCGCCACCCAGCTCTGCTACCGTAATTTCTCCAATGGCACCTGCATCCCTTGCCCAACTCACAAGTTCTTCTGCAGCATCTAACTCTCTTCCAAGTTCCTCTGCATCAACCGCACAATCAACACGTACTGCTGTTTCAATTTCCACAAGTACAGTTGTTTCAACTGTAACCGTTCAAAGTTCTTCTTTGTTTGCTGCCCCACAGCAGGATTTGGCCCCATCAGCTTCCCAAGTAGCAGTTAACGTTGTCACAGCTTCTACACCAGTCCAGCCTTATCCCAGGTTGAGTAGACTGGAGGAACAAAATACTCTTGTAGAGGAACTGACACTTGTAAGGGAAACTAAAGTGATTTGCTCTTTGGATCTCCTTATTAATGTGTTTAAAAAATGTCAGCATGCTGGCTGCACACGGGAAACAACATCCATCAAGCACCACCTGAATGGTTCCACCGCTGTCATAAAGTGGGCTTGCCCTGCTGGTCACAAAGGAACATTTACTACATCAAAAGATCAGAATCAGGTGTATTGTAATAACCTTCAGCTTGCTGCAAGCATATTGCTCTCTGGAAACAACTTCGCAAAAGTGGAAAAGATGGCAAAATTCCTTGGTCTTGCATTCATATCAGACTCCACCTTTTATAGGATGCAGAGGCTCTACTTTATTCCAGCTATCGATGAGTGGTGGGGCTGGCAGAGGGGGCAGATTTTGAGAGATTTCCTTAGCAAAGAGGTTGTGGTATGTGGAGATGGGCAGTGCGATTCCCCTGGACACACTGCCAAAAACCTCTGTTATTTTTTGATGGAACTTGTCAGCGGTTACATCTTAGAGATAGAGGTCAGGGATAAGCGTCACGTTGGTTTGGTCTCTGTCAACATGGAGAAGCAGGCGCTTCAAAATGCCCTCCAGCGATTAAAAGCAACGTTAAACGTTGTTGAGGTAGTCACTGATGCCTCTACCACAATCAAGAAGCTACTTGGTGAGCAAATAATTCAAATGCTTTTGTGCCTAAAAGTTTGTTATTGTTATTGTTATTATCTGTCAGTTTACTTCCCAATGTGATCTATGTGCCTGTGATCTGCACATGACAAAACATACAGAACTATGTGCAGCCCGCTGACATTGAGACTCAAGTGTATAAGGAAAAGTTTGTCTCACTGGCTCGCTAGTTCAACAAACTTGAGTTTCGCACACCAACAAAGTGTAAACTAAAACCATATTCATTTTTATTTCTTACAGCTGATAACTTTGCTACAGTTTTCCACAGCTTGGATGTGTGGCATAAGTCCAAAAGCATAAGGAAGTGTCTGGCAAAGGTAAATGGCAGTTTCATACTCATTGTGTAGCTCCAAAAATTGTCACTACACTCCCATATAGGGATTGGAAATTCCTTGGGGTGGCAGTGGTCTCAAAGGCCAAAAACTGTAATGAAATGTATGAAGTTTCATTTGAATTTCCACAGGGGTTTGGGGGGGGGGGGTCTTACGGAAAATCCCTTCTGTGGGAAAGGTACGGAAAATGCCAGAACTACACACTGTTATCATGTAGATGAAATACAGTGTATCTGCAAAAACCCTCCTGGTTTTTGTTTATTGAGTGGACTAATCAATAAGAAATTGAATTATAAAGTTTGTAAAAGGTAGGGGAAGAAGGGTATAAAATATCAAATACATGATTGTACATGGTGAGGATATTGGAAACCTTTAATTTAAATTTTAATATTTTTATGTACAAATTGTAGGTTGGTCATCTGAAGAATATGGAAAAAATTCAAGCATGGGCTGACCACATCATCCTGCACTTCTGGCATTGTGCCAACATCTGCAAGGCTAGTGAAACAACTACTGACGATGAAGCCCTGGAAAAAATGAAGGTGTGACAAATGTTTGTCTAAATTCTTTTTAACTTGCAGATGTTGTGGTTTTCTTTTATTTTTGGTTTGTTTTTTTTTAAACCAGTTTGATTTTTATTTCCCTTTTGTTTCAGATTATGATAATAAATATGAGACAATAGAAAGTAAAAATCAAACTGGTTTGAAAAATTTAAAACCAGGGATAAAATTACACCACAACATTTGTTTGTAAATTTCATTTTAAATTCCTTGTGTTCAGAGGTTTAAATTGCAATTAATTTTTTGTCATATGTTTTTTACAGAGTGCTTGGATTGGACTTCTACACCATGTTTGTGATGAGCATGATTGGAGTGGGGGCAGTTGTGAGCATGGGGAGCTGGAAGAGCATGAACTGCCATGGTTCGATCGCCGCGACGATGACTTCAAAGCCCTACAGAAAGTGGTCCTTGATCCCCAGCTTCTTTCAAGTTTCAAGTTCTATGTCCGTTTCAGGTGAGCGCGGTAGGACTGAAACCAAGCATAATTTTGTCTATTTATTTATTAAAAACTAATCAGACCATACATGTACATTGTGTGCATCACAGGGAAAATAACATAATGGCAAAGCTAACAAAAGATAAAGTGCCAACAGGTCATTAATGGTGGACGCAACAAAAACAACTACCCGCCAAAGGTCACATGACCCTTTCCCAGGTCCCAGCGGTGTGTTAGAAAAACATTTTCCACTTATTTTGTTTCACTCAGCCCGTGGAAAGTAACACTTGTTTTGTGATCTGTTATAAGTTTAGTCTAAACTTGTTCAGTAATTGCACAGTGTTGTGCCTAAGTTCCCAGTGTCGAGCATTGTTTCACAGGGGGATAACCTCAACGGGGCTTTTTCCTCTTGGACAGAAATGTCTATGAAAAATTATTGTCTGCTGTTGCGGTTAGCAGTTCAAAAATTTTTGCATTTTTGTAAACCTGTTTTGGTTGTTATTTCAGGCACACAGGAAGCATCGAATGTGCAAACAATCTCTCCTTAGTTTATGCTCCCAAGAGCTGTTCTTACAGGTCAGTAAAAGGAATTGTATATTTTCTCTCCTTTCCTTATGACATGATATATGCTGTTAATGTGCATTGCATATTTATATTGCAGAAAACAGCTATGTAGTTGCAGTATTATTTGAAAATTTAACACTTCATGTATTTTCCACTTGCAGTTACAGGAGTTACAAAGCAAGGAAGCAGCTGGCAGCCATTGACTGGAACTTCCACTTGAACCAGGCTGTTGCAACTAATAAGGCAGGGGATATGATAGTATCCAGGAAGTATAATCAGAGGACAAAGGAGTGGAATTCGAGAATTGTTAAAGTAAAAAAGGAATACAACTACATTCCTGTGCTGATGGCCAAGATCTTTAAAATGAGGAAAGAGGATGCCAACAAGGTCACTCGCATTGTTCCACTAAATGACAGTGACCCCGCCCTGTTGGCACCAACAATCGCTACAAAGCCAGCACCACCATTGAAGGAGCTGTTCCTCGCGAGAAAGAGTAGATTTACAAAATCTAACCCTGTTGAAAGTTCAACAGAAGAGTTATAAATTTCAGCACAAAAACAGTTTTGAGTTAATTTTTCTAAGTTGAATAATAGTGTATTGTGTTGTTCCATAAGATAGCCATACCCCTCCTGTGGAAGGTGTTTTGAGTACAATCCTCCCACCCCCTGGGAAATTTCCTCTTAGCCCTACACTTTGCTTTAAAATTTTGCCTTTTGAAACCCTCCATCAACTTGGAATTCCCATGCCCTTCTGTGGGGTGTATATGGATATTTTCTGGAACTGCACATTTTGAAAAGGGCAAATTACATGTTGGCTTTGGCAAACATCACAAAGAATAAATATATTATAAAGGCTCATTTTTTACAGTTTCAGTAGATTTCTTTCTCATATTGCCATCATATTTTAAACTTTTTTTGCTCTTACACAGAAAACAGTCAAATTTGTTGTGTAAAAATAAGTATTTTAATCCTATACAACAATCAGATATTATTTTCTGGTTCAAAGAAATATAACAGGTACTGGGTTGCAATTTTTTTTATTAAAACCAGAAAAGCATTATTTACAGCAATTTGAATAAAGATAATTGATTCTGCAACAACAGGTTCTTGCTATATTTATTTACACTGTACAGTTGATCATAGGAACACGAACATCAAAGTGGAGATCAAAGTGTTATTCACTCTAAATACTGACCTACACAAATCTGGAGATTTGAATCCCACATGCAATGAGGAAATCCTGGATAAAATTCAAATTCTTTGTCATCTTAGAAGAAATGACCAATGGATAATCAAGTGTGGCATGATTCATTCTGATGTAAACAAGTAATTTTTATGACATGAAATAAAGAAAGCAATCCATGAAAGTGACACTAATCCTTGAGTTATTTATATCCAAAGGGCCACATAACTATTGTAACACACTATTTATGTAATTGTTATTCTGAAAAATATTTCAGTAGAGTTTTCAATCCCTGATTTTATTGCATGCTACCAGCTCAACAGAAATATGATAAACTGTACGAACAGTTTCCCGTTCTCGAATACCCAAAGCGGTCCAAAATGTATTGCACGCAAGCAGCTTTCTGTTAGGTACACTGCACAACCTTTGAAATGACATTATAGTACTTCACAAATGAAACACCTTGATTTCTAGTAGGTCTTATTCTTGTCACAAGACACTTTCATGTTATTTCAAACAGAAACAATAATTGTGTGTATCCAGAAAATATTCATACACACATGAAAAATTAGTATTTTGGAAATTCTAACTGGAGAGGGGGGGGGGGGGGTTGGAAAAAAATGATATGGAAAGTATTAGCTAATTTTTTCCAGTGAGATTGGGGATGAACATTTTCTGGAACAACAGAGGGTAACTGCCTTAGCTCACTCAGGCCTAAAGCCCATGTACACACCAGTCTGTGATGGATAATGCTGGCGAACAGTCTTGACAACACAAGAAGGGCATACTTTTCTGTTGCCCTTTCCTAGATAACCATATCGATCAAGCACATATTGCCTATAGCTGGCCTTTCTAAATGATCTTGTGCTGTTATCCTCCCTATCATTTCTTACGTCTCCTCGATTCCTCACTGCAAGTTGCAGGACATCCGGATCTAGGCAAAGTTTTTGGAATCTGGTATGTGTCGTCACACATCTTCGCTGTCCACAACACTTATTCTCGACTTCTTGTGGCATAATTTGGCAGACGCCACACTTGCACCATGGCAAATGGTTTACAGAGGATGGGCCAGGTTCAGGGCTAGCTCCTGAAACAGGTGTTTGGACAGGTTCGTCAGCTGAAGCCATATCAGGAGTGGCTTCATTCTCATCCTCATCGAGATCGTCCTCGGCAATGAGCAGACCCTGGATGAAATCCATGCTACCAACTCCCCTTCGTAAGCTTCGTATGCACAGCTTTCTTACCATAGGTTCGTCTAAGGTCTGAATAAACTCCTACAATGAAATCATATGGATAAACAGCAATCAAAACATGTACAAAATAGTCCCGGGTTATATAAAAAATGTTATGTCCACAGGCAAGTGCACATCAAGATGGATGTGCTCACTCAAGAATCATTTCATATTGCCATTATATACTTCAGTGCAGCATGAAAAGCCGTACTATCAAGATAAATTCAATACAAAAAGCAATTTTTTCTCCTGATGTGAAATTTATTTCTTTTTTTAGAGCAATCCTGCTGTACATGAGAAAACAGCAAAACATGCAATCAACATTCTATGTAAACACCCAAGTTACCTTCACATTCTGATTTTCCTGTACTCTTTCCTCCTCTTCACTGGGCCTATTATTGGCTGGATTATAGGGTCTAGCTTGGGCTGGGCGACCAGCAGAAGTGGAACTACCTCCATCAGCCTATGGATCCATAAGAAAAAAATTATGCATGGACATAAAAAAACCAATACTTACGTATACCACAATATCATGTCTCAAAAATAAACAAAAATCTCAGAAAGCTACATAACATTTTGCTATCTAAATAATGTTTATGTAGCTAGCCACAAGGCATCACATAAAGCTGCCTTGTTGTACATGTATGCCTTTGAAAGTTTCACAAATACACACAAGCAAGTTCATACAGAAAAAATGATTCATTCGGAAATTGATCAGTTGTGCTAACAACAACTATACTCATAAATCACACCGCAAACGTACCTTATTTCTACAAGGTTTCGTTGTAGTACCACACGTGCATTCAGCACCACAATGGACGCCTGCGCCTTTACAAGGACAACCACGATTTGTCCCGCTTGCCCTTCTGGTGGAGCATGTGCTCTTACAGGAGCACGAGACACGGCGTTCCTAGAAGTTACCGATAGAACGTGTAAGCAATATCGATATTTTTATCCAAAAACGTGTACCAAAACAGAAAACACAAGTCAAATTTGTCACCTTCTTGGAAGGCCGACGGCAACTTACCGTGGTAGAATCTCTTTCCGCTTGAACTTCCATAATTTCGAATTACACACAAATACAACAGGGTACGTTGTATAACAGCCAAACGGGTATCCAGCAAGTAAAAAATAATGGTGATTTTAACACGTATTTACGAGTAAGTAGCACGAATTGAAAGCCACGATCTAAAATCAAGATGGCGGACAGCTTCGAAATGTGCTAGAAATAGTGGTCACCAATGCGCATGCCCAGCCGTGACGTTGTTCCTTTAAAATAGTAAAATAGGCAAAATTGTCACGAACGCTGAAATGCGATTAAATATGTAAAAATAAGTGACAAAATATTAATGAAGTTAAAAGGGTTAAAAAACTTAAAAATACAGAAACAATAAGAGTAATTAAAAAGAACCGACCTAAACAAATAGTTTTGCGCGGATGGAATCGCATTGTTTGTTCAGAGTTGGTTTCAGTTCTTTGATAAAAAAACATTTCATAAATAAGGCAGTCAAACTTGCTCTGACACTTCTTCAAAATTCTAAAAAACTGCGCAATGTCATCTGGGGCCATATCGTGTTGTTCCTTGAGGTGATTACCAATGGCCGATCCCTTGTGTTCTTCAATTCGTTGGTGAAGATGTCGGCACGTGTATCCGACATACCCTGCATCACACAGGTTACACTGAAAATTATACACAACGCATTGTTGATTCACAAGGGGTGGCTTGTCTTCCCTCACTTTGATTTCATCCTTGATTTTTTGTCACTTATTTTTACATATTTAATCGCATTTCAGCGTTCGTGACAACTTTGCCTATTTTACTATTTTAATATATTTATGCTAATTTTTTATATTTTTATTCGCACTTGAAAATGACCTCGGAGAGGTAGAAACGTCGTGATATCGCTAAATTTCATAACAAAATCCAATCATATCAGCCGTTTTAAAATCTCCTACAACAATGGGATTTTAAAGCGGTTGATTTGATTGGTTAGACTTAAAATCTCTGTTAAAAATCTGGCCAATTTAATCATGTGTCTCCAGAGCCACTTGTTCCTCGTGCCCCAGGCTCAGCCAGCTAAGAGGCACAAGCGGCTCTGGGGACGAGAGTGAGTTAGGTTTTTGTTTTGAGAAGATTTGAGTGCATGGGGGTAATCTCCCCCTCCCTGGGGTAAATTTACAATGAAAATTCGGAATGCACCCCCCCCCCCCTGAAGGTAAAGCCTTCTAATGACTTAAATCCACTTGACTTTACACCAAAGGGACAGGAAAGCATGGTGTCCTTGGAAGGGTGTGTGTGGGAGGGGGGGGGGGGGCAGCAACCTCGTCCCTTGGTATGGGCTCTTTTCTCTTCAGAGCGGAAGAGGGTGGGGAACCCCCTCTCCTGCTCTGAAGGGAAAAGAGCCCCGAGGACAAGATTGGGGGACAAGGGGTCTGCTTACCTCCCACTTCCTGTACCTCTTACTCTGCTTCTCGTACCTTTTGCCCAACTTCCCTTCCTCCTGTCCCTTTCCGTAGTGGTTCCCTCCTCTTTGTCTCATCATTTATTTTGCGGATTTTTTTTTGGTTCCCACCACCTTGGGAATCCGGCTTCCCAACTTCTCCACCTCCCTTCCCTTTTCTCTCTGGCTCCTATCCTCCTGCCCCCCCCCCCCCCTCAACCTTATTACGAGGTAGAGTTTATATGAATATTTGTCTCTTTCTGGAACCAGGTGAACTGTTTGATTTGGGGCGTGTCTGTATTATAAGTGGTGTTGAGTGGTAAATGCGAGACTTTGCGGGACAGCGAGACTGATATCTTTTCTGCGAGCCCGAGACCTTTTTATAGCCTTGCAAAAGAAATCAAGACTCTGAGAAGGCATCAAAGAAAAATTCAAGACGATGAGACCCCTGAAATTTGACTAAAATTCTGCAAGACTCACCTTTTTTTGAAGGACCATTCACCACCCATATTATAGGGGTGTCAGTAAGGAGAGGTTTTACTAAAAAATAGCTGTGGTTAAGGCTTGTTGGTGATGGCCTTTTGTTTGGGAAATTAAAAACCAAAAACGTTTTGATCACAAATGTTCACAAAATGCAGGAAATACACGTTCGTTAAAGATGATTTCCAGTCCGTACTGCGCAGACTCGGGGTTTGTTTACGTTTTTGTTTTGAATTCGTTGAAACGTTACACTTCGGTGACAGCATACATGACGTTTTTTAGTCCGCCATTACAGTTTGTTTCGTTCAAGAAGTTCCGATGAGCTAAAACGTCGGTTTGAAATAGCGTCAAGGTTCTTCTACTCGTTATTATTTGTTCTGCAAGGATATCTGGCGTTAATAATGAAGAAAAAGGTAAGTTTGTCGTGGAATTTTTAGTTTTGCTTGTAAACATTCCCTTCGTGTGGGCTCACATAAACATTGCAGCCGAGATTGCGCAGTAAGGACTGGAATTCATCTTTAAGAAGCTCTAACTTGTGCTTTCATTGGGCTAAATTTAAAGCTGACAAACACCATTAAGCATGTTTAATTATTAAAACAGCTTTTAAACATGATGTTGTGAATGGGGTATTAGTCTTTGTCTTCTTAAACTCATTAATAATTCGTCAAGTAAAAACAAAGAAAATTGTAAAGGTGGTTTGGAAATCTGTTCTTATTAGCATAAGATTCTTACAATTTTATTACTTGGTTTACATATCAGGTTTACTTCCAATTCCGAAATAACATCAAACATTTCAAAGAGTGTCATCATATTTTCAACACCTGAAAGTTTGTCAAAAACACACCACTGTGCATTGTATTTTCAACTCTTTACTGATGAAACACTCTCCCTTGTGTTTGATATATAGCTACATAATATTAATGCTGCATCTGATAAAACTCTTTTGGAGAGCATTGTGGTACCTCCACATTAACGATCTCGTTAAACTTTGAAAAATCCACAAAATATTTGCCATTCTCAAGAAACTTTCTGTCGATGACATCCACAAAGTCATAGCCCCATAAGATTTCGTCACTTGTATATGATGTCTTGGGCTGTGTGTTCATTCCTGTGTGTTCGACGATTCCATCCAAAACTGCAACAACTTCAAAGTCTGATTCTCTAAGTTTATCAGGAGACATTTCATAAAAAGGACTTTTTTCATCTATCACATGGATTATCACCATGGGTAACAGAAGAAATAGCTCATTTCTGAAGTCATTGTCTGGATTCCGCCAGTCATAACACACTTTGAGATCCTCCTGATAGAAAGGGATGTCTCTTCCTTCCATGGTTTTCCACTTCCTAAAAAGCTGCATCCGTATCGAAGCGTCAACAATTTGACTCTTCCGAATGTCTCCAACTCGAAACATCAGACACATTTTTCCGTCTCTAGGTGCAATGACTGCATACTCTGAAAACATCACAGTCTTCATGCGTTCTCGAGGCTGTGAAAGCTTAGCAAACGTCAAACCAAGCATAAAAGCATCCAAAATTAATCCAATTAGAGATTGTACTTGCAATATGATTGCAGCCTCTGGACATTTGTTTGTTATTGCTCTGCTTCCATAACCAATGGTTTGCTCGGTTTCGATTGAAAACAGAAATGTAGATACCCAATCGTCAACCTGGAAAAAAATATTATAAATAATATGCTATCATATCATGCAAATAAAGATAGGGTTGAGTTTACTATGACTGAATATCTACATATAACTGTTTAATTAAACATACATTTAGTAGTTTAATTGTTTAATAAAACTTAATGAAAACAATTACAATTATCCTAGTACCATTAGAAAGGATTTTTGGCCAAAAAAAATTCAGAGGAACTTTTTGTCATTTTTGAATAGGTACCTTTTAGGTGTACACAAAGTCGAGTCGTGCCAACAAATTGTTACTCTGGCGTCGTTTAGGAGTTCCTTTCATAATTTTCAACGATTACATGTGAACTGGGCAATTTTTTCTTGGCACAAAATAAAGATATAGTACTGTGACCAGTGCTATATGAGGTGACCCCCCCCTGCCCGCATGTGGTTTCATATTACCATACTGAAACACACAACAACGCCCCCTTTCAGAACACACGGTCATGTATTCAGAATATGTCAGTAAAAATTACAGAATGTAAACCTGTAATTTGTTTTGATTTACCTCCGTGGCACAAACAGAAGGCCCTCGCACTGCAACCAGAAGCCACCACAACAAACCAAACACGACCCACGACAGTACATACGAGCCACAAAATATCAAGATCACCCAGGGCCAGCGAAGATCGATCATAGTAGTGAAAATATCAGCGAAGTAAAGCTTCGTTTTCCGTGGTACATTCCTAGCTGACACTTTAAGTGATCCGTATTTACTGACTAAACGCCTCTTCCTGGAACGATCGCGAACAGGCCATCGAGTGTGCTGATCGAAGGTTGGTGATTCAGAACATGGCGGCTTAAGGGAAAATGCCGCTTGATTTCCTTGACGCTTTGATGAGCGCATGCTGACCATATTATCCGAAGAGAATGGTTCTATTCTTACAAATGATTCATCTGCATCATTTGCATCACTTGTGTCGGCATCGCGATCAATACTCGAGTTGTCAGATGCCATATTTCACTAATGTTTTTATCCTCTGTGACGGCTGTGACAAAAGAGAGGTCACGCTCTTCTGACTTGTGCCCAGTTTCTCTGCGCGTTACGTTGACCGCATGGCTAAGCCTGGGTACCAAGTATTAAAGGAGATTTTACCTAATTTTTCCTAAATTTTACTTTTATCACCCTATTTTCTTCTCTCCCCCCCGAAACAAAGATTGAGCTAGCCTGAACTGATACGCCACCATATTAGCCACTATGTGGAAACGCTGTTTTTAACCCCTTCCCCCTTCTTCCACAGCCTTCATTTGGTTTGTCACGCATCGCTTACAGTTTTCCCCAGTGACGAGGACTGTGAGAAGCGTTGCGTTACGACAAGTGACGGCTACCGTTATTTTGTAGCCTGTTCCAGACGTTTGGTCATTTGGGGAGCAGCACGAAAAACGGTAATAGAAAAATAAGGGAGGCCTAGGCAGCCCCTCTACATTTTTTTCCTTGCCGTTCTTTGCGCTAATCCCATCTTTCGCGCTTCTTCCCAGCTAGCTTCCCAACTAACCGAACTATCTTCGGAGTTTAAGTGAGCCACGCCTCTTCTTTCAAGGCCCCCACCAGCTAGACAAATAGGCGTATGGTACCTGGTTAGGTTCAAATCAATTCGAATACAGTAAACACCCGCATAAAAGAACAAATGGATTAAGAACACCAGGCTGAAATTTGGCCAATAAAGCCCCATTTTTATAAGAACAAGATCAGCCTGAAAAATTCAGCATGTTCTTATAAAATAGAAAAGGTGTCATAATTACATAAAAAACAAGTGATTTTATATGGCAGTCATGACGCTATCAGCTGTCAAGTGGTTGTATTTTTGTATTGAGCACTGTACTGATGTTTCTACAATGATACAGTATTGATTGTGAAGAATGTTTATTAATTTATGCTAATTTCACATCTAGGGACATTTTGGGGTAGTATTACTAATATAGAAATTCAAGAACATTTAAGAACACTTTGAGGCTGATTTGTCACTAAGCACCAATTTAATAAGAACCCGATCAGCCTGACCTCCGAAATCACGTGTTCTTATATGTGGGTGTTTACTGTATTAAAAAAGCGTTTCGCGACTTTCTCCAAAAATAACTTTTAATATATTTCAACTTTTTGGATAAAACTCCTGATCTTACAAATATATTTCTGTACGTTTAAGAAAAATAAATCCCCCAAATACAAAGGAGCTCACTGAAAACCATTTCGGTGAACAGCGCTTAAATATCACTTCGTCTATCCTTATTTTATTCTTATTGCATAAGTCACAAATTTTCAGTTTCACAGAACTGTTTTTTTTTTCGCCTGGTTTTCGCACTTGTCATTTCAGTTTCGTTCGTAGGGCAAACTTGCTAAGAACGAAAAAAACATCGTGTTTTACAACACAGAGAGAGGTTTTTAGATCGATGCACAAGTACTAGAATCGTACTAGAAAAGTACTAGAATCGACTCGATTTTAAGGATTAACTTAATCAGAAACATCAAGCTAAACAAAACAATCCTAATTCTTTCTGTTTACCTACACAGGAAAAGGAAATAGGCTTTTATAGATTGTGCTCCTAAAAGTGGCATATTATGCTACTAGCAGTGCTCAAAATTTTGCCAAATTATGCAAAAATTATGCCAGAATTCCCAAATTATGCTTCTGATTTCCGAAATTATGCTCACAAAATGACGTAGATTCTATACATAGAGGTGCGCAATAACGACACCAAATTATGATGTTTTTTAAATAAACTGTTGTTGTAAATTTATTTGTGTTTATGGCAGTTTATCACGGCCGTCAGCTGTCCAAATTAGCTGCTCGCATCTCTAAACCGTTTGTAAAATGCCTCCAACGACTTAACAATCACAATTGTATAGCTAAAACACGCATTGCAAGAACAAACTACCTAAATTTCATTTATTTCTGTAGAAAGTACACCATATTTACTACATTTTATGAATTTATGCTCCAAAAAGTGCTAAAAATTGCTAATTATGCCGTGGCAGTGCTCGTTTCACAAATTATTCTTTTTAGCTCCAATTATGCCAAAAATTATGCTAGCACAATCTATAAAAGCCTACTTGGAAACGCGCGTGGATGAAATCAAGTGTATTAAACTTTCGCGCGCGTAAAATAAGAAGACTTTTGGACATCCATGAAGCAACTGTGCTCAGCATATAATTGCGTCCAATAAAATTATCTAGAATCTTCCACTATTCATCTCATTGCTCCTTCAGATGATATTCAACAAATATTCTTATCACCAAGCAAAACAATCTTGACGACAAATCGTTTTCTAAAAGCCTCAAAAAGCGCAAAGTTATTTTAATCTTGCTATTTTCTCTTAGCGGTCAAAAAGAAAATTGCAGTTGTTTTACGCTTACTGAAAACCATTGCCATTGACTTCGTTCTGTGTTGTGAACTCCCCCCGACGTTACTAATCGAACAGTTCGGTAATCGAACTTGATCGAACTGAATCGAACTTAATCGAACGATTCGGTTCGATTAGTTCGATAATCGAACAGAATCGAACCCAAAACTTTGTGTGAGAGAGTTCGATTCCGTTCGATTTCCGAACTAATCGAACCAAATCGAACTTAATCGAACACAAAAGACAAATCTTAAATTCACCCTCATACAACCAGATAATTGAACAGTCTGTCTAAGTAACAGTAATAAATGAATAAATTTTTTATTTATGGACTTTCGGCAAAAAAACCCGAAACGCAAAGTTCAACAGACAATAGAAAATAAATCCTCCTTCACTCTAGTTCTATTTCATGTTATCAACCTATGGAGTCCCAAGTAGTCTGCGTAGCTGGCGATTTCGTCGGAAAGCACGCGTGGGAGATTACTGCGAAGACTCGCCTTCTTTCACTTTGCCGATTGTTTCTAGCGACCTTGCCGCTCACTCGCTCCCCAACAAAACCGTCAGCTGCGCACACTATAACCCAAGCAAAATATTATAAACTGAAACAATGCTAAAAAACTGTTTTCAAGTTATTTGACATAAGTTAACCTAACTGCAAAAAACCCGTCCTTGAAAGCGGAATTCGTTACTTAAGATTATGAGATCTAGATAACGTGCGATAAATGAAACCGCCATATTTGCAAGGAAAGCAATTAAAATTAGCAACAGAGTCGTTAACAGTATGGCAATCTCTAAAAAAAATTCAGCGATTTCAGCACATAAAAGGTCGCTCAACAGCTTAACACATGCAAAAAATCCTTCAATGAACTTAAACATGTTCACATCTACAGAGGTGGCTAGAAAAAACAATATAATGATCAATATCAATTCGGCCGAGAAATAAAAATAAAGTGAAAGTTGCTGATTTTTGTTGTCCATCTTTTGTTTATTTGGTTGTACAAAATCGGGCTCCTGAAGACCACCTGCGTCAATTCAATTTATTTCCTGTCGGCTCCGTCATTGCCAATATAATATCCAGATATATCTGTCACGTAGATATCCTCCGCTCGGCCTCGGTGCTAAAAACTGTTTGTGTTTAAGGCAAAATTTTCATCCATTTTCCATGATTTTCAAATCGAACCCAGTCGAACTTAATCGAGCCTAATCGAACTTAATCGAACGTTCGATTTAGTTCGATTACTCAAAATTTTTTGTGAGAGTTCGATTCTGTTCGATTACCGAACTTAATAAATCGAGTAAGTTCGATTAATCGAACGTTCGATTTGGTTCGATTAGTAACGTCGGGACTCCCACGAATTATACTAAATTACCAGATCTTTACAAAGGTCGTACAAAAGGTCGTTTATTAATCTGAAATTTGATGAAGCATACGGTACTTGACTATTCCTGATAAGCCAAAGGAAAGATTATCTCTTTATTTGTTTGCGCGAAAACGAAATTCGAAAATGATGATATGAAACGCACGCAAATTTAATAGTCACATACATGTTCGATCTTGATTGCTATGTGAATATTCACACCTTGATAAGTACTTTGGGTTGTTAATTGCCCTGTATAAGCAAACACAAAAAGATCAACGGGATCAACGCCATGTTATTTTAATTAGCTGAGTCAATTCATCACTGAAAGTTAAAGTTTCTTTTGTGAGTTAGCACATGTGTTTATCAGCGCGCAAATGAAATCAGTGGCCACTTCAACTAACAAATGATAAAAAGAAAAGATTTGAAATGGTACTCTCATTATGAAAATTATCTTAATGTATGGTCACGCTTATCAAACAGGCACTCCTAATTTTGTAAACTCGTACCCAAGCTATTCACATAATCATTCCTGAACACCTTTCTATTTTCTACTTCCAACCTGACTAAATTACGTTAAACATATGCAATCGTATCGCCATTTGTTTCTTGGTCAAGATTTAAAGTTATGTCAGCGGGTCTTTGTGTTGTAGTGTCTGAGTCGTCGTCGACATCTTCTTGCGTTTCAAGGCTCAGCAGAGAAGATTCAGAGTTCATTTTAAACATTTTCCCCTCGTAATAATCCTTAGCGGAAACCTGGGGGGTGGGAACTGGACGGGTGTCGTCGAAGACTGAAAAATCCACCCTGTACCTGCCCGACTTCCATCTACTCTCATCCGTAGTGCTTACAAACTCGTGACCCCAGAGGATTTCATCCGCAATATAAGACGTTTTGGCTTGAACAAGCATGCTAGTCGCTTCTACCGTTCCTTCAAGGACCACGACAATCTCGAAATCGCAGTTGAGAACATCTTTTGGGTGCATTTCGAAGAGGGGGCTATTCTCGTCGATTACGTGAACTATTGTAAGCGGTAGAATCAGAAATAAAGTACTGTCTTCTAGCAAGTTTTCTTCGCAAGACCAGTCTATTCCGACGGGCAGTTTTTGTTGATAAAACGGAAGTTCGATCCCTTCTCGAGTTGTTCTTTTTCGAAAGAGGTGCACTCTAACGACAGCTTCTAAAATCTGACTCTTTCGGACGTCACCCACTCGAAACATGAGGCACATTTTGCCGTCACGCACTGCGACAACAGCGTTGCGAGAAAAAAGAATGGTTTCCGCGCGATTGCGCGGGCGAGAAAGCTTGGCGAAAATCAAACCCAGCATAAACGCGCCGATTATAAACCCAATAAGCGATTGTACATTGAGTAGAACGACGGCTTCGGGGCAGCTAGGGGTGATTTGTCGCCCACCGTAGCCAATAGTCGTTTGTGTCTCCAGAGAAAACAGGAACGCGCTTGTAAACGAGTCAACGTTATCGACACAGACATTATCGCCACGGAAGTATGTTATAAGCCACCAGAAAAATCCAAAGCCCAGCCAGCTGCCACAATACATAGTAATGTAGACAAAAGTAATCCATCGCCATTTAGAGTCAATCATTGTCGTAAACAAATCGGAAATGTACATGCCATGTTTCTGCGGTACGTGTGACGCGACGACTTTCAACCCCCCATGTTTTCCTACGAGGCGGCGTTTCTTGACGTGTTTCGTCGACAGAACTCGCTTCATTCTGCTCTTTTTTCCCCTTGCCGCTCTTGTTTTGTTCTTTCGGGGATGACTGGTCCCATTTGGCTGTTGTATTTTCACTTCTTTTAGCTCGTACTTTTCGCCACCGCCTTCGCCGGAGTCGCCGTTCATGTTTGAGTAGTCGGACGATGATGCCCCAGAGTCTGAATATTCGTCTTCGTCCCTCAGGCCCGCCTCTCGTCTTTGCCAGTGTCTTCTCACTTGGTTACTCGACCTGTCTGAGTAAGACGACATCTTTAATAACTGACCGCTTGTTATGTACAAACTAAACGGTGAACGAAAGACGAATCAAATGAAACTCGAAAACTCCGCTTGAAAACACTTGTGACTTCCCGTCAGCTTGGCATAAACATGTGACATCGACAAAGGTCGACAAAACGAGACCTTCGCCTGCTGTGACGATATTTTGGTCAATATTTAAGCCAGTGTTAAAATCCTATTTTTAACAGATAATTGTGAAAGTATGCAACTCGATCAAGACTAATATTTTATCAAATCTCTAGAGCAAGTGTGAAAAAAAGCTACCAAAAACCGCGACAAAAACGTGAAACATGGACCATTTTACAGCTATCATACCTGAAAAGTTTTGTTCTTCGTTGTCAGAAGTATACACAACGTTTAATTTTGTTTGTCAATATTCGCTGCAGTTCGTTCATCGCTATGCTCACTTGTTCATTGTGTTATTGTACTTAGGTTTGCCCGTGGGATTTTACTGAATACCGTGATTTATTTGCATTCTCTATAAATTTGTATACATTTGCATGTGGAGTGTTTTTTACCCCAACGTGACCTATTCACTTTCTGAGACAATGCGTTGTCACGTAGTCTCACCGTATATAAGACACAAGAGAAAAATAAACAGCACCACATAAAAGAACTGCTCGATAGCTCTTATTTTAAAAGTTATGTACTGGAACGTACTGACTCCAATTTTAACACTTTTGGAAGTAAGTGGGTGAGGAAATCGGTCTACACCGTACTTGTATCTGATAAAGTTTCGCCACCTTACAGACCGTAAAACAATTTCACTTTTTCACATGTTCACATTAGTATGAGAACGGACCAGAACGGAAAGTTTGTAATTAGATTTCTATTATTCATTTGCGCGGATAAAATTAGAAACGACGGGATTTTCAAAACTATGAAACTTTCAGATTTAGAAAAAGAAAATGAAGCGTCAGTTTTCCCGCCTTCTTGTAGAAAATAAAAAAGCCAAAAGAAGAGCAAGACGTTTACATGAAAATGTCAGGAAATAAATTGTATTGTTGTTCATATCGTAAGCAATCAGTAGAAGTGCCTAGTGATTGTACCGTCGATATAGTAAGCGGTTTTATTTAGTAAAACTATTAATAACCACTAGTAATTCGTGAATTTGACAACCTCGTTTACAGGGCTTTTCCTTTGGTAATCTGGAACGCCCGTTCCAAATTACCAAGGAAAAAGCCCTGGGAACGAGGTTATTAGTACTTTTACTTAGCTTACAATATTTAACAGTACAATAACAATCATCAGTATTTTTACTGAAGCGCTTAGATCATCAATCCAAAGAGCAAAAGGACGCAAATGTCATATGGCGAAAATGAAAAAATAATGACGGTAATTTTTTTTAAAGAACTTAACTTGATTTAAAAGATTTTAAGTAGGCGCTACCCCATGCAGCAAACTAAGCAATGGCATCATTGCCATACAGTGTTGCAGTTTCCACGACTTATCAGTGTTGTTTTACAAAGCTACACATCCCCGTTTTCGGCGTTACATAACAGTCATCCTCTTCCCCAGGGCCACGCGTAATTTTTTTAAATGACATGACGTAACGGTAAATAATATGATTTTTTTTGATTGGCTGATAAAAACTGCATGCGTAATTAGGTAAGAGAATTGAACCCCTTTATAATAAGTGATTCCACGACATAGCAGCTTCCATTTCGCGGGAGAAGATTGCCTGTTGCATCATCGTCCAAAAACCGCTGACTACATCGTGAATTGATCGCTTTGCAAGTTGTGAGAGCATCGCTACTAGGCATGAATAGATTGTGCTAGTAAATTCAGGAAAAGTTGCTTCACAATATACCTTAAAGTTGCTCTAAAGTTGCTCAAATATCAAAAAGTTGCCACCAAAATTTAGAAAAGTTGCTTGCTCTAGAGTCGTTTTGTTTTAGATAAATACTCAAAACGTGTTTGTTTGTTTGTTGCCATTTAAAAATTTTCATTAAATATTCTTACAATCATTAAAAGAGTCCAAAAAGCCATTGTTATATGAGAAATAGAAATACTTTGTTGTAATCAATATGCTCTTTAAACTCAACATAATTTCAATAATAGATAAAAAATAAAATAAAAAATAAAAAAAGATAAAAATCCCTCGAAATGAAACGACTTTTATGGTTTGGATCGGTTTTATATCAATTTGTTGCTCAAAAGTTGCCAAGGAAGGCAAAAGTTGCCCTAGGTTGCTGGTACTACAAAAAGTTGCTCAAGACGCTAAAAGTTGCTCAAACGTTGCTGAGCACAATCTATTTATGCCTAATCGCTACTCGGTCCCAGACCTCGTTTCTTCCCCCCCCCCCTGGTGTAAGTTATCAACGACTTGAATTGCCAAAACCAGCGGGCAAAACACAAGGATAGTCGTTCTACTCAACGACTACAGCAGGCAGGGCGGCTTCCTGTTCCATTTCTTGTTTCTTGATATCCTCCGACACTCCGACAGTTGTAGCAAGGATTGCTGTACAGCTCTTTCGAACGCCAAACTCAAATCTCGTATCTTCTTTCAAAATTCGCTTTCTTCTCGTCTCAGTGAGCCCCAGCCTTCCCCTTTCTTTTACTGAGCAGACACAGACGAACATTTATGCAGTGGACATGCGCTACCGGATGTCGTGGATTTTACGACATCCGGTATTCAGTGTTACCAGAGCCCTCCGTTTCGCCGACCACGTGACCAAAAGAAACGGAGGCTCTGGAAACGAGAATGCATGACAGTCGTCTCAGGTAATGTATACTGAACTTTGAGCAGCGTAGAGAGTTATTAGACAGACTTAAGTACTACTGAAATGAAGGCTGTACGCCACAGCACATATTCGTACACAAGCACATATGCTGTTGATCGTGCTTGTGCTTATGTTTCTGCTTATAGCCAGTGAAAACCAGCCTTAAAGTACTAAATCTAAAACGAGATCTAGAGTTATAAAAGTGAGTAGTTTTGTATTAGGGGTATCAAATGGTCTTTGCGAGCATTTGGGAGCATGCGAGCACAGCGTTTTTCTTTGCGAGCACGAGCATTGACAAAAATTAGCCTTGCGAGCAACGAGCACTTTTCAAAATCCTACCTCCACTAAAAACCGAGCATGCGAGCACTTGTAAAAATGTGCGAGCACGAGCAAACGAGCACCCACTAAAATTTTGCGAGCATTGCGAGCACTGCGACATTTTGAGGGACCATTCTTGACTCCTTGTATTTGGCGTGAATAAGCAAATTATTTTCTATTTTTCAATAGTTAGAGAAAAAGTAGCAGCATTCTGGCGTTTGCCGTTACTTGAACGTGGTGCTTTATCTCTCTATTGACACATGATCCTCACCGTGAGCGCACCAATTTAAGCAACTGGGGAAAAGAAGCCTGAAAAATTTCAAGGCTGCAACGGGAAAACACTTGTTAGGGAATATTAAGCCATCTAACTCTTGTTAATTGATGCCCGGGGGGGGACTCCCATATTAAAGGGACGGGGATGCTCGTCGGAAATTTTGAAAAGAACCCCTAAAAAGAGACCAATCTGTGCGTGGCTCAAGCTATTGTAGACCCCTAAAAGATACCAAAATTCTGAGAAAAAAACTTATATTGGTATATTTCTTCGTGTGTAACCCTAAACGAGACCCTGACGGCTAAAAATATTGTCATTTTCTTGCATTTTCCCCAGAACACCCTAAGCGAGACCCAAAGTCCGAAATTTATACCCCTAAGCGAGACGACGAGCATCCCCGTCACTCTCATATGGGAGTCCCCCCCCCCCCCGGAATTGATGTTTGTTAATTTTTTCATGGTTACGTGAAAAAGATAAGTCTGTACTGGAAGGATGGAGGATATTGCCTTGAAATAAATTTAGCATGGATTTGTGATTATGTTAGTATTCATAGAAGCGTTTGCTTTGTTCTGCGGAAAGCAAGATCGACTGAAAAAAAATTGAGGAAAGGAAATAAATGTAGCAAACACCGGATGTGTTAAGTTGGTAATGGAACCATGCCAAAATGAAAACAAAACATTCTTAAACAAAAAGTTCGATAAAACGGGAAAAGCACCTGCTAAATGAAGGAACAGGGCGGAAGTCACGAACGTTTCAAGACTCGACTTTTTGCCTCTATGTTGTAACACTTTCGTTCGCAGCAGGAACAAATGTTTTCTTATTAACGTATCTTCCAAACGAAAAGATGCCATAGGAACAGCAGAGAGTTGTGAACAGGAAGGTATTGTAATTACGTACTCAATGCCAAATTCTCAGAACTTCCATTTAATACATTGAGTGTATGGAAATTAATAAAGAGAGGAACTGGCATTTTAACTTGTCGGAAGATGTTGCGTAGTCCTATAAAACCATCAATGGATCACTTAAATTAACAAACTATTTCATTAAACTCATCAAAACAAGTCTAAACATCAGTATTTCCCTAGCTATAACCTTTCAGAGCACGAGCTGTAAGGTTGCTGTGTTATTTACTTAAATATTTTCACCCTAAGGGACTTTCCTTTTAACTGTCGAAATAAATTAACCACCTGCAATATTTTCAGATGATATTGGTAATCGGCTTAGAGAGAACTAGGTGCTTTTGCGAAGTTTACAAAACTATAAACATATTGGTATTAAAGTTTGTCAAAAAATTGTTACCTATTTTTTTTAAACTATCAATGGATCTCTTAACAAACTATTTCATCAAACCCAAACCCAAACAAGTCTATATGTCAGTACTTCCTCTATAGCATTTCAGAGCGCGAGCTTTAAGGTTGCTGTGCTATTTACTTAAACATGTTCACCCTCAGGGGCTTTTCAGTATTCAACATTAGATTTGAAATTAATTAACAACATACAATGTTATCAGATGATATTGGTAATCGGCTTGGAGAGAAATAATGTAGGTGCTTTTGCTAACTTTAAAGTTATATTGGTATTTAAAAATGTTGCCTTATTCTTTCAAACCATCAATAAATCTCTTAAATTAACAAACTGTTTCATCAAGCTTATCCAAACAAGTCGCAATATCAGTATTTCTTTAACCCTCAGAGCGTAAGCTTTAAGGTTGCTGTGTTATTTACTTAAAAGATTTCACCCTAAGGGGCTTTTATTCAACAACAATTTTGAAATAAATTACTGAACCACATACAATATTTCCATGTGATATTGATAATAAGCTTGGGTAGAAATATTAAACGTAGGTGCTTTTGCGAACTTTACAAAACTATATACAGAGTTGGGTAACAATAATTTAACTCGTATATATAAATAACTTTTATGACTCTATGTGACAATGTAGGAATTCAACTACTGACTTCGAAAAGCTCTTTCCAGAATAGACTTAATTTCAATACGTCATAATGTTGTCTATTATTATCATAATTGATCATGGGGTTCCATATTTGTTTTTACAGTGAAAGTTATTGAAGAATCACGAAATAAAACGTTATCTCAGTTTTTGTCTTTTAATAGTTTAAAAGAGAGGTTAGGGTAATTTGAATTTGTGTAAGCTTTGGGCCATCATTGATGACTAGCTGTCACCCGTTACCTATCTTAGCTCTAACAGGATTTTTTCTAGAAAGCGCGCTAAGAACCACGCACGGGATCTGAACCCGTTTTGTCTTTGTTTTTCAACTGAAGACATTATTTTTTACTTCAAATAATCAAAACTACCCTCATGCCACACATTTAGCGCGCTTTCTAGAAAAAATCCTGTTAGAGCTAAGATAGGTAACGGTATCCTTTCTTTTCACTCAAATAGACCTCAGACAATCTTTGACAAAAGTAGTTGACACATTAACTTCGCTCTGCGGTTTTTATGACAAATTTAACACTAGTTTTTAAATTTCATGACTGTCTGTTGTTTCTCCCCCCATCCAATGTTGTAAAATGGTAGCAAAGGACTTCTGGAAACAAACTACAACATTGATTGGGGGGAAGGGGGTTGGAAAGGTGGGGCAAAAGGATGGAATTGGTCCATATAACAAAAAATAAGGGCGTAAATTAACAATGGGTCAACACTTTTGTCAATGATTGTAGTCATCAATGATGGCCCAAAGCTTTATATATTACACTATGAAATTCAAATTACCCTAACCTCTCTTTTAAACTATTAAATGACAAGAAACCGTGAGATAACGTTTTATTTCGTGATTCTTAGCTTTCTCTGGAAAAACAAATATGGAACTCCATTATCAATTATGATAATGATGGACAACATTATCACGTATTGAAATAAACACTATATTCTGGAAAGACATTTTCGAAGTCAGTAGTTGAATTCCTACACTGTCGCATGGTAGCCTGTGTTGAGTCATAAAAGATATTTATATAGTTTTGTAAAGTTCGCAAATTAAAGCACCTACAGTGTTTCTCTCCAAGCCGATTACATATACCAATATCATCTGAAAATATTGGAGGCGGTTAATTTAAGGCGAGAGTTGAATGAAAGCCCCTTAGGGTGAAAATGTTTTTAACACAGCAACCTTAAAAGCTTACGCACTGAAGGGTTGAAGAAATACCGACATTTAGACTTGTTTCGATGAGTTTGATGAAGTGGTTTGTTAATTTAAGTGATCCATTGATGGTTTTAAAGGTCTACGCGACATCTTCCGACAAATTAAAATACCAGTTCGTCTTTTTATTTATTTCCATACACTCAATGTAATGGTGGTTCTGAGAATTTGGCACTGAATACGTAATTACAATATCTTCCTGTTTACAACTCTCTTCCGTTCTTATGACATCCTTTCGTTTGGAAGATACGTTAATGATAAAACATTTGCTCCTGCTGCGAATAAAAGTGTTACAACATAAACGCAAAAACTAGTCGAGTCTTGAAGCGTTCGTGACTTTCGCCCTATTACGTGTTCCTTCATTTAGCAGGTGCTTTTCCCGTTTTATCGAACTTTTTGTTTAAGGTCGTTTTTGTTTTCATTTTGGCATGGTTCCATTACCAACTTAACACATCCGGTGTTTGCTACATTTATTTCCTTTCCTCAATTTTTTTTCAGTCGATCTTGCTTTCCGCAGAACAAAGCAAACGCTTCTATGAATACTAACATAATCACAAATCCATGCTAAATTTATTTCAAGGCAATATCCTCCATCCTTCCAGTACAGACTTATCTTTTTCACGTAACCATGAAAAAATTAACAAACATCAATTCCGGGCCCGGGCATCAATTAACAAGAGTTAGATGGCTTAATATTCCCTAACAAGTGTTTTCCCGTTGCAGCCTTGAAATTTTTCAGGCTTCTTTTCCCCAGTTGCTTAAATTGGTGCGCTCACGGTGAGGATCATGTGTCAATAGAGAGATAAAGCACCACGTTCAAGTAACGGCAAACGCCAGAATGCTGCTACTTTTTCTCTTACTATTGAAAAATAGAAAATAATTTGCTTATTCACACCAAATACAAGGAGTCAAGAATGGTCCCTCAAAATGTCGCAGTGCTCGCAATGCTCGCAAAATTTTAGTGGGTGCTCGTTTGCTCGTGCTCGCACATTTTTACAAGTGCTCGCATGCTCGGTTTTTAGTGGAGGTAGGATTTTGAAAAGTGCTCGTTGCTCGCAAGGCTAATTTTTGTCAATGCTCGTGCTCGCAAAGAAAAACGCTGTGCTCGCATGCTCCCAAATGCTCGCAAAGACCATTTGATACCCCTAATACAAAACTACTCACTTTTATAACTCTAGATCTCGTTTTAGATTTAGTACTTTTAAGGCTGGTTTTCACTGGCTATAAGCAGAAACATAAGCACAAGCACGATTAACAGCATATGTGCTTGTGTACGAATATGTGCTGTGGCGTACAGCCTTCATTTCAGTAGTACTTAAGTTTGTCTAATAACTCTCTACGCTGCTCAAAGCTCAGTATACATTACCTGAGACGACTGTCATGCATTCTCGTTTCCAGAGCCTCCGTTTCTTTTGGTCACGTGGTCGGCGAAACGGAGGGCTCTGGTAACACTGACTACCGGATGTCGTAAAATCCACGACATCCGGTAGCGCATGTCCACTGCATAAATGTTCGTCTGTGTCTGCTCAGTAAAAGAAAGGGGAAGGCTGGGGCTGACTGAGACGAGAAGAAAGCGAATTTTGAAAGAAGATACGAGATTTGAGTTTGGCGTTCGAAAGAGCTGTACAGCAATCCTTGCTACAACTGTCGGAGGATATCAAGAAACAAGAAATGGAACAGGAAGCCGCCCTGCCTGCTGTAGTCGTTGAGTAGAACGACTATCCTTGTGTTTTGCCCGCTGGTTTTGGCAATTCAAGTCGTTGATAACTTATATTACACAATTCGATTCGTTTGGAACTCATTGAATTGCATGGCTGATAGATGTGTTCTTGTTGTGTCGTCTCTACACGAAATATTATCTGACGGCAGATAGAAAAGTTCATGTAGAATCCAGAGGAATTGGAGTTATAGTCGCGCTGTTATAGTGTTTAAACATGGAGTCGAGGATATCATCAGCTGATAACATTCCGACGGTTGATGATACTGTGAAATTTATTTTTGGCCATGCGGAGGTATTGCAGAAATTCAGAACTAAAAAAGCCGCTGATCGACGAGGTACCATTCTATTGAGCAGCGGTAAGAAATATCACATTGAATTTCAAAATCTTCATGTAATTCATGAACTCCATTTTGTGTGTATATCTTGTATAAGCTAAGTTGATAGTGCAAATGTTTGCAATATTTTTAATGCAATAAAAAGTACAACCGAGTTACACCTTACAAGTGATGTATTTGTCATTCGTTCATAGACAAAGGTCTGCTTCGTGAATACGTTATTCCAACAAACTCCCAGTGTTATTCGGTCTTTTTCCGGTATCATTTTTTTTCGCTCCGCTTCATCTTCAATTGTTTCGATGACCGGAAGTATAACCAAAATTGCGTAGAAGCGTTTCGTTTTTTACCCAATTACGCATGCAGTTTTTATCAGCCAATCAAAAAAAATCATATTATTTACCGTTACGTCATGTCATTTAAAAAAATTAGGCGTGGCCCTGGGGAAGAGGATGACTGTTATGTAACGCCGAAAACGGGGATGTGTAGCTTTGTAAAACAACACTGATAAGTCGTGGAAACTGCAACACTGTATGGCAATGATGCCATTGCTTAGTTTGCTGCATGGGGTAGCGCCTACTTAAAATCTTTTAAATCAAGTTAAGTTCTTGAAAAAAAATTACCGTCAATATTTTTTCATTTTCGCCATATGACATTTGCGTCCTTTTGCTCTTTGGATTGATGATCTAAGCGCTTCAGTAAAAATACTGATGATTGTTATTGTACTGTTAAATATTGTAAGCTAAGTAAAAGTACTAATAGCCAGTGACTCAAGACTATGAGTCAAATTCACAACCTCGTTCCCAGGGCTTTTTCCTTGGTAATTTGGAACGGGCGTTCCAGTTTACCAAAGGAAAAGCCCTGTAAACGAGGTTGTCAAATTCACGAATTACTAGTGGTTATTAATAGTTTTACTAAATAAAACCGCTTACTATATCGACGGTACAATCACTAGGCACTTCTACTGATTCCTTACGATATGAACAACAATACAATTTATTTCCTGACATTTTCATGTAAACGTCTTGCTCTTCTTTTGGCTTTTTTAATTTCTACAAGAAGGCGGGAAAACTGACGCTTCATTTTCTTTTTCTAAATCTGAAAGTTTCATAGTTTTGAAAATCCCGTCGTTTCTAATTTTATCCGCGCAAATGAATAATAGAAATCTAATTACAAACTTTCCGTTCTGGTCCGTTCTCATACTAATGTGAACATGTGAAAAAGTGAAATTGTTTTACGGTCTGTAAGGTGGCGAAACTTTATCAGATACAAGTACGGTGTAGACCGATTTCCTCACCCACTTACTTCCAAAAGTGTTAAAATTGGAGTCAATACGTTCCAGTACATAACTTTTAAAATAAGAGCTATCGAGCAGTTCTTTTATGTGGTGCTGTTTATTTTTCTCTTGTGTCTTATATACGGTGAGACTACGTGACAACGCATTGTCTCAGAAAGTGAAAAGGTCACGTTGGGGTAAAAAACACTCCACATGCAAATGTATACAAATTTATAGCGAATGCAAATAAATCACGGTATTCAGTAAAATCCCACGGGCAAACCTAAGTACAATAACACAATGAACAAGTGAGCATAGCGATGAACGAACTGCAGCGAATATTGACAAACAAAATTAAACGTTGTGTATACTTCTGACAACGAAGAACAAAACTTTTCAGGTATGATAGCTGTAAAATGGTCCATGTTTCACGTTTTTGTCGCGGTTTTTGGTAGCTTTTTTTCACACTTGCTCTAGAGATTTGATAAAATATTAGTCTTGATCGAGTTGCATACTTTCACAATTATCTGTTAAAAATGGATTTTAACACTGGCTTAAATATTGACCAAAATATCGTCACAGCAGGCGAAGGTCTCGTTTTGTCGACCTTTGTCGATGTCACATGTTTATGCGAAGCTGACGGGAAGTCACAAGTGTTTTCAAGCGGAGTTTTCGAGTTTCATTTGATTCGTCTTTCGTTCACCGTTTAGTTTGTACATAACAAGCGGTCAGTTATTAAAGATGTCGTCTTACTCAGACAGGTCGAGTAACCAAGTGAGAAGGCACTGGCAAAGACGAGAGGCGGACTTGAGGGACGAAGACGAATATTCAGACTCCAAGGCATCATCGTCCGACTACTCAAACATGAACGGTGACTCCGGCGAAGGCGGTGGCGAAAAGTACGAGCTAAAAGAAGTGAAAATACAACAGCCAAATGGGACCAGTCATCCCCGAAAGAGCAAAACAAGAGCGGCAAGGGGAAAAAAGAGCAGAATGAAGCGAGTTCTGTCGACGAAACACGTCAAGAAACGCCGTCTCGTAGGAAAACATGGGGGGTTGAAAGTCGTCGCGTCACACGTACCTCAAAAACATGGCATGTATATTTCCGATTTGTTTACGACAATGATTGACTCTAAATGGCGATGGATTACTTTTGTCTACATTTCTATGTATTGTGGCAGCTGGCTGGGGTTCGGATTTTTCTGGTGGCTTATAACATACTTCCGTGGCGATAATGTCTGCGTCGATAACGTTGACTCGTTTACAAGCGCGTTCCTGTTTTCTCTGGAGACACAAACGACTATTGGCTACGGTGGGCGACAAATCACCCCTAGCTGCCCCGAAGCCGTTGTTCTACTGAATGCACAATCGCTTATTGGGTTTATTATCGGCGCGTTTATGCTGGGTTTGATTTTCGCCAAGCTTTCTCGCCCGCGCAATCGCGCGGAAACCATTCTGTTTTCTCGCAACGCTGTTGTCGCAGTGCGTGACGGCAAAATGTGCCTCATGTTTCGAGTGGGTGACGTCCGAAAGAGTCAGATTTTAGAAGCTGTCGTTAGAGTGCACCTCTTTCGAAAAAGAACAACTCGAGAAGGGATCGAACTTCCGTTTTATCAACAAAAACTGCCCGTCGGAATAGACTGGTCTTGCGAAGAAAACTTGTTAGAAGACAGTACCTTATTTCTCATTCTCCCGCTCACTATAGTTCACGTAATCGACGAGAATAGCCCCCTCTTCGAAATGCACCCGAAAGACGTCCTCAACTGCGACTTCGAGATTGTCGTGGTCCTTGAAGGGACGGTAGAAGCGACTAGCATGCTTGTTCAAGCCAAAACGTCTTATATTGCGGATGAAATCCTCTGGGGTCACGAGTTTGTAAGCACTACGGATGAGAGTAGATGGAAGTCGGGGAGGTACAGGGTGGATTTTTCAGTCTTCGACGACACCCGTCCAGTTCCCACCCCCCAGGTTTCCGCTAAGGATTATTACGAGGGGAAAATGTTTAAAATGAACTCTGAATCTTCTCTGCTGAGCCTTGAAACGCAAGAAGATGTCGACGACGACTCAGACACTACAACACAAAGACCAGCTGACATAACTTTCAATCTTGACCAAGAAACAAATGGCGATACGATTGCATATGTTTAACGTAATTTAGTCAGGTTTAAAAACAGTAGTAAAAACAAAGAAGGTGTTTGGGAATGATAATGTGAATAGCTTACGAGTTTACAAAATTAGGAGTGCGTGTTTGATAAGCGTGACCAGTTAAGATAATTTTCATAATGAGAGTACCATTTCAAATCTTTTCTTTTTATCATTTGTTAGTTGAAGTGGCCACTGATTTCATTTGCGCGCTGATAAACACATGTGCTAACTCACAAAAGAAACTTTAACTTTCAGTGATGAATTGACTCAGCTAATTAAAATAACATGGCGTTGAACCCGTTGATCTTTTTTTGTTTGTTTATACAGGGCAATTAACAACCCAAAGTACTTATCAAGGTGTGAATATTCACATAGCAATCAAGATCGAACATGTATGTGACTATTAAATTTGCGTGCGTTTCATATCATCATTTTCGAATTTCGTTTTCGCGCAAACAAATAAAGAGATAATCTTTCCTTTGGCTTATCAGTATAGTCAAGTACCGTGTATGCTTCATCAAATTTCAGGTTAATAAACGACCTTTTGTACGACCTTTCGTAAAGATCTGGTAATAATAGTGTAATTTGTGGGAGTTCACAACACAGAACGAAGTCGATGGCAATGAAAACAACTACAATTTTCTTTTTGACCGCTAAGAGAAAATAACTAGATTAAAATAACTTGGTGCTTTTTGAGGCCTTTTAGAAAATGATTTGTCGTCAAGATTGTTTTGCTTGGTGATAAGAATATTTGTTGAATATCATTTGAAGGAGCAATGAAATGCAAAATGTAAGATTCTAGATAATATTTTTATTGGACGCAATGATTTGCTGAACACAGTTGCTTCACGGGTGTCCAAAAGTCTTCCAATTTTACGCGCGCGAAAATTATATTCGATTCCATCCACGCGCGTTTCCAAGTGTGGTATGTTGCGAAGTTTGTAGGTAAACAGAAAGAATTAAGATTGTTTTGTTTAGCTTGATGTTACTGATAAGTTTAAATCCCTGAAGCAAGTCAATTCAAGTGCCTTGTTTGTATGTTGTGCATCTAAAAACCTCTCTCTGTTTTATAAACACGATGTTATTTTCGTTCTCGTTCGCAACGATCGAAATCAAGTATGAAAACCAGGCGAAAACGAAACACAGCTCTGTGAAACTGAAAATTTGTGACTTATGCAAGAATAAAATAAGGATAGACGAAATGATATTTCAGCTCTGTTCACTGAAATGGTTTTCACCGAGCTCCTTTATATTTGAGTGAAATATTTTTCTCACACGTACAGAAATATATTTGTAAGATCAGAAGTTTGATCCGAAAAGTTGAAATAAATTAAAAGTTATTTTTTGAGAAAGTCGCGAAACGCTTTTATTCGGATTGATGTGAACCTTGCCAGACGCCTGTCTGGCTGGCTGGTGGGGCCTAGCTTGAAAAAGGAGGCGTGGCTCATTTAAACCCGAAGAGGGGGTATAACAAAACAATAGGCTTTTCGAGCCTGGTTAAGTTCGAGGCATTCGGTTAGTTAGGGTGCAGCGCGAAAAATGGGATTAGTGCAGGAAACGGCGAGAAAAAAATGGCGAGGAGCTGCGTAGGTCTCCCTTATTTTTCGCTCACCGTTTTTCGTGCTGCTTCCCAACTGACCAAACGTCTGGAACAGGCTACAAAATAACGGTAGACGTTATTTGTCGTAACGCAACGCTTCTCGCAGTTCTCACCACTGGGGAGTACTGTAAGCGTTGCGTGACAAACCAAATGAAGGCTGAGAAGGAAGAAAGGAACCGAAGGGGCTAAAAACAGCGCTTCCACATAGTGGCTAATATGGTGGCGTATCAGTTCAGTCTAGTTCAATCCTTGGTTCGGGGGGAGAGAAGGAAATAGGGTGATAAAAGTAAAATTTAGGAAAAATTAGGTAAAATCTCCTTTAATACTTGGTACCCAGGCTTAGCCATGCGGTCAACGTAACGCGCAGAGAAACTGGGCACAAGTCAGAAGAGCGTGACCTCTCTTTTGTCACAGCCGTCACAGAGGATAAAAACATTGGTCAAATATGGCATCTGACAACTCGAGTATTGATCGCGATGCCGACACAAGTGATGCAAATGATGCAGATGAATCATTTGTAAGAATAGAACCATTCTCTTCGGATAATATGGTCAGCATGCGCTCATCAAAGCGTCAAGGAAATCAAGCGGCATTTTCCCTTCAGCCGCCATGTTCTGAATCACCAACCTTCGATCAGCACACTCGATGGCCTGTTCGCGATCGTTCCAGGAAGAGGCGTTTAGTCAGTAAATACGGATCGCTTAAAGTGTCAGCTAGGAATGTACCACGGAAAACGAAGCTTTACTTCGCTGATATTTTCACTACTATGATCGACCTTCGCTGGCCTTGGGTGATCTTGATATTTTGTGGCTCGTATGTACTGTCGTGGGTCGTGTTTGGTTTGTTGTGGTGGCTTCTGGTTGCAGTGCGAGGACCTTCTGTTTGTGCCACGGAGGTAAATCAAAACAAATTACAGGTTTACTTTCTGTAATTTTTACTGACATATTCTGAATACATGGCAGTGTGTTCTGAAAGGGGGCGTTGTTGTGTGTTTCAGTATGGTAATATGAAACCACATGCGGGCAGGGGGGGGGGGGGGGGGGGTCACCTCATATAGCACTGGTCACAGTACTATATCTTTATTTTGTGCCAAGAAAAAATTGCCCAGTTCACATGTAATTGTTGAAAATTATGAAAGGAACTCCTAAACGACGCCAGAGTAACAATTTGTTGGCACGACTCGACTTTGTGTACACCTAAAAGGTACCTATTCAAAAATGACAAAAAGTTCCTCTGAATTTTTTTTGGCCAAAAATCCTTTCTAATGGTACTAGGATAATTGTAATTGTTTTCATTAAGTTTTATTAAACAATTAAACTACTAAATGTATGTTTAATTAAACAGTTATATGTAGATATTCAGTCATAGTAAACTCAACCCTATCTTTATTTGCATGATATGATAGCATATTATTTATAATATTTTTTTCCAGGTTGACGATTGGGTATCTGCATTTCTGTTTTCAATCGAAACCGAGCAAACCATTGGTTATGGAAGCAGAGCAATAACAAACAAATGTCCAGAGGCTGCAATCATATTGCAAGTACAATCTCTAATTGGATTAATTTTGGATGCTTTTATGCTTGGTTTGACGTTTGCTAAGCTTTCACAGCCTCGAGAACGCATGAAGACTGTGATGTTTTCAGAGTATGCAGTCATTGCACCTAGAGACGGAAAAATGTGTCTGATGTTTCGAGTTGGAGACATTCGGAAGAGTCAAATTGTTGACGCTTCGATACGGATGCAGCTTTTTAGGAAGTGGAAAACCATGGAAGGAAGAGACATCCCTTTCTATCAGGAGGATCTCAAAGTGTGTTATGACTGGCGGAATCCAGACAATGACTTCAGAAATGAGCTATTTCTTCTGTTACCCATGGTGATAATCCATGTGATAGATGAAAAAAGTCCTTTTTATGAAATGTCTCCTGATAAACTTAGAGAATCAGACTTTGAAGTTGTTGCAGTTTTGGATGGAATCGTCGAACACACAGGAATGAACACACAGCCCAAGACATCATATACAAGTGACGAAATCTTATGGGGCTATGACTTTGTGGATGTCATCGACAGAAAGTTTCTTGAGAATGGCAAATATTTTGTGGATTTTTCAAAGTTTAACGAGATCGTTAATGTGGAGGTACCACAATGCTCTCCAAAAGAGTTTTATCAGATGCAGCATTAATATTATGTAGCTATATATCAAACACAAGGGAGAGTGTTTCATCAGTAAAGAGTTGAAAATACAATGCACAGTGGTGTGTTTTTGACAAACTTTCAGGTGTATGAAAATATCATTTTGATGACACTCTTTGAAATGTTTGATGTTATTTCGGAATTGGAAGTAAACCTGATATGTAAACCAAGTAATAAAATTGTAAAAATCTTATGCTAATAAGAACAGATTTCCAAACCACCTTTACAATTTTCTTTGTTTTTACTTGACGAATTATTAATGAGTTTAAGAAGACAAAGACTAATACCCCATTCACAACATCATGTTTAAAAGCTGTTTTAATAATTAAACATGCTTAATGGTGTTTGTCAGCTTTAAATTTAGCCCAATGAAAGCACAAGTTAGAGCTTCTTAAAGATGAATTCCAGTCCTTACTGCGCAATCTCGGCTGCAATGTTTATGTGAGCCCACACGAAGGGAATGTTTACAAGCAAAACTAAAAATTCCACGACAAACTTACCTTTTTCTTCATTATTAACGCCAGATATCCTTGCAGAACAAATAATAACGAGTAGAAGAACCTTGACGCTATTTCAAACCGACGTTTTAGCTCATCGGAACTTCTTGAACGAAACGAACTGTAATGGCGGACTAAAAAACGTCATGTATGCTGTCACCGAAGTGTAACGTTTCAACGAATTCAAAACAAAAACGTAAACAAACCCCGAGTCTGCGCAGTACGGACTGGAAATCATCTTTAACGAACGTGTATTTCCTGCATTTTGTGAACATTTGTGATCAAAACGTTTTTGGTTTTTAATTTCCCAAACAAAAGGCCATCACCAACAAGCCTTAACCACAGCTATTTTTTAGTAAAACCTCTCCTTACTGACACCCCTATAATATGGGTGGTGAATGGTCCTTCAAAAAAAGGTGAGTCTTGCAGAATTTTAGTCAAATTTCAGGGGTCTCATCGTCTTGAATTTTTCTTTGATGCCTTCTCAGAGTCTTGATTTCTTTTGCAAGGCTATAAAAAGGTCTCGGGCTCGCAGAAAAGATATCAGTCTCGCTGTCCCGCAAAGTCTCGCATTTACCACTCAACACCACTTATAATACAGACACGCCCCAAATCAAACAGTTCACCTGGTTCCAGAAAGAGACAAATATTCATATAAACTCTACCTCGTAATAAGGTTGAGGGGGGGGGGCAGGAGGATAGGAGCCAGAGAGAAAAGGGAAGGGAGGTGGAGAAGTTGGGAAGCCGGATTCCCAAGGTGGTGGGAACCAAAAAAAATCCGCAAAATAAATGATGAGACAAAGAGGAGGGAACCACTACGGAAAGGGACAGGAGGAAGGGAAGTTGGGCAAAAGGTACGAGAAGCAGAGTAAGAGGTACAGGAAGTGGGAGGTAAGCAGACCCCTTGTCCCCCAATCTTGTCCTCGGGGCTCTTTTCCCTTCAGAGCAGGAGAGGGGGTTCCCCACCCTCTTCCGCTCTGAAGAGAAAAGAGCCCATACCAAGGGACGAGGTTGCTGCCCCCCCCCCTCCCACACACACCCTTCCAAGGACACCATGCTTTCCTGTCCCTTTGGTGTAAAGTCAAGTGGATTCAAGTCATTAGAAGGCTTTACCTTCAGAGGGGGGGGGGGTGCATTCCGAATTTTCATTGTAAATTTACCCCAGGGAGGGGGGAGATTACCCCCATGCACTCAAATCTTCTCAAAACAAAAACCTAACTCACTCTCGTCCCCAGAGCCGCTTGTGCCTCTTAGCTGGCTGAGCCTGGGGCACGAGGAACAAGTGGCTCTGGAGACACATGATTAAATTGGCCAGATTTTTAACAGAGATTTTAAATATAACCAATCAAATCAACCGCTTTAAAATCCCTTTGTTGTAGGAGATTTTAAAACGGCTGATATGATTGGTTAGATATCTGGCCAATCAAATCTGTAGCGGCTCTGGGGCAACCTCGTCCCCAGGGCCTTCTCGGTAAATGGCAGTCGTTACGAGATGACCCTGGCCAAGGCTGATATGACGGCATCGCAGAGTGGTCTATTCTAACCTCAATCCTGATTGGTTCATGTAATCCAAAACAAATATGGCGGAGGGGTCGATTTTTCTTGGAATTTAAGCCATTTACAGCTGGAAAGGTAAGTCTTTTCCAATATATTTATAATTCTCAAGATTCAAATAATTCGGTAGAAGTAGAAGCGTTAAATTCACTTCATTGCGAACTTTTCGCTTTGCTGTTTTGACTGTTTTATAACTTAATATTCCTGCCGAAAGTAGAACCTAGTACTGTCGGAAAGTAACATTCAAGATGAAAGAGTCATTTCGACACCGGGCTGCAGCTATGTAGACCTATGTACGAGATGCAAATCTAAAACGTAAAGGAATTTCTGCCCGTCGTAGACATAGTTGGACCCTAAAGTGCTCGTGTTCTTTTTCGGAGGAAATTCGATTTCAATTTGTCGCGTTCGAACACATATCATCACCCATTCACTGTCTGCATTCTTCCGAATATGATATTGGTGCTTTCTAAGGGTCTGTTTTCATTATGAATTTATTTATACCACTCCTTTTTTGTAGGTCCTTATACAAGTGGTGGACGTGTTTTAAATCATGCTCAAGTAGTGCTGGAGAAAATAGGTGACCAAAGGAGATAAATTAAGCGTGTTAATAAGAGATCTATTAAAATATTAATTAATTAATGTGAAGGATAAAAAAACTTTGGTCAATTTAATTTCTTTAAAAAATTAAAGTTGTATCGTGTACTGTTCTCACAATATGTTGTCTCAGACTTCCTTGCTTTCCCTTTTACAGTTACCTCATGATCAGTAAAGGCTGATTGCAAACATGACAGACAGAGTATATTGAAATTTAAAAACAATTTGTAACAAAATATTTCTGATGAAACTTGAGGTATTTGAAAATGTGATCAAACACTTAAATGAGACTAAAAAAGAGAACAATCAGGAAAATAAAACTACAAAATATGTTCTTTGTGAGGTCATTTACCTATCTCACTGTCATAGTTTTGATTTGTCTTAAGGTTCTCTAAATGGATATTTTATAAGGAAAACCTTATCAGTGTACTGTTTTAACGTGGCTCATTGCACATCAAAACCTGAAAGCATTGTACTGTGGAAATGTTTGGGAAGTCATGTGTCACTTGGATGATGAAGCCCAGCCCTGTTTGCCCCAGCAGGGGTACTTAGGGTTTCAAGTGACGGGGATGATAGAAGGATTTTTTTGGGTTTGACAGTTTCGGTTCCGGGATTTTTTTGGGTAGGAAAATTTGTAAGTATTTTTTTTTAATAAAAATAAGGGAATTTTTGGGTATTAAATACAAACTAAAGATGTGTGGTAGTGCTTTGGCTGCATAGTTCTGCAAATAAAGTACAAACTAAAGTACTTTTCTGTTGATTTTTGGGGGTTAATTTTTGGTCCAGGGATTTTTTTGGGCTTCTGTGGGAAGCCCTAGGGATTTTTTTGGGTCTTGATTTTTGCCCTCATTCGATCATCCCCGTCACTTGAAATCCTGAGTACCCCCTGGGCTGTTTGCAGCCTTTAAAGCCTATGCTAGATAAGATGCAAAACATTTCTTCCTTTCACAAGATTTGCTATTTTCCAAAAACTTTGCTGTGGCAGTGCATTGCTTTAACAGTTCATGCTTTTTTTAATTTCAAGTATTATTTTCTAATCTTTTTCATGCCAGCAATAGCTACTTAAGGCCAAAATGGCTCTGATTTCTTTACCCTATCCCAGACAAAATTGGTTAAAACCCCTCCTCCACATACAGCAATAGGCGCCTATGTAGAGCTTCAAATTAGATATTATGTACCACCTTCACTCTCTTGTGATAAAACAGGCAGCATTTTTTTGAAACTAACAGAACATGATCATCATAAAATTAATATTTACAAGGCTGAAAGGTGATTAAAGTCCACAGATGCCATCTACGCAAAAATCCATTTCACTCTCTTGAGTGATTAATTATTTGCACAGCACAATCTTTTTACAAGTATGGGATCACTGGAGGCCAAATGATCCAACAATGGCATTCAGAACTAACAAGTCTATTCTTATGTTTTAGAGCTCTTTTCATGGGGATAAACAGTGTCTGTGTGGACAGTCTCACAAATTTTAAAGATGACTGTTTTGAGTCAAAACAATTTTTTTGCTCCTGTTTAAAGAGTGTAGCTGGGGGTTGAGGCATGGGGCGCCCTTGACATCCCTCTGTGAGACAATTTAAGAAGCGAGCGTAAATTGTTTTTAGGTATTTTAAAACAGGAATTTTCTACACAATGCCATTTTGGAATTTATGACATCAATGTATTGCCCATTTGTTTCACGCAAAGAATGCATGCTTCCTAACAATACAGTGGAAACACACTGATGTCAAAAAGTCCAAAATGGCAACATGTGGGAAATGTAAAAGTGATCATCTTTTAGCATTTTGTATTCTGATAAAATGTTAAATCATCCTTCTCCTGTAAAATTTGTGATTTAGACATCATTTCAAGCAACACACTGAACACTAACTAGCCTGCCATATGTGGTCACAGGTGTAATCCCAAGTTCTACACCCTGTTTAAGTCTATTATGTGCATAACTATGTGCATAACATCTTTGAAACGAAAGTGTCAATATTTTAAACTGCTGTGGTAAAAAAGTTAAAACTAATTCCAGAAGATTACAGTTATGTGGGTTCACCTGTTTTGATGTACAAAATAGCCACTCAAGTGGATGTAAATATCTCAAAATTTCAGTTAGAACTTCACCTCATGTAAAAGTTTGTAAAACAAAGTGAAATTGGCCTCAACTAAGGTAAGCTTCAAACATGTATAAATTTGAGTTTAAGCTTTCAGGGGGAGCGATTGCAGAATACCCGGTCACTTCATTTACATGTGTCCGAATGCTTTAAAGAATGAGGCATAACACAACAGGCACTTTGTTATTCAATGAGATGCAAAAGAGTGGCCGGGTATATGGCCATAATATGGATATGGATATTTCATAATTTCAGTTACAACTTCACCTTATGTAAAAGTTTGTAGAACAGAGTGAACTTGGTCATATAAAAGCGAAAATGTATGAGTTTAGTTAAAGCTTTTAGGGTCAAGGTTATGTGTATCACTGTAATAAGTTAGAATGAATTATAAAGCACATTTTGAAATCCCTGAAATAATATCTATGCTTTACGAAGTAATCACTGCCTCCTGCATGAAGTTTACGCCCTCAAACGCCGTCGAAGAGTCAATTCGAATTCAAACTGGACCGCCATTTTGTTTTGGCTTCTCTGAAAAGTCACGTGACAAAAATCTCCAAGATTTTTGGAGATTTTGTACCACGTGACCCAGCCTTTGCCAGGGTCTTCTCTCGACGAGCCGCCATTTTGAAAACTCGTCGCCGAGAAGGCCCTGGGGACGAGGTTGGCTCTGGGGAGGAGAATGCCTCGATTTCAGGATGACACTCGACCCATGCCGTCGCAAATAAAACTTGTTCCAGGCCTTCGCAGTAAATTGCTATTTGGCTCGAACATTTGGCTCTTCTTGGCAGCAACAATGGTAAAAGGATGCAGTCTTGAGTATTAAAGACATGAATTCTGCAACTTCAAGCGAGCGCCTTGTGAATTCCAAGTTCGCAAGTTACCATTCAGACGAGGAAGCAGAGTCTTCGACAGCAGTCAATGTCGGAACTCGTGTGGTTTCTGAGGAAACTGCCGGGTCTTGGCTGGTGGACTCGGCAACTCTTCGTGCTGAAACCAAAAGCGAAATTCCGGAAGGTTTCAAGAAACGACGTCGTTTGATTAAAAAGTCTGGCGAGCTCAAAGTTCTAGCCAAGAATGTTCCTCGCAAGACTAGACTGTACCTTGCGGATATATTCACGACCATGATAGATCTACGCTGGAAATGGGTTATACTCATATTTTGCGCCTCCTACATTATGGCATGGACGCTGTTTGGTTTTATTTGGTGGCTTATAGCTTATCTGAGGGGCTCAACAGTTTGCGTTTGGAAGGTATGGTTATTATCATTACTGAGAAAAGGCCTTGGCTACCCCAATCCCTCCACCACCAGCCTCCCCCCCCCCCCTCCCCCCACATACACATACAGGGCTTGTTTTCATCCAAGGAAACTCACTACCCCAAGAAAGCATTGCAGAACTGTTTTATATAATCCCTTTTTCATGCCTGTATACCTTGCACTGAAAATGTTTTCCTTACTCTCCTCTAGACTAAGATAAGAGCACTTGGCTGCACCCTCCCTCCCCCTTTCCCATGCCCTCCCATATTACCCTTTTGTGGAAGAGGGAGCAAGGATGGTGCTGTGGTGAGAGCGCTTGCCTCTCACCAGTGTGGCCCGGGTTTAATTCCAGACCCAGCATCATATGTGGGTTGAGTTTGTTGTTGGTTCTCTTCCTTAATTGCTCCGAGGGTTTTTCTCCTTCCACAAAAACTAACACTGCTAAATTCCGTTTCGATCTGAAATCAGTGGGATTGGAAAAGCCACTATGTGGAAGATGCCACTGTAAATTACCATTATTATTATTACATACACACAAACAAAAGGGTTGTGTGTTTACAAAGGAAATAAAAAAGGCCTCAAGAAAGCATGGGGGCACCTGTTAATAACTTGCAGAGGTGACTTGGAACACTATGTGAAAGATTGGTAAAGATTTGTCACTAATTTCTGAAATTTCTGAAGATGTTTGGAGCACCATAATGTATCTGCATAATTTTTCTGAAGACTGCTAAAAACACTCCACTCCTTTCTAAGGTAAAGGTTAAGCCTGCTATTGAGCCAGGTGGCTCATCAGGCCAGAGCTTATCCCAGTTTCTGTAGCATTAGGTGGCTAGGAGTATTTCTACTCCCCACTGGTTGGGATGCTAGTCCATCGCAGGGTTACCCTCCAGCAGTAAATTCGCCAGTACCCATTTATACGCCTGGATGGAGAGAGGCACTATGAGACTAAAGTGTCTTGCCTAAGAACACAACGCAGTGCACCGGCCAGGTCTCGAACCCAGATTGCTCAATCTGGAGCCTGGCGTACTAACCATTAGGTCACCGCACCTTCAAAATACTTTCTAATAACCGTTACAACTACTTTCTTAAGGTTATTATAATTTACAAATTTGTCTGAAAGTTGTTTGATAATTTTGCCAGACCAGTGTGCAGAAGGTCATAGTTTCAACTCGTGTTTGAAGAGCTTGAAATTTTTTTCTAATTAGGAAGGGTCACTGGGTTATTAACAAAAACAAAAGGTTGAATTTTATTCATTGTTGCCATAAAATGATTTATAATAAAGATAAGATGTTCTACATGACACGAGCATGGGACAAAGAAAAATTCTGAGTCCCCGACGGGAATCGAACCCATGGCCTCCCAGATACCGGTTGGGCGCTCTAACCAACTGAGCTACGTGAGACTCGTTATGATCGAAAAATTGTCCGGACTTCATGTCCAACCACACTTGGGATTTTGTCAGACATGAGAAAACTTTGGTCGGCCAATGTCCGATGACCGACTGTTATTTGCAGCCCTGTGCGCAGTGCCTCTCTCCACCCAAGTGTATAAATGGGTACCGGCAATAAAATGCTGGGAGGGTACCCTGCGATTGACTAGCAGCCCATTCAGGGGGGAGTAGAAATATTCCTAGTCGTTCAAGCTACTGAAACCAGGATAAGGTCTGGCCTAGTGGGCCACTAGGCTTGAATACAGATTTTTTCCTACAAATGAATACAACATGTATGCATGTTCTACAGCCAAGTGTGCAACAGCTTTCTAGCCTTCTGATTGACAGTACAGTTGAATCTTGATAACTCAAACCTTTAAGGGATAACCAAATCAAAAAAGTTTTAAGTTTGTTAGTTTGAAATATCGAGGGTAAAGTAAAAAAATAACCTGAAAGGGAATTTAAGAAGGTTTGAGTTAGTGGAAGGCTTAGGCTTTCGGGGGTTTGAGTCAACTTGATTCCACTGGATTCTTTATGGCATAAGGACAAAACCTGTACAACCCATTCCAAGCCAAAAACAATGCCATAAAATACCAGTTATAAGCCTCCTGATAATAAGCCCATTATTGCTATATTAAAAATATTCTGGCTTTAACCTCCCTGACATAAGCCCTCCTCCATGCATACTTCAAGTTTGCTAGTAGAGTGCAGATCAAAACGTTTATCTCATCAGAGCTTTGAATTCATTTCTTGTCAACACATTTTTATGCTGCTTAAAAGCCCTTCCCCCTCCCTCCCCCCAGAAATTAAACTACCCCAATTATAATTTTGTTAAAAACCTCTTATGAATGTCAGTGGTTTCATTAAGTGCCAGACACCGGGCAAATTGACCGGCTTTTAGCATGACGTTGCCTGGTGGTTTTCAACCCTGGGCTTTCAACACAATTTTAATCATAAAGAATATATGCATCCATATGCCTGGGTGCCAAATTTTGATGCCCTCCTGGAATGTATAAGCCCAGCATTATTTTAATAACCAGCATTTTACAGTATCTCTATTTCAGAGTGACCAGTCATTTAGCTTATGCAGTTTTTCCTACAACACAACCAGATTCATGTACAGACTCAGTACTTGTTTCATGTTCGCATGGGTTAACAAGTTCACTAAGTTATATCCTGGTAATCGCATTGATATTCTGTAGGGTTTGTGTGCTTGCAGGCTCTTTTTCTCTCCACTGGCTGGTTGTTATGTGGTTAATTCAGAGGAGATTTTTTATTTGAGCTGTTGTTACATCAAGCTTCCCTTGCGAATTGTAGCCATTATGTAGGTCGTCACGCGATGCTTCTTCGAAAGAAGCGATTGTGTCAAGTTGTGTAGCGCAACGCATCTCACCACGGCGCGAAAGTTTCGTGACTCTAGTCGCGCATGACTCATCGCGCGCGACTCATGTTGCGTGACTCAAATCGCGCGATTGGCGTGACTACCCAAGTAGCAGCTATGAGAGACTATTCTCACCAAGTGACATACAGATGACCTAGCTCCACAGAGTTCCTTATCAGTTGCGCGCGAAAAACCCATAAACAAGCAAAAGCCAATCAGTGACACTACACGGTTCTCGCGTGTAGCGCGCGTGTAGCGCGTGTGTAGCGCGTGAAGAGACAGCCTGCTTTCTTAGACTAGCGGTATAAGCGAAACGGCCTCTCCTATACGAATTTACTTTTTGAGAGAGAAAGGAACAGATAATAATCTAGTATTCCTTACATTGAAAAAGACTTTGCCTTTTATTCGTCTTACAGGTTAACAACTGGACATCTGCATTCCTTTTTTCTGTGGAAACTCAGGAAACCATTGGCTATGGCCAGAAAGCAATAACGACTAAATGCCCTGAGGCCGTCATAGCCCTGCAGCTTCAGTCGCTCGTGGGGTTACTTATCGATGCCTTCATGCTGGGTCTAACATTTGCCAAACTATCAAGACCTCGAGAGCGCATGAGGACGGTGATGTTCTCAGATTACGCGGTTATAGCGCCAAGAGATGGGAAAATGTGCCTGATGTTTAGAGTAGGAGACGTGAGAAAGAGCCAAATAGTCGACGCATCTGTGCGCATTCAACTCTTTAGAACGTGGACTACTAAAGAAGGTAAAGAAATCCCCTTTTACCAAGAAGACCTTAAGGTGTGTTACGACTGGCGTTACCCTGACAACGACTTCAGGAACCAACTCTTCTTGCTGTTGCCCATGGTGATAATTCACGTGATCGACGAGAATAGCCCCTTTTATGACGTCACACCGCAGACACTGCAAGAGTCAGAATTTGAAATTGTGGTGGTGCTTGATGGCGTGGTGGAAGCGACAGGTTTAAACACACAACCCAGATCTTCCTACTTAAATAGCGAAATTTTGTGGGGTTATGATTTCTGTAACACTCTGGAGAAATCTCAGTTCAGTGAAAATGGTTTCTTCAATGCTGATTTCTCCAGGTTTAATGACTTGCATGTTGTGGATACGCCAAGGTGTTCACCAAGAGAGTATTACACACGACAACAGCAAGCACAAACCTAGAAATTTAAAGACTTTTTGATTTTCTTTTTGTCGTCGTAGTAAGCTAAACCTTGAGAGAGAACTAGGTTCCTTTCAGTCTGTCAAAATCGTTATGAGCCCGCGGTCATCGTGAATCTCATACAGTTGCTAGGCAACGTGAAGAACTTACATGACGTCATGACTTTCCGATTGGTCTCGCTATGTTTTGATTGGATGTCTTCGAAAGATCTGAAAGATTCTCCGCAATTTCCCGACAAAGGCACTTGCTCTGCAAAATAATGAGCAAAGATTTGAGTGTAAGCTACTTTATTTTAAATTTGTCACTGTGGTATGCACATTTGTATTAGTTTAACGACGCTTATCGTTCCGTACAGTGAATGTGTTTTGTTTTAAAATGGCAAAGACCAGAGTTACATCGCGTTAGCTAAGCTATTCACTAAGAACATTTCATTTCTTGTCTTCATTCAGTGGTCGTTCAAAGGTTTACGAAAAGTGCCAGATTCACAGAACAGCGAAGATTTATGCGTGGTCTGCAAAAAGGTCAAAAGCAGGAGGGCAAAATGTAGCAAACGCTCCTTCCCTTTTATACCATGGGCCGTCCGCTTTTTTCTCCGTTTACCGTCGTCCAAATGACCCATATTTTGGCGTTTTCCAATAAATAAAAGCCTCATGGATGCTGGCAGATCGCAAAAAAGCGTTGGTGGTTCATCTCTTTTTTGCTTTTCTCAGTTGATAAACATCGATTTTTTCCTCCTCCATTGCTGATTTTGTAACCATGTTTCGTAATTTCCAGCCTCCATTGTGATGATGCTTGCGAACCGGGCCTCCTATTCCAATAAAATGCCCCTTATTTTTGACATATTTTTCAGGATTTTTTTAAAATGTGACCGACCGACCCAAAATTAGGAAACGCGTTCGACGGTTAACGGAGAAAAAAGGGGGATGACCATGCTGTTCCGTACATTTGAGTAACACATTTCAGCTTTTTTGATTTTTTATAAAATCGCCATTACACGACAATAATAGTTTTTTTTTTCAGTTATTTTTGATATTGGAATTTATGGCCATTGAAAATATATATTGGCCTTCATATATTATGAAGGTTGTTCTTATCCGTGTCAGTTTTCCACAGTCTTAACTATTCTTCCCTTCTGGTTTATATTACGTTTTTTTGTTTTTGTAACCATAGTAAACTAGAATTGTGAAGCTTCCTAAACCTTCCTTCCTTCAATTTGAAGGTATCTGGTAAGCCGCGAAAAATTACTAATACTTGTCATACAGTAGCCTCTTTAAACTAGTAGGCATTTGTAAATACATTGTGAACCAGACTCATTTTGGAAATGTTGGAAATAGATAGTTATAATACTTTATTTATTAAAACAAATATGAAACAACTGCAGAGGAAAAATAATCGAACTTAAAGCTAAGATTGTGAAATGAGAATGAGAAAATGAAAAGTTGAATTAAAATATCTTCTGTTTTGACTTCAGTGTTGTTAGATCTATTCAACACAAGGCAGGAGAGACTCGCATGTCTGTGTCTTGAAAGAAGTTAGAAATTCAATACCCCCTCCCTCCCCACTCCTCTTCCCGGTGATGTTGTCAAGATGACTTATAACATTTATAGCGGTGGCTCAGTGACAGTTTCAATAGCGAAGCGCGCGAGGTCTAAAAATAAAATGCAAATGATTACCGTAGAATTCCGGTTATAAGCCCTGGGCTTATACAACTTCGTAAGGGGTTTTCGGTGGGCTTATAAACGGAGGGGCTTATATCCGGGAGGGCTTATAAGCGGAAGGAAAAAAAAAACGTTTCAAAACGAGCCACGGGAGTGTTGATGACAATACGTTTTTAAGTTAAAAAGTTACGACTGGCGTTACCCTGACAACGACTTCAGGAACCAACTCTTCTTGCTGTTGCCCATGGTGATAATTCACGTGATCGACGAGAATAGCCCCTTTTATGACGTCACACCGCAGACACTGCAAGAGTCAGAATTTGAAATTGTGGTGGTGCTTGATGGCGTGGTGGAAGCGACAGGTTTAAACACACAACCCAGATCTTCCTACTTAAATAGTGAAATTTTGTGGGGTTATGATTTCTGTAACACTCTGGAGAAATCTCAGTTCAGTGAAAATGGTTTCTTCAATGCTGATTTCTCCAGGTTTAATGACTTGCATGTTGTGGATACGCCAAGGTGTTCACCAAGAGAGTATTACACACGACAACAGCAAGCACAAACCTAGAAATTTAAAGACTTTTTGATTTTCTTTTTGTCGTCGTAGTAAGCTAAACCTTGAGAGAGAACTAGGTTCCTTTCAGTCTGTCAAAATCGTTATGAGCCCGCGGTCATCGTGAATCTCATACAGTTGCTAGGCAACGTGAAGAACTTACATGACGTCATGACTTTCCGATTGGTCTCGCTATGTTTTGTTTGGATGTCTTCGAAAGATCTGAAAGATTCTCCGCAATTTCCCGACAAAGGCACTTGCTCTGCAAAATAATGAGCAAAGATTTGAGTGTAAGCTACTTTATTTTAAATTTGTCACTGTGGTATGCACATTTGTATTAGTTTAACGACGCTTATCGTTCCGTACAGTGAATGTGTTTTGTTTTAAAATGGCAAAGACCAGAGTTACATCGCGTTAGCTAAGCTATTCACTAAGAACATTTCATTTCTTGTCTTCATTCAGTGGTCGTTCAAAGGTTTACGAAAAGTGCCAGATTCACAGAACAGCGAAGATTTATGCGTGGTCTGCAAAAAGGTCAAAAGCAGGAGGGCAAAATGTAGCAAACGCTCCTTCCCTTTTATACCATGGGCCGTCCGCTTTTTTCTCCGTTTACCGTCGTCCAAATGACCCATATTTTGGCGTTTTCCAATAAATAAAAGCCTCATGGATGCTGGCAGATCGCAAAAAAGCGTTGGTGGTTCATCTCTTTTTTGCTTTTCTCAGTTGATAAACATCGATTTTTTCCTCCTCCATTGCTGATTTTGTAACCATGTTTCGTAATTTCCAGCCTCCATTGTGATGATGCTTGCGAACCGGGCCTCCTATTCCAATAAAATGCCCCTTATTTTTGACATATTTTTCAGGATTTTTTTAAAATGTGACCGACCGACCCAAAATTAGGAAACGCGTTCGACGGTTAACGGAGAAAAAAGGGGGATGACCATGCTGTTCCGTACATTTGAGTAACACATTTCAGCTTTTTTGATTTTTTATAAAATCGCCATTACACGACAATAATAGTTTTTTTTTTCAGTTATTTTTGATATTGGAATTTATGGCCATTGAAAATATATATTGGCCTTCATATATTATGAAGGTTGTTCTTATCCGTGTCAGTTTTCCACAGTCTTAACTATTCTTCCCTTCTGGTTTATATTACGTTTTTTTGTTTTTGTAACCATAGTAAACTAGAATTGTGAAGCTTCCTAAACCTTCCTTCCTTCAATTTGAAG
>NC_135766.1:24151404-24166675 GCF_052425735.1 Oculina patagonica
TCCGCCTTTTAGCCACTTGGTAAAATATTAAAATAAATTATAAAATTATTAAGAGAAGCCTTGAGCCAAGTGACCCATACTGCCGGAGCTTATCTACTCCCCCTGGATGGGATGCTAGTCCATTGCAGAGTACCCCCCAGCATTATTTTGTCGGTAGCCATTTATGTAACTGGGTGGAGAGAGGCGCTATGAGGGTCAAGTGTCTTGCCCAAGAACACAACACAGTCACCCCAACCGGGACTCAAACCCAGACCATTCAATCCGAAGTCCAGCATGTTAACCATTAAGCCACCATGCCTCCCAAAAATATTGAATAGTCAGCTTATATCCTTGCTATTCATGACTGTAGGGATGCAAAGGACACCTAATTGACAGCATCATCAATTTCCGTGACAATCTTGAGGAAGAGATTTTTAGTACTGCTCAGGAGCATGCTGCCAGATGTGACCTGATGCTGTGTCTGGGTACGACAATGACTGTCAGTCCTGCTAATGAACTAGTGGAGATGGGTAAACAGCCCCTGAGAATTGTGGTTTGCAATAGGTGAGATCATTTGGATTAACCACTGAATATGAACTAGTTTGTTAATTGAAGCCTTCTGGGAAAGAAAGGGCCTGTTTGTGTGAAGAAAAGTTGTTCATTCTAGAAGGGCAACCCTCATCCCATGAGCAATCTATTGACAAGCATTTTATGAGAACGAGGACTAGCCAAAAATAGACCCTCCCAGTTTCATACATGCCCTGTATGTTCAAAATTGTCCCTGGTATTCAAGTCAAAATGGCCAAGTGTTTACATTGAAAACAAAAATAATGGCTAACCCTCCAGGGTCACCCTATCTTCAAAGTGAGTGTCCTTCCCTGCCCCAAGACAGCTTTGCTATTTTTTCATATACCGGTAAACAGTTGGCAGCTATTTATAAAGAAACGCATGAAAAGCTCTCTCACCCGTGGAGGCTCAGTATGGAAGGTAATCTTTCTACCAAAGACAACTTTCCTCCATAAAAACAGGCCCTGACCCCTAAAATCTGAAATGCAAAAAGCCCTCTCATAACACATTAGGATACAGGTTGCATTTGTTGACACCATGAATTTTTACACCAACTTTAAATGAGCAGAAGTGTACTTTTTTACTGTGGCTCTTGGAGCATGTTGCTTAGCGAATTCAGTGCTTTCAATAAGTACAGACAGCCAATGAAAAGCAATGGCTGCTTAACTTCACTCTACTTCCCTTAGAGAAGTTGGCTAACTTTTACCTTACACTGAAGTAATTAAGATTGTTTCAAATAGTTACTCGACTCAAACCAGCTGCCTACTTCAAATTATTTTTATTGCCTGTGAATTAATGAGTAAAATGCAACATTGCATTCATTTTGCAGGCAAAAAACAGACGTGGACAAACTGTGTGTTACTCAGGATGCAAGAGGGAAACAGCTAGGGTCCAGGGTGTTTGGAGACTGTGACAATCTCATGTCACAGGTAATGCGGCATTTGATGAGCCATGATGCCTTGCAGGAGTGGGAGAAAGAACGAACTGTCCGGATGAGGGAATACGACCAACGGAGGACAAAGAGCTAATCGTTAAATTAGAATTCGGACCAAAAATCTAGTTTATTTATTATTTAGCATCAGTGCTGAGTGTAGCTTACTTTTAAATACATAACTTTCTTGTTTTTATATATAATATATTTAACCTAGTCATGCTAAACCACAATAAATTATTACAATTATTATTGCAGTGCAAGAAATAGCATCATTAAAGCCATATTACACACTAGCACCATACTGCACAGTAGTACAGCCGTTTCCCTGCACCATTAGGGAAGCATTTTTGTTTATTTGGGAGTTGTTTTCAGGGGGGTTTTTATAGGGGGGTCCTGAATATAACTGGTGCTGACATGGATGGCCTGATTAACCAAACTACTGATTCTCTGTATAAAGTGGGAGTGCATACACATTTCAAACTGACTTTTGTATTTTGGCAGTTTGAAACAAACATTGATGTCATAAACACTATCAGTCTGATCGCTACTCCATTTTATCATTAAAACTTGCAGTAATGTATGTCTATAAACATTATAATGTTGTACATAGTATAGATATTTCAGTGTACATGTATGTTATCAATAAAAGATTGAAACTTTTATACCGGTAATTATTCACTTTGTCTTTAAAGATAGTGATTATATGATTCCTGTCCCTAAAATTTGGGTTGTAAATTACAATATTTTTATGTTAATAAGTTAATACTTTGATCCTACTACCTATCATACAAACCTCTAAACATTTTTCAGTTCAATCCTAAGTCAGATTCTTCTTACCAAGTTACAGTGTCATTATAGTTCTATGATATCACCAAATGAACTCTGAAGATGTTTCATCAAGATGATACCCTCTTGTGGATAAATGCCTTTATTACATCAGCTGTTGGCTTAACAACGTATAGATATTAACTTTACTGTGCCTTTCAATTACACGCAAACTTTGAAGTTCAAAACCAAAGACTGAGGTTTTTTGCTGCTGTCAATCATAATTAGGATGGTAAGAAATAAATAATTTAAGGTCAGGAACAAAGAAACTGCATCGAAATCTACCAATCACAACTGACCGACGTGACTGGTTGAAGTGAGCTTCTGTTTCCAGAGAAGTCTGCTACAGAAGATTACCGATGGCAGCAAAAAACAGGGACTGTACCTTTTTTCACAAACAATTTTCCAGGACTCGGATTGATTTTTCCTAGACTCCAAAATTCACATTAACCCTTTCAATCCCAAGATCTCAATATTATTTTTCCTTACTGTCTGCCTTACATTTCTTATGCTAGTTCTGAGAATTCTGGTGTTACTTGAGTTTAACAAATTTCCAGAACTTTCCAGGACCGGTAGTCTTTTTCCAGGACTTTCCAGTCCTCAGGAAAGTGCCACGATAAAATTCCAGAACTTTCCAGGACCCGTACGAACCCTGAAAAATGCAACCATCAATTGGGAAGGGCTTGCATATTATTAAATTGTGCAGTAAACACACATTGATTTTATAGCTGAGAGGGCATGCTTGTTGGTGCTGAAAGTGGTTTGTCCTCCCAAAGGATTTTTCCATCACATGCGCAGAATTTCTTGGTGTTCTGGAAAAGACCAGCTGATCTGGCGATTATTCCACATGTTAAGCTGTGAAAAATTGGAGTGAAAAGTCATTAGCATACACAAAAATCCTCTTCACTTCAAACTTCCATGTTTAGCTCAGCCAGGAGGGTTGTGAGGTACTGCAAGAGTAACATGTCTTGCCAAAGAACACAACATGACTTAACCTGGCTCTGTGGACCATTTGATCCAGAGTCCAGCACAATAACCATTAAGCCACCATGTCTCCTATTCCGACCTATTGGCAATCTGACACAAATTCCAAATTCTACAGAGTAATGTCGTTAATATACATCTTTCTTACCCGGGGCCTGAATTTCCTGTTATTTTCGACAATTCATTGTTGCCACGCCCTAGATCATCTTCTCCATGGTGTACAACAAGAGATCGACCAATCACATCCCAAACCTAGCAAAGATACAGTTTATCTCCTTAATGTCAACATACAAATTCACCTAACTAGTCTCCATACATTTTCTTTAGTATTAGTTTAGAGAACTGCAATACTATAAAGCTCCCATGAGGCTGAATAAAGATGCAAATTATTTCATTAAAAAAAAAAGGTGTCATATAAGTTTAATAAAATTAATAAAATAATCTTCACAAAAAAGTAACTAATGAATAGAAAATGTGGTGGGCAGATAACTCAAAAAAAATATTACCAACCTCAATATATTGTAAAAGTCAGTTATAAATACTAGAAATATTTGTACTCCCCCACCCCACCCCCAGATGGGATGCTGGTACCCACCCTCCACCCTAGTTTATTCTCACAGTGTTCTCTCCATCGAAGTGTCTTGCCCAAGATCACAAGAACATAAAGAACATTCTTCACATTATTAGTCAGAAATGGACTACCGTATTTATTCGATTAAGTGCCCAACCTCGAATAAGCACCCACCTCAAATAAGCGCCCACCCTGTAGGTAAGAAAAGTTAATAAGCGCCCAGCCTTGAATAAGCGCCTACCGCCACCCCTCTATAATGAGGGCACAAGAGGAATTTTGATTATTGTTGAAGTTGAGATTAAAATTGACTAGGTACTACTAAGAGACTATCCCGAAGACCGAGTTTCTTTTAGTTTTTTTACTGAAACTTTCAACGAACATTTAAAATTAAGCTTGAGTACACCTTCACTTTAGTTATTATACATTGTTTTCTTGCAAAATAAACGTACTACTTACTAAAAATGGTGAAAATTTAATAAGCGCTCAGCCTCGAATAAGCGCCCACCCTCAAGGTCCAAAAATTTAATAAGCGCCCAGGGCGCTTAATCGAATAAATACGGTATTTCTTAAACAATTAAGCAATAGCCATTTAGTACCTTCACATTTTCATCTTCTAATCGGAACGAAGCCCTGCCATTCTTGTCTGCTAGTATGTTACCAAGGTCACCAATATGCTGTAAGTGAGAATGAGTGAGAGAAGGAAATTAATTAAATGGCAAGCATATTTTAGCTCTTCAAAAAAGATATAATTATAAAATCAAAGATCTCTTTGAGATATCGACTTTTTTGCATGAAGTTAGTATGAGTAGAAGGTTTATCCTGGGCATTGTTGTTCGAACATATCATGGAAGAATTCAAACGTCTTTCAGTTCAAGCATTTTTTTATTTTCGTGGAGGAAATGCTGTATTTGTCAGTCGCGTTGGCTGGGCGATTTGCGACTCATATACTTTGGCTTGGTTAAAAATGGTAAACTTTGACGCTTGCCTTTAATCGAAATAGTTGTTTCCTTTCGAGTTAGAAAGATTTCTACTCGGCTTAATGCAGGGTTCCCGATAAAGGTTACGCATGACAGAGTTACCTTTTGTCTCGTCACGTAATCTTAACCCCACATTGAGAAGTAAATTTTCGTTTGGATATTACCAAAAGCCGCTTCTCCTCGCGTTATTCTTTACCTTACGGCTACACATGCCATTTCTAACGACTACATTTCCAGTAAAACAGTTGCTGTTTTTTTTTCTAATTTTGATGATTTAACTTCTGAACAGAAGCAAAAACTTTTAGTGTTTACTGCTTCCACCGGAAGTAATTTCACAACAGGTTACAAAAAAACTTGTAAATATCACTTCACACCTGCATTGAATGTTGCAATTCTAAATTGCGCAACTCAGCAGAAATAATCAATTGTCACGAAATGAGTTCCCTTTGGTTAACTATTTGCAACGTTTTAGTGTGTGAAAGACTTGTACCAGTACAAATTTGCGTTGTTAATCGTTTTAGGTTAAATTAATATTAGCGCCTAAAGACTTGTACTAGTACAAATTGTGTTCTTAATCGTTTTAAACTTTGCTGCCTTCGAGCGCTGAACCCCTCACATTCTTAATTGGTTATGTCACATACGATTTGGGCTACTCACGTTTTTAATTGTTATATAACGTTTGTAAATTTGACAAGTCACGTTTTTTCTACAAGAACAGAAGCGCTGAAGCACAACTATAGAGTGACACTCACGCACTTTGATCACCCACAGTGGAAAGTATTCCCTTGAGAAATTAAAACAGTCCCTTGAGAGTTAACAAAAATGTGGTTCGAGATTACCCAACTTAACCGCTATTCTCCTTCCTCAGTTAGACTTAGCCCTCCATTAGTAAAGACAAATTGATTTTAATACGTTCACTCGAGAAAATTATAATGCCTGACTTTAAACAAGCGAAAAATGGAATTTCTGGTGATTGAGTGAATACGAATTAGCAGGAAATTGAATATTTCTGCAGCACAAGAGCGACAGGCCCTGGGCCTGAGTGCAGTAGCATCGTGGGTAATGGTGTGTGAATATTTAAGCTTGGAATTGCACATGGGCAAACATTCTAGCCCGATACCACTCGATAGAATTTTAAATTTGTTTTTTAAATGTTTATAGCCTTGTAGAATGGGCTGTGAGAGCTTGAGCCTGGTTTCTACCCAGATTATCTGTCTTTTTTCCCCCACGGGGTTTTTTACGGCAGGTTTTTTCAAGCCACTGTTCTAACCACAATGTTTTGTAAGTGGTTGCTCAGCTCTCATTATTTGTTTTGCTGTAATGCACTGTGATAGTGATTACTGGATGAAGTAGAGTTATATTGTTTACTTTACATGGCTGTATGTAGTGTAGTGTCGTTTTTTTTTATATACTGTATTCTGGTGCTTGCCCGAAAACATGCAAAATAAACCTAATGGCTCATATGTGTGCTGTCTGTTGTAAAGTGAGCTGAAATACATACTCTCTCACTGTCCTCTGGTGCTCCATGCCTACAATTTCTGGGATTGTAATGATCACCAGTGCTGACATTTAAGAAATTAAAATCAATTCATAGCTGATTAGTAAATTTAATAAATAAAATATTATATCTCTTATATCTTTATTTGTTAAATATTGCAGACTATTTTGTACCAGGAGGAAATTGTTTAAAAAAGATTAATTATTGAGAACAAAGGATGGTGATACTTTTTAAAAAAATACCTAACATTTGAGTAACCAGACAATAAATAATCTACAGCAAAGTGTGGACCTCTTAGAAAACTGTCATTTTTGTCCATACATTTTCACGACAACAAGTCGTCAAGTATAAGTTTTAGCTAAATAGTCAGTGACTATTAATGATAATGTTGTCATAATGTTCGCTAAAAAGGTAAAAATATTATTTACAAGGCTAAAAAAGGTTATAAAATTTTAAAAAGGAACCGAACATTTTCGACTTGTTGTCATCATCAGGGTTAAAAGCCGTCCGTGATTAACATCGTTTTTTTACTCAAGTTATTCCCGAAGGGAACAACTGCGCAACATAGCAATTAACTTGTTTGTTCAAAGTTGGGTTCTTTTGTTGGATAATTAGTCCCTTGATGATCTTTCTCTTAAAGTAGGAGGTATAATATTTTTTTATTAATGATAATGTTTTGTACTTCTTTCACCTCACGCATCCCTGTGAAAGATCTCCTAACTCATGAATGTTGAGCCCATGAAGTCCAGGAGTAAGTCCATCAATTGTACCATCAATTACACACAGATCCTCAGATACCTAAAAATAACAGAACCAACAGTAATCAATAATAAAGTATTATTTCGTTTGTCTCACGACGTAGTCACGTGTGATGGAGATCGCGACGTTTCGACTGCATACTGCTAGTCTTCATCAGGCGATAAGGTCAACTGGTTGTGCGTTAGCTTATAAAGCACACGGCTGCGCTGTGATTGGTTGGTTTTCAACAGCTGTTTTCTAGCTAACGCACAACCAGTCGACCTTATCGCCTGATGAAGACTAGCAGTATGCAGTCGAAACGTCGCGATCTCCATCACACGTGACTACATCGTGAGACAAACGAAATAATACTTTATTATTGTACTCTACCACGATGAATAACCACAACATTTTTTACGACAACAGTAATCAGTAGTAAAAATAATTTTCACTGACCATTATTAATTAGTTGAGTCCTGATTTTTTAAACCCTTGGTTTATCGAAACTCCCTATTTTTCGAAACAATTTTAATTTCCTTTGGATAGTACCTCTGTAAATAATATTTACCCTCGATTTCTTGAACCTCCCAATTTCTCAAAGCAATTTTCATTTCCCTTGGAGGTTCGAGAAATCTGGAATCAACTGTAATAGCCCTTATGCATGTTTACGTCAGACTGGCTAGTTTCACCACCAAGCCTCGCTTTCGAAGTGCAAACTTGTAAATTTAAACGTGAACAAATTCCCAAGGCAGCAAAGATAAAAAGAATACCCACGAGAAAACTGCATGATGGTCGCAGAGGGTTGAGAATAATTCGCGCAAACGAGGCTTGGTGGTGAATTTTGAGCTAATGACGTTATCATGCATAAGGCCTATTAAAATACTCAAGCGCATTTTACTGATTAATTTTCACTTATTTTTACAAAGTGTAAAAATGTCATCTGTAAAATCGTTGAATAAATTTATTTCTTTTGCAGAACATGATTTTCACTGGCCAGAGTAATATATTAATCATATTTATCAGCCAGAAAAACTTTTGATCAAAACCTGCAGCAATAATTTCTACAATTATTGTAGAATAAAATGCCCCAGAAGATGACAATGACAAAACTTTTACAATTTCCATGAATAAATGTTAAACATCCTGACTGTTCTAGCAGTGTAGCAGCTCCCATCAGCTTGTAAATTCTACTGGTCCTCTAGTGTAGCAGTTGCTATTGTTTTGGGAGCTAGCGGCATTGTTCCTGTTGTTTGTCTCCCTGTTTTCTCTAAGGGTAACAAGCCATTTATGTGAGACCTCGTGAGAGCTGCTATCTGACCCAACTTTTCCCTGTGTGGCCATTAAATTTTTATTTTCTTCTATATTGAACTCTGTTTGTGAACTGACTAATAATGATGATGACAGTATGGTGTTTGCACCAACATTTACATAATTATACCTGAACAAATCTGGTAACACCAAGAATGCTTCCACTACGCATCTCAACCACAGCAGCTCCTAAATGCTTGGGTTGTGTACCTACATCATCAAAAATTAATTTCTTGTTACTTCATCAATATGTTGTCAAGCAGATAGTGATGAGAATAACAAAATAAATCAACTCGAAGAAATTCATTAACTGGCCCATTTTTGTCACTTAATTTGAGCCAGATTTTCACAATGGATCCATTGAGATTCCATAGTATGTTGTCACAAGTGTGATTACAACTTTGAACTGGTTATTTACCTGCGGCACCAAGTCCACGTAATATGGCCATTTTTCCTGAGTTTTCTATCAGCTTCTGGACTTGCCCTGTTGATAGTGTTGTCTCTACAATGACTTGTTCTGTATTCAGATCCACTGTGAATGACTTAACCCCTAGTGAAGAATGTGCTAACATCAGCTGTATACATTTAGTCTAAAGCTAACGTGTTGTTCCAGAAAATATCCATGTACCCCTAAAGGAAGGTTTTTGGTTTGAGCCTGTGTCAGGGATCGGGGCCTCTGGGCTAATCTGAAAGCCTGCCAAAAGACAATCCAATCTGTTTGGCTGTTGAAAACTTGATCGTTTCACCACAATCTCTGGTGCACACACACAATCACAGGGTTGGAAACTAAAATTTCGGAGCACTCGCCATCTGGGCGAGTGACCTTCAAATTGCACTCGCCCAGATCAGTTTTCACTCGCCCAGGATCCTAAAGAGAAAATTTAGCCCCCCTCCGCCCACTTATAAAATGTACAACTTAAATTTTTAATCATGTTCTATCACGCTTTGCTACCGTGGTGGTCGATCGCGATACAGACTGAAATTTATTTCTTCGACGAAAAATCGACAAAAATTGACCTTACTCCACGATAAAAACACGAGCACACTTACTTCAAAAGTTGAAATGCAGTTTTATTTGATACGTATTCCTAAATTCCTGTAGTTTGTGTTGAAACTGTACAGAAACAGAGGCGGGAAAATAGCCATCTTGCCTTGTTTCGCGGCTCGGTGGATGAGTCAGTTTATTTATGACCAGAGGTATTACTTTCTACAAGCACGTCCATCATGTAATAATCACCAAACAGAAGCCATTTTTGAATGTTTACGAACGCAAACACAACCTTGTCTGCCTTGTTGGAGATTTCAAAATGTTGGAAAGCTATCGGCTTGTAGATAGTGTAGATTATTTTAAAGTGGAAAGTAAAAGGTAACCCTTATTTTGAATAATTTATTGAAAATCATACTCGCCAAAACGGGCGAGTGATCTGTGATTTGTACTCGCCCGACTGTTTTCACACTCGCCTGGGCGAGTGGGCGAGCGCTAATTTCCAACCCTGCAATCAAATGGGAACCAGGATTTCTTGGTACCGGTTTTGGATTATCCCAGAGCCCCTGAGTTTCCCGACTGCTGGTCAAGTGGAAACAGGCTCTTTGAATGAGATTGGTGTAATTAATATTCATACCTACCGAGCTTGTACAAACTTGAATGCCAACAGTTGATAGTATACGAATATCTCAACCAATCAGATTGTTGCATTTGTAGTAGAATACTAGTAGAATTCTACTAATAATAATAACTAGTTATTTTCCCTATTCATTAATAGTAATCAGGCATACCCTCTGCTCCATCAAGTGAATTGTGAATTGCATCTACACATTTCTCACACGTCATCTGTACAGCGAACTCCATCTTAACACAAACCACACATGACTATTACATTTACTTGATATTTTCTTATTGGTTAAATTTCTGTTTCCTCTAAACTTTGTTTGGTAAGTGATATATTAAAATCAGAAGCATATCAGTAAAATTGCATCTGCTTCCCCTTGTTGTTGATACCCCTCCCACCCCCTCCCCTCCCCTCTGCCAAACACATGCACTGTGGCATATATGTCTTGGTGCCGAAAATACAAGGGGATTGCATGTAATCTTCACCCCCTGGTATTCAAAAATTTGTTAGAGGTTCGAAGGGTTGGGTATAGAGAATTCCTAAGACTACTTTGGGGTTTATGGGGGAATTTTAAAAATCTTAAAATCTGGGTCCTACCCTTGGGAAAATATAAAATCTAAAACAAAATTATGCGTTGGATAACTACGATGAAATAATAATTGTTTTAAAATACTTTTAAATCAAATAAAACAGAAATAAACGCCTTTAAAACCAGCTCAAAATTCAGGGAAAGGAGAAAACTTGACTCACCTTCGTGGTCGTGGGGTTCACATTGGACGCCATTTTGAAATAGCTAAAACAGAGCAAGCCTGGGTCGAGTGTATCGCCGTGGAGACGAGGCTGCTTACAAAGCCCGGGAAAAAAGAACATGGCGGAGGAAATGGCGAAGGAAGACGCGAAAATTCAGCCCTTGGTAATATTTTACGACAGTGAAGCCGCTAACGGGAATGTGTACCGTGGAGACATTATCGAAATTGCTGCCAAGTGCCACCCTGATGTAGTGAAAGGCTCGTTTCAATCTCTGATTAATACCAAACAGCCACTTTGTGCGTTCGGTAAGTGAAGCTCTTGCGTCACAAGCTAGCGCAAAAATCTACCCAGTCAGCAAATATTTGTGACCTTTTTGACACCGCCGATATTTTTCAAGAAAGGAAGTTTCGTTTTTCTTTGACTTTTTTAACCAGCTTTGTAGAAACAGGAGAAAGTTTAATACGATAAAGAGTAAACAAAGAATGGGTTTTCGATGTAGCTTTGCATAAGACCGCATTGTTGATGGCGCGTCCGAAGAAATATGCGAGGTATCACGAACGCTGAATTATCTTCTTTTAACTCGGTTTTGTCACAAAATACCGATGCTAAATGAGCTCTGACTAGTTTTAGTGTGTAATGTACCGGGAAAGGATTCGAAAGCAATTTTATTTTTTCATAAATTCTTTCTTGGAGATTATCCCAAATTAAACGCGTGGCGTTTGTATGATGGTATTTCCGGCATGTCGGTAACGCCATGCAGAAACACAAGCTTCGTTATGTATTCATGAGGAGTAAAGCGTCCTTTCAGTTTGCGAGAATTGTGGAGATAATGCATTTATGCGTCGCATCGTCTTCTTGGCTTTTCTCCTTAAATCACTTGATGAAATAATTGTGTTACTTTCAGAAGATGATATTGTTGAAACTGTTGAAAGTACAGTATAATGTGATTTTGAGAACAAAGGCGAATATAAATAAGTAAGAATAACTGTAAATTTATTCAATTAATTTCGCCGAAACTTCCTGTTATTTTTATTTAATTCAAGGCAAATGCCACCTGCAATTCAAATTCAAATTCAATCAATTTATTAATTGAATTGAAGAAAAAAATGTTATTTCCATGTTGAAATTGTGTATATTCTAAGGGAACTTCCTGAGAAAGTATTTAAAGAATATATTACCTGTAGATTATTCTTCAGACAGTGAAATTGTTGGCAAAGTCTCAATAAAAAAATTACAATCCATAATTATTGGCAGCAGTATCACAAAAAGTCATCTTATGTGTGTTTCCATTTTAAGTTGATGGCATACATTGTATTTTTTTGACTTGGATAAAATTTAGTATATAGTATCTAGTTTCCCTGTTATATTGAATAGGGTTTAAAATAATTTCACTTGACATTCAATTTTACTTGTTTATATAATGTCAGATGCCAATACAAAATAAGCCCTTAATTAATTTGCGTCATGTCCTTTATTGATTTAGTTACAGATTATTCAAGTTCTCAATTAAATATTATTTTATAAAATCCCACGAGCCAAAAGATTATCACAGTGCTCAGCTAGTGGACTATTCCCAAGTACTGAACTGATAGAATGACTAGACCTTATTGATATCAAAACTACTGGATATTGTTCTTGACTGATATTGATAGATCAATTAGATTTCCACAATCAATTTAGGGGTGATGAATGGTCCTTCAAAAAATTCGTGTCTTGCAAAGTTTTAGCCAAATTTCAGGGGTCTCGTCATCTCGAATTTTTCTTTGACATCTTCTCGGAGTCTCTATTTCTTTTGCAAGGCTAAAAAGGTCTCGGGCTCGCAGAAAAGATATCAGTCTCGCAAAGTCTCGCATTTACCATTCAACACCCCTCAATTTCTAGCAATTTTTTTAAGTCAGCCTACACTGTAGTCACCTCATGCAATGGAAATCACAGCTCAGCTCTGGACTAGTAGACCACTTACGATTAAGAAAACATATAAACTTTTTATGTAACTGTTTGTGCTATTTTTATGCAACTTTTAGCTACCAGAGAATGTGAAATATCAGAGCAAGACCTCAAAAACAAGCCATGCTTTAAAGAGATTCTGATGAAGTTTGTCTCATGGATAGATGACATGGTTAAGCTAGCAAAGAAAAGACATGGGACACCATTCTTGCCAGGTAAGGGGGTACAGTTAAGGTAAAATATAAAGCTTATTCTGGTTTCAATAGCATATAGGCATATTTCTACTCCTAATAATAATATAATAATAATAAGGTTTTTTGGGCGCATTTAAAAAAACTCAATGCGCTTACATTTCTCTATTAAAAAATTAGCTAAAACTAAATAGTATAACGCTATAATTTTTCTAAGACACTAAAAAATAAAATAAGTGAAACAACTAATCAAAGGAAAAAAATTAAGGTTACATAAAAACTAGGTTAGCCAATAAAAATAGATCAACAATAAAATTTCCGAAACAAAAATGTTTTAAGTGCAAATTTAAAAGTCGAAAGAGATGGTGCATTTTTGAGAGAGTCCGGTAGGCTGTTCCATAGTATAGGTGCAGAGAAAGAGAAGGCACGTTCACCGTATGTCACAAGGTTCACAGTAGGGACAGTAAAAAGTAGTTTAGAAGATGAGCGTAAGTTCCGTTGTGGCCGATATTGTTGTAGGAGGGGAGACAAGTAGGCCGGGCAGAGTCCATGAATAATTTTAAAAGTGATGAGTAGAAGTTTAAATATAACACGTGATTACATACTCCTCCCTGGGATTAGATCAGGAGGCGTGGTGGCATAATGGTTAGTGTGCCAGACTCCTGTTTAAGCGGTCCGGGTTCGAGTCCTGGCCGGGGTCACTGTGTTGTGTGTAAATGGGTACCGGCGAAATACCTGTAATGCTAGGGGGGGGGGGGGGTTACCCTGCGATGGACTAGCATCCCATCCAGGGAGAATTAGAAATTTTCCTTGCCGCTTAACGCTATCAAAACTGTGATAAGCTCCGACAATATGGGTCACTTGGCTTGAGGCTTCCCCTGGATTGGATGCTAGTCCATCACAGGGTTACCCAGCAATAAATTTGCTGGCACCTATTTATACACCTGGGTGGGGAGAGGTACGAAAAGAGTGTCTTGCCCAAGAACACATGGACAGATTTCCTGTCTGATAATAAAAAAAAACTTGACTTCTGTTAATGAACACTTTAAGTTAAAGATTATAACATTACTTGACACTTTGGTGGAAACTTTTTCAGCAAGAACAAAGTCAACTCAAAGGCGAACAAAACCACTTACAGGAAGAGGAAGAAAAAAAAAACAATGAAAAAAAGAAAAAAAAAGCCTGAAGTGGTATAGTTTTCTCTAACCCCAGAGTTCTCTAAAGTTTGTTTTCTACATGAACCTCAGAGTAAAAGGGGATGTTAGCTTTCATCTTCAAAATATTAATTTAATATATTATTAATATTGAGACTGAGTTTTGGGGATTTGACTACAATAACGTATTATTTTAATTTTGTTTCTCAGTATTGTGTGCACACTATGGCTATCAATTTGACTTCTTGATCTTGCTGAGCAACATGGAGAGATCTGGACTGAATCACTCCATCCTGACGCAGCACAATATTCACTTTGCAGACAGTTTGTTGTTCTGTAGTGAGGTTGGTAGTTTTCAGTTGTCAAACAAACGCATACAAGTCATGTACAATGTAATTTCTTCTGTATTGTATAACAAGTACAGTAGAATCCCGATTTCTCAAATCTCCAGGGGAAAGAAGAGTTGCTTTGAGAAGTCGGGAGGTTGGAGAAAACAGGGGTAAAATTACAGAGAAGGTCAATCCAAGGGAAAAGAAAATTGTGACCTCACACGAGAAAACATACACTAACAAATTTTCGTTTAACCTCTAGAAGCGTTTATTATCCGGTTATATTCTGTTTAAACGCTTCATTAAACTCCTCACCAATAGATGAGTGTGGGGATGGTGCCTGAGACTATGTGGGAGCCGCCATAAAGCGTGAATGGTAACCATGACAATCCTGGGAGCGGCAACCACCAAACACATTCACACTGAGAGAGGAAACTCAGTGGAAGGCAAAAACTAAGTTCTTACCAGTACTTACCTATGGGAAAGGGTGGGTGGGAACAAAATGGCGAAAAAGGTGAAACTTGCTCCAAAGGCAACGCGAGCGAAATGGCTTGACCTTCACAGGAGAGCTGTAAATTTACTGAAACCCCTGAATAAACCCTGAGGCCACCCCAACTTCAGGGGAGCAGCTGCTGGCCAGCAAAGATTGTCTCGAGTTTAACCTTGCCTAAATTTCAGTTAGCCACATTTAAACTCATCACCAATAGATGAGTGTGGGGATGGTACCTAACTATGTGGGAGCCACTAGCAAGCGTGAATGGTAACCATGACAACCCTGGGAGCGGCAACCACCAAAATCTGACTCCAAGGTGCTTGGAGAACAACGGGCCCGCTCACAGGAGTGTCAAGGGACCGAGTTCCACCAGAGTATTCAAGCACACAAGTTCTGGTGCTAGTTCAAGCACCAAA